>NC_048221.1:122004465-122081755 GCF_002007445.2 Ailuropoda melanoleuca
TTTTTTAAAGATTTTATTTATTTATTTGACAGAGATAGAGACAGCCAGCGAGAGAGGGAACACAAGCAGGGGGAGTGGGAGAGGAAGAAGCAGGCTCACAGCAGAGGAGCCTGACGTGGGGCTCGATCCCATAACGCCGGGATCACGCCCTGAGCCGAAGGCAGAGGCTTAACCGCTGTGCCACCCAGGCGCCCCTGGTTATCCACTTCTGAGTGAATTACAACTTGGCACTACAGCAAGTATAAATAGAGACACAAAGGCTATAATTTTCCTGTAGTCTAGCATAAAGAGCTACAACAAAGACAATCTCAAGGGTATGTTCACCTTTTTAGAGTTACTTGATTTTCCTGAACTGGGCAATAAGTTGCAACAACTAACCTGCAGAGGGAGGAAAGACACAAGCACTAATTTCCTATGTTTTTATGCCATAACTTGCCTCTCAATGAACAAGTATAACTCAAAGCAGTGTTTAAAAGCTGTTCTTGCATACATTATTTCATTTGATGTCCCTTCTATCCTTGAGGATATTTAAACCCATATTTTATCCTTAAGAATGCACTTCTATTCCTGATATAGCTTCACAAAAGTGGTTATAGTTAGACATACTATAATCCACTTCCTGTCTACTGGTCTGATTCAAACAGATGAAACCATACACTACACCTTGGAAATAAAAATGCAATGTAAAATCAAATATGGCATCATTCCTATTAGAACATACTTCATGAGAACAGAGATTATCTGTCTTGTGCACTGTTACATTCCCAGTGTTTAAAGTAGTGCCTGGTATATAACACTTCCTCAAACATTTGTCAAATAAATGACTATAAACCAAGGAGATAGGAGTTTGAATAGGACTCTACCATATTTAAGGATGGAAAAAAGCAAAAATAGATTCTAATGGGAGAATTCAGCACCAAAACCCAATAAATTCAATTTGAAAGTCACTGTAATTGGTTCTAAATTATAATTAACCAAACATATATTCTTTCCCATGGTCTAAAGAGCAAAAGACCAAATTCGAATGTAGTAATTTAGTAACAACACTTGGAAAACACTACTACAAAACACAAATCAGTGATTCCTTATTGATGAAAAAGAGTACAGTATGATACACCAGAGTACTCAGTACCCTCATCTCTGTAGGTTTATAGGCACAGATTAAAATTTTAATAAACTTCAAATTTTAAATAATTTCGTACTTTCCAATATTTCTTATGACATAGGGCCAATGAGAATTTCCGTTACATCATAAGAACACTGAGAACTAAAATCTTAATAGACACTAGAAAACTAGAGGCTACTATCTATAGTGACCTGGTTTCACGTGGATATTTTACTCTGTAAACTAATTACAAGAGGGCCTTTCAGCTGAGTAAGCTGCAGTGAACCTGAAATAACATGACCAAGGAGAGCTCAAGGAACCAGCTTAATTAGTAACATGTTTCCCGGTTTCAAGGCCCTCTTCCACGAAAGCCTCTTCTTGGTCCTATGCTTGATAAATTGTATTTTTTAAAAAACTGAATCAAAGGAACTCTTTTGAACTGGAAAATTATGTTAGGGAATATTAAGGAATTTTCCCACTAATAAAAAGTAAATATTTATTTTTACTTACATTCATCATAGAACCCATAAATGCGATTGATGCTAGCACACTCATGGTTTCCTCTTAACAGAAAGAAGTTCTCTGGATATTTGATTTTATAAGCCAATAGCAAACAAATGGTTTCCAAAGACTGCTTTCCTCTGTCCACATAATCTCCTAAGAAAAGATAGTTGGCTTCTGGTGGGAAACCTCCATATTCAAATAATCGCAGTAAATCTGTATACTGTCCGTGAATATCTCCTGAAAATAGAAAAAGCCGATTTTAGAATACTTGGTTACTGTGGGAAGCAGCTTCAAATGATTCCCAATGTTTATACCCTTTGTGTAATCCTCTCCCTTTGAATGTGGGCTGGAGCTGGTGACTTGCTTCTAACAAACAGGATACAGCAAAAGAGGGATGGGCTGTCACTTCTGAGATTAGGTTACAAAAGATCATGATTTCCATTCTGTTTGTACTGTTTCGCCTTCTCTCATTCTTGACGCTGAAGTCAGCTGCCTTATGGAGAAGCACGCATGGCAAAGAACTGAAGGAGGCCTTTGGCCAACAGCTCATTAGCAACCAAGCCCTCAGTCCATCCGCCCATAAGGAATGGAATCCTTTCACCGTTGAGCCTTGAGATGAATGCAGTTCCAGATGACACCTAGATCACAGCCTCATGAGACACCCAGAACCAGAGGACACAGCTAAGCTGTGCCTGAATTCCTGATGCACAGAAACTGTGAGGGGATAAATTCATGCTATTTTAAGGCATAAAGTTGTGGAGTAATCTGTTATACAACAGATAGCTAATACAGTTACCCTTATTAGCTGGTAGTATAACAAAGGTTACTTTGTTATGCCAAAAAGTGAGACAAAGTCAGAGTTTAGAAATATTTAGTATAACTTCTATTACCCTCTAATTATTTCTGTATCAAAGCATTTTAAAAAGTACCTTAGAAAGAATCTGAATCATTTAAAAATGTTACAACTACATTTGCTTCATTTAGATTCACAGAAGAGATTGATCATTCCCACAAAATTTCTTTTTTTAAAAAGATCTTATTTTTAAGTAATCTCTACACCCAACATGGGACTCAAACTCACAATACTGAGATCGAGAGTCGCGTGCTCTACCGACTTAGCCAGCCAGGCTCCTGTTCACAAAATTTCATGCCACCCCTTACTTAAAGATGATACACTAAGCTAATTAATGTATTCAACAAACATTTCCTTAGCTAATATCTTTTATTAGCTAGGTACTGTACTAAGGAGCACCAAACACATGACTTAATAAACACAAGAAGAAAGATAAAAAAAAGTAACATGCAGGACAATGAAAACTTTTACATATAGAAATAATTCCTGACTGAGCAAAAAATGACGATTAAGTCCATAAAAGCTAGGTCATAAACACTGATAGCCACTACAAGTTATCAAACCAAAAGCCAGTATGATACATTACTTACCCACTTCGCACTGTTATGTGAACTATAGAAAAATACTTTCTGTACGACAATTTTGCTGGCTATAACAATGTGATCACTCAATGTCAGGTTGTAGTTTTTGTTTTTGGCCAGAAGCCATTATAAGACTTAAAAGAACAAATATAAACTGCAATGTTATATAATCTTCAAAATAAAATCACAACAAAGGTAGAACACATGGATACTGCCATACTGACCCTCAAAACTCTATTCTTGGGTTTTTTTTTTTGTACTAGTGTATCAGAATGCCTATTTTTCCACATCCTTGACACAACACTGGATTATCTGTTTTTGACATTTAAAAAAAATTTGACTGTAGTTTGGGATTTGTTTTTAAACTGCATTTCACTGATTACTAGTGAGGCTGAGGATCTTACGTTTACTGGCCACTTGAATTTCTTCTAAAATCTGCCTTTAAAAAATCTTTCTCTTGTATGTCTTTCTTATTTGTTTCTCAGAAACAATCTTTCATGGCAATCTTTTTATCTGATGTATATGTAACAATCATTTTCTTCTTGTAACTTATGATTTTATGAAAGTTTCAATTTTCATATTTTATGTAATCAAACCTATCAAACTCTCTTAAACATAAATTTTAAAATGTTCTCCCTAGGTCACCTTCAATGTAAATAGGGGAGAAAAACTGGTATTCAAAATAGACTGTTTCCAACTCTACCTATTTACATACCACAAATTTTCAGCGGTGCTTCCAACTCCAAAAGAATAGGCTGGCTAAGAAAGATCTCCCGAGACTTGATACATAAGCCCCGAACTTCTGCTTCAGTCATCTGCACAATCTTTCCTGGGCGACATCCTCGTACTGTTAATAAATAAAATGGTCAGTTTTAAAAAATTTATCTATAAAATAATAATCCTTAAAAAAAAAGTCATGCCCATATTTTGAAGATCAGGGAAGTCACACAGGCAGCAAACTACCAGATACCCTGTTATGTCCTGTGGCTAACAGATTACTCCAGTGATCTTTGGCTTCCATCTCTATTGTCGCTGGTTCGTGAGGATGCTCCTCAAGGCTGCTGCCACAGAAACGCAGTCCTCTGTGCTCTCCAGTGGCCAACCTCACAGCCCAAGAGACCTAAATGGGTGCAGGGACAGCACCTTTGGGGACAGCCCACTCTCTCAGCAAAGTCTTATTATATTTAGGAAAAGGCCAAAATACCATCACTAAGAACCAGTGGTTATGAAGAAAGGGAAATTAAAAAGTAGCTGTCGGCAGGTGATTTAGTTTCACACACTTCCTTGGAGTATTAGGAACAGTCCTAAGAATTAACCACCCCCACCTTCATTTTCTGATCAAAATAAAAACAAAATTTAAAAGGTACCAGAGAGTTACTAAATTTTAATGCATTATTATGTTCACAGTAGGGCATTATATAAAAAACTCTCAAAGCTATTCAGATGGAGGAAAGCCATTTTTCAAATGAATGACCAATAAAATCCATGAACTAATAAGTAACTTCTGGAATGGAGTGGGGAGGAATGGTACATGAGAAGTTCCTTATGTGCCCTATTGAACTGAACTTCTAATCATTTCCCCTCATCATTATCTTCTCCACTGGCTCTCTCTAAATAGACTGCTAGCTCCTATTTAATCTTAACTGAATAAGGCATTTTAAAAAAGGAAGCAGAGACTGTACCCCTATATAGCCCTACCACTTCCCACTTCCAATTAAGTCCACACTTTTCTTGTTAAAAATTGCTATGATTCTTTTGTCAGGTCAAGAGATTTAAAAAAAAAAAAAAAGGCCCCCACATGCAAAAGCCGTCCATGTATGTATTCCATTAATACAGTAATATCTAAGAAGAGACAGAGACATTGCTGAAATGTGTTTTAGCAAATGTGACAGTAAGATCATCCCTGAAATTCAAAACATGATCAGCAAAACTGCTTTTATTATGGGAACTTTAGCATAGCTTCTGTATGAGTACCAGATGTCAAATGTCAATTATCTACTTCCCATGGATATGTGGATTTTTCTAAGACCAAAATGGGAACCTTACTTTGTACTTTCCATTAAGTATCTACAATACTAGCTTAGATTCAATTCTCTGTAAAATTCTTAACCCTGGCAATAAGTTTTAAAAGCATGGGAAATGATGGTTACAAAATACAGTGCTACCATCAGTGCATCAAGTACCTATCTATTTTTTGGTATACTAAATAGTATTTTTCTGGAAGGATTAAAGATCTCTTATTGATTTCAGATGACAAATACTCACCTAAAAATAATTATTGAAAGGTAAGAGCAATGGACAAGACAAACAAAATACTTTTGGCTCCTAGAAAAGCTTCCACAATTTCTGTTATGATTCTATGGTAATAAAACACTGTTTAGGGGCGCCTGGGTGGCTCAGTCGTTAAGTGTCTGCCTTCGGCTCAGGGAGTGATCCCAGAGTCCTGGGATCGACCCCCGCATAGGGTTCCTCTGTTGGGAGCCTGCTTCTTCCTCTCCCACTCCCCCTCCTTGTGTTCCCTCCCTCACCGGTTGTCTCTCTGTCAAATAAATAAAATCTTAAACAAACCACTGTTTAGATTACCAACATTTAGTTGTAACTTTATGACAAGCATTATTAAAACTAGTGTGGGTCACTTAGATGTGTCAATTTAAAGTGTTTAAATTACAGTGGTGAATATTTTATCTCACATTTGTTTTATTTTCTCTGTAAATTGTGTGTTTAATTTTGACCTCCCAAGTAACTTACACTAAGGTGTACTTTAACATCTTTACAGAGCTAAAAATGATTCAATTTATAAGTCATTCTAATCCACAGAAACTAAAAATTACCCAAACAAAATCACACCCCATGAAATTTCATTGACTTTAAGATGCATGTTTTTCCCTAATTAAGATCTATGAAGTTAGGAGATGCTTTGCAATCAATAATTTCTTACAATTTTAATTGGCAGTCGCTTTTGCCTCTCTGTGGCATATAATATAGTAGTGTATTTCATAATCAAATCACTTCTAAGAGTTGATGAAATGCAGTTAGGGAAGCTAAGGGTTCTTCTAAACGTTAGACATTTGACAAATGACCAAATTTTAGGAATAAATTAGCTAAATTATTTGGGAAAAGATGGTAGCCAGCTAAGGGCAATCCCAGCTGTCTGTCAACTCAAAAGTCCTGTTCCCTTATGTACTCCCACCAGTAAGCATACCCAAATTTCCAAGAGCATTTCAAATTTCTCCCAGTCATCTGAAAAAAAGGAATAAATCAAGGCAACCTGTTAAAAAGGGGACCAGATGACTACCGCAATATCCATGAGAGATTCCATTAGTTGGGTATATGAGCTTTCATACAAGTATCTAGCTGGATTATGAAGATACTATAAATCTGCATAATTCACTAGATGCAAAGCAATTTCACATCAATCATCTCATTTAATCCTTTTGATATCCCAAGAATTAGAAAGGGAAGTCTTTATTGACACTATACAACGACAGAGTTAAAAACCTTGCACAAGATCAGAGCGCCCAGGTTTTATAAAACTAGAGGGAGTAAAAAGCAGCAGAGAAAAATTTAGAACCAGTCTTCTAACTCAAAATTCTTTCTCCTCTACTACCACAAAAAAATTTTTAGTCAAAAGCTTCCAAGAAAAAAATTTCAGCAGGTAATAATTGCAAACCAGGTAAAAACACCATTAAAGCACACTGTTTAGAAAATATTTTGAGGTATCACACATATACAGTACAGTACACTAACATTATGGGCATTTACTCAATAAATTTTAACTATGTATACACTTAAGTATCCATCATCCAGGGACGCCTGGGTGGCACAGTTGGCTGAGCATCTGCCTTTGGCTCAAGTCATGATCCCAGGGTCCTGGGATTAAGTCCTACATAGGGCGGAGAGCTCGGCGGAGAGCCTGTGCTTCTCCCTCTGCCTGCTGCTCCCCCTGTTTGTGTCCGCTCTCTCTGACAAATAAATAAAACAAAATCTTTAAAAAACATATTTAAAAAAAAAAAAAGTAACCACCATCCACAGGCAAGATACAGAATACTTCCAGGAGCCTTCAGGGCTTAACCATACAATAATAATGCCCAAGGTTAGTATTCTTACCTTCACAGTATTATTAATCCAACCCATTTTTGAATTTTGGATAAACAGAAATATATAGTATATACTCTTTTGCTCATTGAAATCTATCCATTTATTGTGTTCAGCAGCCACCTGAAGTATTGCATCGTATTAACCACCACACTGAATTTATCCATTCTATTGGGTCTCTTCTACTTTGGCACTATTGCAAATGCTCATGAATATCTGCGTACATTTCTCTTGGCTATATATATAAAACATAGGAGAATTGCTGGGTCATAAGGAAGGCTCAGCTTAATCAAGAATGAAGAATTAACTGATATAGCCAGTTTCCCAAAGTGGTTATAGCAATTTACAACCCACCAACGTTGCTCTACGTCTGTACCAACAATGGGTATTGTGAGTCTTAAATTTTAGCGTTTTGTTGGGGGTATGATGGTATTCAACGAGATTTTAATTTGCTTTTCTCTGATAACTAATGTTGAATATCTTTTCATAGACTTAATAGGCCATTTGGAAATCCTTTTTTGTGAAGTTCATTTGGACTGTCTTTTAAAAAACTGATTTGTAAAAATTCTTTTTATATCCCCAATGAATCTTTTATTGGATCCATGTATTAAAAGTATTTTTTCTCAGTTTATGGCTTGCCCTTTCTCTCTCTACTTCTTTCTTTTGATGAAAAGAAGTTCCTTAAAGATTTATTTTTTTGAGAGGGAGAGGGAAAGAGAATCTCCAGCAGACTCCCTGCTGGGCTCTATCTCATGACCCTGAGATCATGACCTGAGCCAAAATCAAGAGTCCTGCTTAACAGACTGAGCCACCCAGGAGCCCTAAGAAGTTCCTTATTTTAATGCATTTAAATCCAGCTTAAATAATTTTAATCAATCTTTTTTGGTCACTGTGTTTTACATCTTGTTCAACAAATTTTTGCCTCCTCTAAAGATATTTCCTTATGTTTCCTTCTAGATTCTTTAGTTTTCACCTAATTTGATAATCCATCTTAATTTTGTATCTGGTTTGAGGTAAAGGCCAAGTTTCATTTTTATCCACACAGATATCCAACTGGTTTAGCACCTTTTATTGTTAAGACCACCTTTTCTTCACAGAATTGCAGAGGCAGTGTTGTAGAAAAATCAGGTGACCATAAACGAATGGGTTTATTTCTGGAAATCCCATATAGTCCCATTAACCTGTTTATTTTTACATCAGTACTACCCTCTCTTAACTACTGTAGGCTTTTATAAAGTCTTGGTATCTGGTAATACAAGCATCCCACAACTTTGTTAAGACTGCCTTTGCTAATCTAGGTCCTTTTGCATTTTCAAATATGTTTTAAAATTGGCTTTTCTATTTCCCCACACCCCAACTTGTGGGATTTTTAATTGGGAATGAGTATAATCCAGGGAAAATTACCTTAACAATTTTGAGACTTCCAGCCTTTTATTTAGGTTGTCATTTGTTTCTCTCACCAATGCTTTGTAGTGTTTATGTGGCAGTCTTGCACACTTTCATTAAATTGAGTTGAGGGGCACTGCTCTGTAAACGTGTTTTATTTAATTTTCCAATTATTTGATGTTAGTATACAAAAACATCATTGATTACTGAATACTGACTTTGTTTCCTATTCTAACAGTTTGAAGATCCCTTTGGATTTTCCAAGTATACAGTCATATCATCTGTGAAGACAGTTTTACTTCTTTTCCAATTTTTTTATCTTTTATTTTTCTTCTTCACTGAATTGGCTAGGACCTCCATGACAAGGTTGAAAAAACTGTGCTAATGGTCTTGTCTTGTTCCTGAACTTAGAGGAAAAAGCATTCAATAAAAAATATTTCACCATTACAACAGCTATAGTGTTGTACATACTCACCTCATGAAGGGCCACTAAAATTTATCAAATACTATATATCTCATCCATTGAGATAATCATATAATCCCCCACCTTATTCTGTTAATATGATTTATATTGAGTATTCAGCTTCCCTTGGATTCCAAGAATAAAACCCACCAAATTATGACATTATCTTTCTTATTGTAAGATTCAATTTGCTAATAATTTGCTGTGGCTATACTTATGAGAGACATTGGCTGGTAATTTCCTTTCCTTGATATCTGTCAGATTTGGGTATTAGGGTTGTGCTGGCTTCAAAAAACAAGTTGGGAAGTGTTCTCTCTTTTTCTGTTTTCTGTGAGAGACTGTATAAAATTGGCCTAATTTCTTCTTTAAATGGTTAGGTCAGCAGTGAAACCAAATGGGCGTGGAATTTTCTTTTTGAGAAGTATTTCAAGTATGAATTAATTTTCTTTAACATAAATAAGACAATTCAGATTTTCTATTCCTTCTGTCAGTTTTGCCAAAATTAGGTGTTCATCTAAACTATAAAATTTATTATTATTTACAAAATCTTATTGTTGTTTAAAATACGTATGTATAGCTTTTCTCTGAACTACTTGGAAATAGATTATATACATCATGCTCCTTTACCAGTTTATTATTTCCTAAGAATATTCTCTTATATATTGCACAGTATAAGTTCTCAGATTCGGGGAATTTAACACTGATATAAATCTTTAATGTGAAGAATATACTACAATTTTAATAATTGTCTTAATCACGTCCTTTATAGAATTTTCTTCCACTCTCATACAGAATTCAAGCCAGGATTACATTATTGCTTTTATCTGTTCCATCTCTTTAGTCTCCAATACTAGTCATGTCTCCCGTATCTTTTTTGATATTGGCAATCCGTTTTCTATTTTGTACGCTATTAGTATTTTTTTTTTTTTTTAGATTTTATTTATTTATTTGACAGAGACAGCAAGAGAGGGAACACAAGCAAGGGGAGTGGGAGAGGGAGAAGCAGGTTTCCTGCCGAGCAGGCAGCCCAATGCAGGGCTCGACCTCAGGACCCTGGGATCATGACCTGAGCCGAAGGCAGACGCTTAACGGCTGAGCCACCCAGGCACCCCCATTATTAGTATTTCTAGGGGGCTTTTCATTTTATTAATCTTTTCAAAAACTATATATTTGTTTTTTATTTGATTTCTGCTCTTATCTTTATTATATCTTATATCTTTCCTTCTACTTTTTGGGGGGTTATAATTTGCTTATTTTTCTATTGTCCTGAAACAGAAGTTTAATGTACAGACTGCCCACTATATGTATTGAAAGCTATACCTATCCCTCTTAAGCAGTGCTTTTTGCTTCAATTACACAAATTTGACACATACTTTCATTATTATTCAGGTCAACATATTTTATAATTTTTACTGCTATTTCTTCATTAGCCAGTAAGATATGTAAAAATACACAGCTTATTTTTAAATATTTGAGAATTTCCCAGTTACCTGCTACTGGTTTCTAGTTTATATTTACTGAAATCAGAGAATCTGAGACCTCGTATTTTTCAAATTTATTGAGGTTTGTTTTATGGTACATTATATGGCATATTTTAGTAAATGTTCCATACATATCTGAAAAGCGTGTACATCCTATAGTTGTTGGGTAAAGTGTTCTATGTGTGTCAATTAGACCAAGTTTACTGTGTTGTTTAAATCTTCTAGACCCTTGTTGAT
The DNA here is from genome assembly GCF_002007445.2 of Ailuropoda melanoleuca. Classification (NCBI taxonomy): domain Eukaryota; kingdom Metazoa; phylum Chordata; class Mammalia; order Carnivora; family Ursidae; genus Ailuropoda; species Ailuropoda melanoleuca. The sequence goes on from NC_048221.1 coordinate 122,015,171, forward strand.
TTTTTTCTTTGTTCTATTAGTTACTAAGAAAGGTGCATTTATTAATCTACATGATTATGGTTTTGTCTATTTTAACCTTTTGGTTCTATCAACTTTCCCTTTTTTTGTGTTTTAGATCTATTAATATTAAATACCTAAAAAATTTAAGATTGTTATTATCTTCCTGTTGAATTCATCCCTTTAACATTATGCAACACCCTTCTTTACCTCTAGTGATACTTCTTGCCTTACCTACTATTTCTGACATATATAGCCAGGCAGGTTTCTTTTGGTTAAAGTGTGTATTAAGTATTTTTCCCATTCTTGTACTTACTCATCTGTGACCTTAAACTTAAAATATGTCCCTTGTAAACAGTATAGTTAGGTCTTCTGAGCTTTGCCTTCACTATTTCTTTCTTTCTTATTTACTATAATCAAGGATAAAGTTGAGTTAAGGTCTACCATCCTGTCATTTGCTTTGTTATCACATGTTCTTCATTCTTTTATTTCTCTTTTCTTGCATTTCTTTGGAAGAATCAATTATCTTTTACTATTCCATTTTTTCCTCTATTAGTTTTTTAGTTATGTGTTCTTTTTCTTTCGGCAGTTATTCTAGAGATAACAAATGTATTTTTGACTTAGTTATCACTTTCTAGCCTTCTGTTTTACAGTTGTCCTATATTGCTTCCACATATTTGAAACCCTACAAGCCATAATTATTATTTTAAATAGTATGAATTTATATTTACACATACTTATTCTTATTGTTGTTTATTTCTGCAGTTCTGGGATCATTTTCTTTCAACATGAACTTTAATATTTTCTAGTACCAGTTGAAATCAATAAATTTTCTCAGCTTTTGTGTCTTTATTTTGCCTTCACTTTTGAAGGACATGCTCACTGGATTTAGAATTCTAGGTTAGCATTATTTCTTTTCTTTCAGCAGATTAAGAGGCTTTTCTATTGTCTTCTAGTGTCTATAGTTCCAGGTGTTTTATCAACCATCACTGTTCTCCCACAGGTAATGACTTATTTTCTCTGGTAGCTTTTAAGATTTTCTTTTTTTTTTAAATTTTTAGCGGTTAAGTATATGATGGGTCTCAATATGGTTGTATTTGTATTTTTCCTGCCTGGAATCCACTTAGCTTCTTTAATCTATGTTTTCGTATCTTTCTCAGTTTTGAAAAATCCTTGGTCAATATTTCCTCTATCCTGTATCTCCTTTCCTTCTGAGACTCTCATTATGCATGTTAAACTTTTCGACTGTCTCCTGCTTATTCCCCCTCCATTTTCGTCTCAACAGTGTCTTGAGTGTCATGCTTGTAGCTGTACTGCAACATTTTACTTTTATTATGATGCATACTCATCATGTCAAAGCAGAAAAATAGAATGCAAATGTTGCACTTCTAAAAGCACAGTGGAGTGTGGATTATTTTGTTATTGAATGAGATGGTTAGGCATTGTATTTATAACATTACAGCTGTGCCAATAAATATATATATATACACATATATTTTTTTTTCACATTACCAGACTAAGCACTCGATCACAACATTCCCATTTCACCAGAAAGCAACAGTCAGAAAAATTTAAAAAATTTTAAATGGAACCTCATCACAGCAGAATTTCTTCACAAAAATAAAAATGAGACTGCAACCAAAGTTAAGTTTCTAACTGGCTCATGTGTTAACAAGAGAGAAAAGCCATTTACTAATGGTGGCTTAATGAAATCATGTTTGATTAGAAAAGCCAAAGAAATATGTGTGGAGACAATGAACTTGTTTAAGACTATTAACCTTTCCGTAAAAACAGTTCTTGAAGTGTTGAGGACAATGGGAGCAACATCAGTCAAAAAAACCGAAACAAATGATTTCGAGTGGTTTTCCTTGGTGCTTGCTGAGTTCACAGATACTACTGATATTCAGCTGTTGCTTATTTGAGGAGCCAATACTGAACTAAGTGACTGAAGAGTTAGCCTCTATGAATTGTCTGTGTGTAACTACAGGCAAAAATATTTTCAAGAGGGACGCCTGGGTGGCTCAGTCAATTAAGTGTCTGCCTTTGGCTCAGGTCTGATCCCAGAGTCCTGTGACTGAGTCCCACGTCAGGCTCAATGCTCAGTGGAGAGCCTGTTTCTCCCTCTGTCTGTTGTTCCCCTCTGCTTGTGCTCTCTCTTGCTCTCTCTCTGACAAATAAATAAAGTCTTCAAAAAAAAAAAAAGTCAAAAAAAATTTTCAGGAAGCTGAGGAAAACAAAACAAAAAGTGATGGTGGCAAAAATACACATGGAACACAAAAGAACCTAGCTGGACAACTGTACAAAGTTTATAAAAATTTAAGGTGTTTATAGTCTATGAAGCAATTACTCAGCAGAAGGGCCTTTTATTTTTTGGTTTTTTTTAGAGCGGGGGAGGAGCAGAGAGCAAATGAGAGAGAATCTTAAGCAGGCTCTGAGCCCAGCGCGGGGCTCAGATCTCATGACCCTGACTGAGATCGTTACCTGAGCAGAAATCACCTTAATTGACTGAGCCACCCAAGCACCCCAACAGAAAGATATTCTAATCTATCATGTATTGTTGAACCAGTGGTATCACTAGTGAATGTCACTAGTGTTCATGAACTTAACCATTGTCAGTTCCATGAATATTTGTCAGAAATAAAAGCTGAGTATCTTGAATTGCCCTGCCACACCGCAGTATAACGGCCTAGTAATGATAGGTCTATTGTGATTTTTTTTGAGCTCTGGGCCAATACAGAAATTTTTTTGAATGGCAATAATCACTATTACTACTATGGGGAGTTTTATAAATTACGATTTTGCTGCAAACTTGATAGTGTTTCCTAAAGGTTCAATCTAAAATTGTACGGCAAAAAATACTTATACACGAAACGTATACTGTGGTAAGTCATTTTGATAACTAATGCTGCCTGAATCACAAGCAAATGTCAAAGCTGCTACACTCCCAGTGCTGTCAAAAGTTAAAAAACAAGATCTTCATTTCCTCACAGATCTGCACTGGATATATTTTCTAAGCTCAAACCATGTTACAACAACATTCTTTAGATCTCAATGCTAGTGCAAAATATATCAAAATCTATTTAACTGTGCAGTTGAGGAGCTTCCACTTAGCCCTCTACTGGAATTGATTAGTGTACCATGTGATATGTTAAAAGGCAAATATCAGGAGAGGAGTAATAGAATTCTATAAACGCTTTCCAAACGATGACTAAAATCATTAACTAAAATCATATGCCTGTGGATTGATATCAGTATCTGGCAGTACCTATCTGTGATAAAAGATCTTCCAAGATAATGAAATACAGAAGATCTCATTACAGATCATCGTTAACAGATGAACTCTTGGAATCGAACCTGAACAAAGTGTTATCTTCTCCCAAAAGAAATCCCCTCTTCTCCTGATTACACAAATTGTACTCACTTGCTATATTTCGAATTTCATATTCACGTAAAAACTTTTTCAATGCAGTTTTGTCTTTTAAGTTACGAACGGTATGCAAAATATTGTGTGTATACTAAATTTTATGTTTCAATAACCATCTGCTATTTTCTCCAGCAAGTTCTTACTAATAGAATAATAGAAAATAGAAAGGACGCCAAGAAAAAAGAAGAAACCCCACTACTATCATGTTTGCCCCATGATATCTTAGTAATCCTCATTAACCTTTAATATGTTAATTCACACTTACTCTACTCCATCCTCCCCCCCTCCGGGAAATTCACTTAAGGTTATATATAAATCAATAGCAAAGTTAACTTAAACCCAGGCTTCCTAAATTCCCTAATTTTCTTCTGTAGGATGAAATGGCAATTTCTCCATATTTAGCGCGTAAGTCTCCCTTTCAGCCACAAAAAAGTAAAAAAAAAAAAAGTAAAATTTTTACAAGTGGCTAAAACGTGGAATTTTGGTTTTAAGTGAACGAATTAGGCGGGTGTCATAATTTCAATTTATCTTAAGTCTGCGGATAGGAATAATTAATGTGGCCTTCAGGAGCTCTGTGTGATACCTCAAACTGTAATATCGTATATATACATGAACATATTTTTCTGAGGCCTATGGCTTTCATGAATTCTCAATGGGGCCTGTGAATAATCATAAGTTAAAAAGTGATTCCAGATACACTGGTAAACAAATAATGAAAAAAGAGTAAAGAAGAAAAGTAACAGATATAGGTGACAGCCAGATGTTTCAGGAACAGAGGAAGAGTGCCCTAGCTCTATGGCATCAAAGTGTGATCCCCCTTTTCCACTATGTTGACATCTGCCTGATACAAAAGCAATGGTGGGCAAAACCACCCGCAGCTTAGCACAAACCAAAGCAAAGGCGCCAAACTGTACTGGCAGTCACTGATGGCGTTCACTGCCATGCACTTATAGTGAAACACAAAAAAGTCCAGTTTCACTTAAGAATGTCCTCGAGCAGTAAAAATTATTAATTTTATTAAACCTCCACAGCTGAGTATATGTCTTTTTAATATTCTGTATAACGAAATGGAAAGTATCCATGAAGCACTTTTGCTGCATACCAAAGCGCAATGCCTGTCTTCAAGCAAAGCACTTGTGTGACTGTTTTAGCTCCAAGACGATCTAGCCACATTTTTCATAGAACATCTTTTTTACTGTAAAGCACAACTGACGAACTATAGTTATCTACATTTAGGTATTTAATAGACACTCTTAAAAATGAACTAAGCGAGTCTGTCATTTCAAGGAAAACAAGTGATAGCATTTGTGCTAATGATAAAACCCAAGCTTTCAAGTGAAAATTAAAATTTTGGAAACCTTGTTTCTAACATCATGAATTTGACAGCTTCTCCATACTTAAAGACTCTTCGGATATCTTGTTGTAGTATTAACAAATATGTTTTTTTAATACTGTGTAAGATGTGTCAACATTTGAACATCTGCATAACTCGGTTTAGCGGATATCTTCCAAATGATCAATGCATGTTACAAAAAATGTGTAAGATACATATAAAGTGCAAGATCAATGGATTTTCATATAAAGGAACAAAAAAACCTCACTGATATTTCAGATTCCACATTACAACTAAGCTTTAAGAAATTACAACTTGTTGATTCTTGGTATAACATTAAAAAATATCCAGAATTATCTAAAAAACTATTTTCCAACTACATATCTGTACGATTAACTTCTGTAAAATCAGATATCAGAGAGATTTACTTATCACTATTTTTGTTGTTTAGAAAGCATTATTTATGCTAACATGTAATGGGTTATTATTTTTAAATGAACTAAAAATAGATATTTTAAAATTGTTTTATTTCTAACACAGTACTAATAACATAAATAAAAGCTCTTGTCCTCCATTCTTTTTAGTAGTATAAAGTGATACCAGGACTAAAAAAGTTTGAAACCCACTGCTCTAGTCCCTAGCCAAAAGAAGGCATACAACAAATCTCTTTAAATTACCTTTCACCATGTTCTGCCTAGAAATATATCTGTCCCTGAACACCAACACTAGTATGCCAAACCAGATTACAAACTCTGGAAGATGGAAATAGGAAAGAAATGCTTTACACATACATACACATATATGAGAAAAGTGGTTGTATGCAGTTAACACAATGTAGAGGACACAATATATTAGATGGTCTTCTCGAAAATTACTATGGCGAGCGTTCAGGGCTCAGCAGCAAAAAAAGTCCTCTATTACCTATTTCTCGGTTCAGGTTTATACTAAACAGTAACAACAGCTAACATTTCCTGAGCTTTTATTATGTATCAGAATTGTTCAAAGTGTTTTATCTGTTTAATCTCTACAGATACATTATGAAGTAGGTACTTAGTATCATCCCCAATATGAAGAAGAAACTAGGCCAGGGCTGATATTAAAATACATGCAGAACCTGTACCCTAAACCAGTATAAATATGGCCTCCCCTGTATCAATACTGATGTATCTTGAGCAAATACATAACTGAGTAAACATCTGATTATCATTCAGGATTAGATACTGCAGTTAAGGCCTAATATTCATAAAATACATTCCTTACTGTCAATTTAGATCTTTCACTCAGAAGCCTGGTCATTTTCTCTGATTACTTTGGCTCAATTATTTGATAAATATCCAAATAACATAGATAAAACCTACAAATACTGATGAAGTTTCCTTCTCAATTTACTAAGTGAAATAAAAAGTCATTAAAACTGTGAAATATAACATTAAAGAAAGCTATGTAATACATGTCTTTAAACTTCTTTTATTATGAAAATTAACTTTTATTTCTCTCAATCTTGAAAATAGGAGGTAAAACTAGGGGAAAAGTTGAAATGGTATTAGACAAATACTCAAAGCAAGAAAATGCTCTGGTCAACCTCTGACTGACTAGATAGGAATTTAGGGATATTCTGATGAACATTCCGGGGATGAAATTCCTTTACAGTGAAATAAACTGTGTCAAAACCTCCAAATTACACAGTGTCGGCACATATCAGGATCCAAAGGCAATGTTCTCACTATTACATAAAGACCTCTTACTTGTCCTTGCACAGACGCAGGTAAATTTAGGAAGGCAGAAAGAGCCTTGAGGCCAGGGATTTTCAGGAAGGATACATATACCCTCATAAATCACTCTGCTACACATGTGAAGAGTGGAGGCAGAATAAAGGACAACTGCCACTGTCCTTTTGCTACTTTTTCTACTGCATTACAAGTACCCACCTACACCAGGGACAGGATTCCTCCATCACTAGGAAAAGACTGGCTGCTGGTTATTTATTCTTGCTTACCTTCAGAATGAGTTCCTGCATTTTTAGTCTTCTACCTCTAATTGAAGAATAAAGACTATTTCCACTAAAACATCTTCAATTTTATCTAACAGATGGAAAGTCCCTGTTGTATGGTGTATTTCAAAGAATGTGGTGTTAAAAAAAAAAAAGTGCATTCCATCTACTAATAACCAAGACTTCAAAGGTAATCCAATTCAATCCTGGGGAAAGGATGAGGTTGTACAAGAAAAGAGATGTGACCCTGATCACTTCCTCCTCCCTATAGTCATGGATCCTCTATTTTTCCAGGAAAAATAAACCTTGAAATGGCTACTTAACAGCTGCTAGAAGAACAGTAACTGCTGTGTGAGGGTATAAATTTGTATCCACTCCAAATTAAGTTCTAGAAGATTCAACTGGGAATTATCATCATCTACCACCACACCACTGCTAAACCTACTGCATTTACAGACCATTTCTTCTCTCTGCATCCCTATATACCAAGTCTTCCAGGATAACCTTTGTTTCAGAAATACTTAATGATTTCAGTTATTATTTCTAGATATCTGGACATTCTTATATACCAATATTATTTTACCTCTGTTAGAGTTGAGAACACATGCCCCTGGAATGAACACTGTTAAACAGTAAACATGAAAAATAAAATAATAGAGGGGGTAAAAGCCAACTAGATACAATTTGCTATCTTCCCCATTAATCCTAAATCTTAATATATAATCCTGTCTCTAGATTCAGATGTAAACAGATTTCTAAATCCCAATGAATTCTAATTGGATTTAAATATTTACCAGAAAAGCTCTAGCTCTGCATTCAAATAACAGAACAAAAACACTTCTGGACTACTTCAAACGTTCCTTTCACATACTGTAATAAATTAACAGGAAAACAAACCTGATTTCTGAATCTGTTAAAAAATGTACCACCTTTACATATCCCCTAGCTTCTCATCCAGGAAGAAGAGAAGAAAGAAAGTATCCCTCAGATGATCTTCCCTACTCCCCAACCTGTTCTTTTCTAACAGACCTAGCCCTGGATCTATATACAACATGTTCCCTGCAGAAGCTGAGGATGCCAGGAAGAGCTAGACTAGGACTTCCTTCAAGCCGCCTAAACTTTAGACTTCTAGGTCATAATTAAACAACTTAAATTGGGGGGAAAATAGGGCTTTAAACAGTCTGGCAGGTCCTCAAAAGGTAAACATATAGACTTACTCTATGACCCAACAATTCCATTCCTAGGTGTATACCCAAGAGAAGTGCCACACAAAAACTCGTACAAGAATGTTTACAATGGTATTATTCACAATAGTCAAAAAGGGTAAACAACTCTAATATCTACTAAGTAATGAATTAATAAAATGTGGCATAGTCATACAGTAGAATATCACTCATCCACAAAAGGAATGAAACACTGAGACATGAACAATATGAATTTTTAAAACATCAGAAGAAGCCAATCACAAGAGACTACATATTACATGTTTTCGTTTATATGAAATGTACAGAACAAGCAAAATCCATAGACACACAGAAAGTACAGCGGTTGCCTAGTGCTGGGAGAGGGTTGAAAGGAAAAAAGGAGTGTTGGTTAATGGCAATAGGGTTGTGTTTAAGGGTGGTGGTGGTGAAAATGTTCTAAAATTGATTGTGGTTATGGCTGCACAACTGTGACTGTACTAAAAACCATTGAATTATACACTTCAAATAGGTGAATTACACAGGATATGAATTATATCTCAATAAAACCTTTATTTAAAAAAAGAGAACTTTAATGTGGTTGTATTAATCTATTTCATTTTTCAAATCTGTTCCTTTTTTTTTAACAAAGGACATATAAGAAAGCTTCCTATTTGCTTAGTCTCTGCCTAACTGAATTTTTAGAGTACCTGATCCACAAGAAAGGAAATGATCACAGAAGTTCTACAAATTCAGATATATATATACACATATCATATACATAATAAAATATATGATATATGTAATAGGCATGTGTTAATTATCAACTGGTACAGCCCAGTTTTTAAACACCTGGATCAAGTTTGGTTGGGAAGAGAGCTAGTGGGAAGCAGTTTCTTATCCTACCCTCTTCCCAAACACACCAATCTACTCATTCCATTTCACCTCCTCCTAAAATAAACGCAACATTTATAATCTGAATAAAGTTTGCAAAGTGATTATACTATACTCCCACTGCCACCCTAACTCCTTTTGGAACTAATGATCAAAGTAAAACGCTTTCGTTGGGTTTTCCAGGACACCCAAAGGAACCAGATTTAATTTAAACAATCAGTCAAGAGCACTATTGTAAGCCACAAGAATGTGGTAACAGGGTCACTACAGGGGACTGCGCGGCAGGCATCTTTCGCTTTTAGTTCCAAGTAAAACTTAACCCAATACACTAGTGAAATATGCACTATTCACACAATAAATTAATAGTGTTTTGCACTAAATAACAAAAATTTTTAAATGTTCTAAAGGCACTTTGAAAATATTATCAATCGTATGCCTACTCAAAAAAAAAGAAAAAACACAAAACAATTCATAAAATGTAGTTACTAAAAGCGTTACAGCTGATTGGCAATTTGATATAATAAAAAGAATAAAAATCAAGAGCATGTTTTGGAATTACAATCAACATTTTAGAATGAGATGGAGTCCTGCTGATGCCTTCCCCTAATGTGGAGACATTCTAACCAAATTTTAATTTATATGTTCATTTAATACTTAAAAAAACCCAAAACACTAACTGTAGCTTTTGTGCTACGCAGCTTTACAAAATACCACCATTTGAATCTGAGTTAAATTTAATGAGCAAGTAAAATCACCGAAAACCAAGGAAGACAAAAAAATTTTTATTTGAATAATTACTTTTTAGAAAATCCAAGTCCGTTCTGGATGTCTTCAATAGGTCTAGATTTTGGAAGGGGAAAAGAAAAGGAGGAGACTGAAGAATTTAAGAATTCCAAGGAAGCACTGTCAAACTAAATATACTTCCTGGGATTAAGAAGCAAGTAATGAAACTCTACTCATGGGAGTGTGTTCAATATATGAACCGAGGGGAGGCTGGAAAAGCCCAGAAATCACTTTAGACTGGGGAGCTTCTTGTGTTTTCTCTTTGGATTCTCCGTGACTAGCCAGTCAATAAATGTTTGCTAATTTAAAAGGGGAAAATGTCTAGACTAGATTTCTCACCAAAAAAAGGGCAGGGGGTTAGGGGGAGAAACATCATCCAAAGCCAGAACCAAGCATTTAATTTGATTTCACAAAACTACTGAAATCACTCAGCCTATCTTTTTCCCTCCATATCTTTCTTCTAATAAACGTAACAAGCCACTAATAAAGTTTAAAGTATCATTTTAAAAAAAAGTGCATCTGACTTAAAAGGTTCAAGATCAAACATTTAAAAACACATAAATCAGTTTTATGCCTATAAAGCATACAAATATGTAAGTGTACGAAAAATAGGAAAGAAGTTGAGATACAAACATCAGGTTTTTAAAATACTTAAATTTACAAACCAAGTGTGGACTTCCCCCAAAAGTCAACGAGGCTTTAAAATTTTTAAGTAGCTTTATTTCCCTCTTGGAACAATGCACAATTACAAAATACGTTTTTTTTTCAAAGTAAAGATCTCATAGACCCTGCAACATGTTCACATCTGTTAAAGTCCAAGTCTTAAGCAGTGAACACTGACTACAGGCACCAGGGGGCCTCTCAGGAATAACTTGATAGTAAAGGAAAAGGTAAGAGTTCCTGATAAAACTTTGCTTCTTACACTGTCTTAAGCCTGCTGGAAGGCTTTCACATCTGGAGCAAATAAACTAGTGTGTTTACACAATGGGCACACACAGAACTGATGAGATACGAATATACATCGACTGAAAAAGGGAAACTAGCCCGCCCCTCCGCCCCCCAAAATATAATCGTCTTTGATGATTTTCCAAATATAAATATATACTGCGCTTCACTGTTGTGAAGTTACCTTCAGGTAATCTGAAAGCAAATAATAAATTAGTGCATTTGCACTCCGACGTTTCCAACAGAGAAGACTAAATTTTCTTAAAAGTTTATTTTCGTTTCTTCACACTCACAAAGCAATTAGTGGTGACGCAAATTTTAGGGTAAAGGGATTCACCGGCAGAAGACTACGATTAACTCTGAATATTACCCTGACCTCTCTATCTCTTCTCTTTCCCTCAATCCCCCACCCCAGCATAAAACTGTTCAATAAAAACAGAAGAACCTAGAAACTTCAAAAGCCGCAAAGACTTGTAAATGCCTTTTAAACACAACCGAGGCTTCACAATAGATCTTTTCTAAGTTTGTGCAGAAGTTAAATCCTGCTCAAACCTGTTAAATTCTCAATCCCAAAAGCTAATCCCGTCAGCAAACGAGTCTACATATTTCTTCTTTCTTGAGTGCATCTTCAGCTCGATCAAACTTGTTTTACTTTTTTTTTTCACGTCAAATAATAAATAGGAGGTTCTCAACTCCCGCTAACGTTAACCTCTCCTTAAATAGAGTTCGTCCCATAGCAACACGTAAAAATGCAGAAGAGATCCAACAACTGTCTCAACGAAATGATTTTTATAAAATTCACTCCTGGAACAAGAATCGGAGGCAGCCAAGGGCAATGCACAAAGAGAGGAGAAGAAATACACGTTCCACGGACATACAATGCACAGAAACTCGCATCCTCGCACCCTCCTTGGAAGGGTCACCCAGCACCCTTAGGCTCCTCGCACACCCCAGCCGGCGCGACGCCGCGACGGTCCCCGAAGGTCCGTGGGGCCGCTGCCCGCGCGGCCCAGCCGGGTTGCCCGCGGGGTCGGCCCCTCTCGCATTGCCTCCCACCGACCGTGTTCCCGGAGGCCGCTTCCCCCCCGCCAAGGAGCCCCTTCGCCCCTTCCTCCGCGGCCGCCGCGGGGCGGGAACGGGGGTCCCCTCGGGTTTCGGCGGCGGAGGGGGAATGAGGGCTGAAGGGGGCGCCCCCTCCCCGCGGCCGGACCGGCCCCGCACTTACCCTCCAGCAGTCGGGTGATGAGACTGTCCACGTTCAGCTCCCCGTCCGCCATCTTGTCGGCACCAGACGCTCCTTCCCGGCAGCGGGAACAAGGGCTTCACGGCGGCGGAGGCTGCGGCGACGGCTCGGCGCTCCCTCACCTACAAGTCACGCGGCGTTTCGACCCCGGTTCCAACTCCCCCTTTTCCCCGGGCCCTCCCCCCACCCCCTCCCCACTAAGTAGTGGAGCGCGCGTACACTCAGAGGCATACACGATAAATAAATAAATAAATAAACAAGTGGGGGCCCCCACAAACCGGGCCGCGTCAGACCCAGCCGCCACCTCCTCCTCCTCGGCACCGCCCAACTCCGCAAAGCTCACCAGCGCCGCCGACGGCCCCACCCGCAGCGCCACTCACTGCACACCGCCCTTCCCCGCCACCGCGCCACGCAGCCCTCCGCGCAGGCGCACGGCGCACGCCTCCGCGGGCCCCTCAAAGTCCTGGCCTTCGCGCAATCGCACTGGACTCGGTTCTCCCGCCGCTGCCGCCGCTGCTGCCTTCGCGCAGGTGCGTCGCCCTCCCTCGCCACTTCCACTGCGCCGAATCGCCGCGGCGCGCAGGCGCCCCGAGGCAGGCGGGGCACGCTGGGCTGGGGAAGCTTCCATTAGGCGGAGCGCGCGTAGGCAGTGCCGACCTTCCCGCTTCCCAGCTGCCCCGACCGGGGTGCTCCGCAGGCCGCGTTGTCGGGCCCTGCGCGCCTCGTTTTTCTTTTCTTGGCTTCCTTCCCTAGTTTTGCAAATAATTCTTCACGTTTCCGTTAACCAGGAAACGTGGACTACAGTACCCATGTTGGAAACCCAAGTTTACGTGTTTGGGAATCCAGAAGGGGTTACTATGCTGGAAAAGTTTGACATTGCAAATAAGGGGTTTTATACCCTATCGTTCCACGAGGCTAGTTGCCCAAGTGTCCCTGGATGAAATATGTTAAAGTGTGTTCTGGAATGGTCAGCATTCTCTTGCGTGGGTACTGGTCTCTACCTTCTGTATCCTGCTTCCACATATCTTACATCTCTGTCCACTCTGTGCATACTGTTTTCCCCCAGTGCTTTTTTTGTTCATACCTCCATTATACTGCTTAATCATCTTGCCTTGTAATTGTTTATGCATTTATCTCCTACACTGGACCGTAAGCTTCTACAAGGTAGACCCACCAATTATCTGGCACACAGAAGAGAAGGACAAAGAAACATGGAAGTTCAGAAAGGTTGGTTGCCCAGCCGTTCTTTCCACCACATAATTCTGCCTCTAGAAAGGCAGGAGGAAGAGTAGCCACGCGAACAATCTAGGTAAGCCGGAGTTTTTGGCCTGTTCTGAGAAAGTGGTCAGTTCAAAGGTCTGTACTCATTGCTCAAGTGTTTGTCCAGAAACTCCAACAAGGTGCTATCCCAAACTCAAGGCATTGCTTTTCCCACTCACGAAGCATGAATACTAGGTAACATTGAGATTCCTGTATGTGCTCTGGCCCTGTTTTAAGTGTTTAAACATTATCTTTTTAATCCTTAAACCAGATGTATGAGGTAGGTACCATTCTCTTTACCTTGCAGATGGAATTAATTGAGGTACAGAATGATTAGATACGTAGCCCCAAATCACACAAGCAGCTAACAGATCTGGGATTCAAACCCAGACATCTAGTGCCAGAGTTTGCACTAACAATTGTGATATACTCCCTCTCAGTATATGTAAGCTGAGATGCTTAAATATGCATGTGCTATCTCACAAACTTGGAAAGTAGAAACCATAGGGTTTTTGTTTTTGTTTTTTAGAGGGTCAGGGAGGAAGTGTTGTCCAATCAAGTGCTTTATAATGGCCCAGGTGACTTACAGAGCTAGGATTTCCTTATGCCTTTTTTTTCCCTTCTAACTTTTTCTCCGTTTTGGGATTTAGCTTGTACATTGATGGTGAGCATAGAACAGGTGACAATTATAATGGTGATCCTGTCTGGAGTAGTTTTCGCAGACTCTTATTGTCAGTTCATCTTGGGGCTTTTAGGGGTGAAGAAATGGCTCATCACATTCTTGTTCTATTAAAGAATATTTTTTATACCCTGTTTTATTCCAAAAGAAGGGATTTAGGGTAGCTTATGAAAATACATGCAGTAGGATAAATTAAAAATAAGTACAGAGAAACATAGGACAAAAGAAAACAAAGTGGGAAAGATAAAATAATGCCAGCAGTTTTGTATGCAAAGTGCATGGTGTAAGGTACTATTGGTTTTCTAGGGATAAGCCACAAATATAATTCTAAGCTTTTTAGCAACCAGGGAAAAGATCAGTTGCAAGTGGAGTCAGTATTCTAGCTGAGCTGTAACTGGGACTTGAATACACCAGCTGTGGAGTCGGATGCCACTTTGCCAGATCTGTTCCACTAACCTCTTAAAGAGTAACAGGATCCTTGGGAACAATTAAATAAGTGCTTATCTTCCAATTTTCACGGGGCTTATGAATCCCATGAAAAAGAACTTTGAACCCTGTCCACAATTAGGGTTTAAATATGTACAGATATATTTAATGGACTTAGGACACCCAAAGGAAACTGTTGCACAAAGAGAAAGTAAGCATCTGAAGAGAAATCACAAATGGGGCAGAGAGAGGCCAGTCTCAGCAGAGTTGTGGGGGTCAGAAGGGATTGAAGAGTGGTCCTGAGTGCTGCTTGCAGACATCTCCTTCTCCAGGTTTTCTAGTGCTTTGGAATCCTGGGAAAGAAAGGATGAGTATAAAAAATGAAAGAGCTATATCCTTAGAGGCCCAGCCAACTTTTCTGTGGGATCTCCTTCCAAAAGAATTATATAAGAATTCAGATTCAGAATTCCTCAGATTTTGAAGTTTAACTGGTGCATATACTATATATTACTTAACACCCCAGCAGCTTCTGGGGCAGCTCACTATAATCTGAAAAATTTTTTTTAAATCATATGAATATTCACATCATGTAAGATAAATAAAACTACATTATGTCTCGTATCAGTACAGGTCAGATTTACCATTAAAGTAGCTCCCCCCGCCCCCCCCCCCGCCGAATAAAATGTATTTATTGAAGGAAATTTGGAAAGCAAAGATAAAATATATAAAAATCACATATAATTTCACCAGTTAGAGATAACCACTTTCCTGTCTTATACCTGAATATAATCCTATGTTATAAAATTGGAAAAATAAAATAAAATTGGGGTCATGCCTCACTTCCATTTTATCCTACTTTGTTAAATGAGTTTTGGTGCCACATTTATGTGAAATTCAGTTTTCAAAGTTTATTTGGATTTTCAAATGTGGATAAGAGGGACTTCTAGGTGGTTTGGTTGATTAAGCATCTGACTCTTGATTTCGGCCCAGGTCATGATCTTGAGGTCATGGGATGGAGCCCCACGTAGGACTTCGTGCTCAGTGGGGAGTCTGTTTGAGATTCTTTCTCTCTCTCCCTCTGCCCCTCCCCCCATTTGCTCCCTCCCTCTCTCTCTCTCTTTCAAATAAATAAATCTTTAAAAAATGTGGATAAGAGATTGAGGACAGAGGAAGAGGTAAGAAGTAGAGATCTGGAGGCTGGAGTAGCAACAGAGGCACTTGGAGCCACCATGAGGTTCAAGGGTAGGTGGGTACCAAGTAGAGAGAAACCCCATGTGGCAGATATTGACACAAGGGAGACTCTTGGCCTGAATGTGAGCAGTGTCCTGTTGGCAGAATGGACATCATTGGTTAGGGAAGCCAGCAGCTTGGAAGCAGAAGCATGAGAATGCTGCCAGTGGTGTAACAGACATTGGTTGGACCAGGCACTGTGGTGGGCAGCAGCCCTTTGAGCACCCACACCTGGAAACCAGAAGCCTTTAGAACAGGGAACGGACAGGTAATGGTTCTGATTGCGTGTAGGAAATCGCCTCTCGGTCTTTTTGAACACGTGGCAACACTCAGGAGAGGGATCACGGTAATTGTTAGATCAGGATTGTTAATCTCACAGACCAAAGGGCAAACTGTTAGCTGGGACTCCCAACCCAGTGGGGCTTTAGATAGTGGTGTGCTGGAGCCTGCTTACACTCGCTCATGAGAGTCAATTGTTAAACTTTCAGGGATTCTGCAAGCCAGTTGTTAAACAGAGCCATTATTTAAAAATTGAATTATATAGACTTAAAAATAAATTATGCTAAAAACAAAGGTAATGATTACTCAAAACTCATAATGTCCCATTTATTTTGCTACGTTTAACTATTATGTATAGTCTAGTGGTTGTTTAAATTTTATTGTATCTGTATGGGGGAAATACTAAACAATGATATGCTACTATGTATCTCTTTTCCAACTCCATGTTCAGTGACATGGCGTTGGTCGTGGTAGGAATATTTACACCAAGGAAATTATCAAATGCTGGGAATCTATAGATATTTCTGCCACATAGCTTTTTGTTAAACATTTACCAGTACACCACTGGGCTTAGGGAGACATTTGGGTTATACAGGCCAAAACCCTTGGGTAATTCCAGGAATGTCTATGGAGGGAAATGAGACTTCGTGAAACAAGGGATTGGGAAATCATAATTTGGGGTATTAATAACATTATGATCGTATATGTACTTACTAATAGAAAATGCCTGGGACCCATCAGTGCCCATTAGACAAAGGCAGACCAGTGCTCAGAGGACCCCAACCATCATTATGCTGAGACCAGAGAGATGTCCCTACGAATTGTCCTCAAAGAAGGACATAGTGAACAGCAGCCTCATTATTCCTTTTAGTAAACACAGCACAGACTTTCATAAGGATGTTTTACATGCCTTTCAAAATTGGCCAATAGCCAATAAGGTGTGAAAATAAGTAGGTTTCAGGAGCAAAATGTGGAGCCTATGATAGTGATGTATGGCTCTTTGCTGCCCTGACTAATCCAAAACAGCTTTATAAATGCATGAATTGACAGTCATTGGACTTCCTTCCATAAATATGATTCTTCTTAATCAAGTCCTTAATAAGTCTAAAGTGGCAGCAAATTCTAGATTTTACTGGATATGGCTTGAGGGCAACCATTCTGTATATCAAATATTATAGGCTTTTGTAGTCAGCTCAATCCAAGGATATTGAGAAACCATACAAGGACACATGCATCAGGAGAGGAGCCACCCCTTGAAATACGGAGCCAGGCTGAGGTGGTACACCAGGTCAGGGCCGAGATTTTTTCTTAAGATTTAGTTTTGGTTTCATTTCAATACACATATGAGAGAATAACCAAGTACCAAAGTTATCAGCCAAGTCACAAAGCGTGTCCTCAGTCATTTTAGCCCCCCAAATTATAAAGCCAGATATAACCAAGTGGTTCTTCCTCTGCCCTTAGCCAATAACTGCTCTCCCTCCCAACTCTGACCCCTCAACACACACATACAAACTCTCAGTGGAGCATTGTCTCTTAAGCTAAGTTTCTGGTAAAACATTCATGATAAAATGATTGAAAATAAATCCCTAGTAATTGAAGGAGTTAACTGGCTATATAGAACCGTTAACTATAAGACAGTGAGAGTTGGATTGTCAGCTACCACAAGCAAAGACTATTTAATTTTTGAAGAATTGATCTGTGGTCCTTATTTTTCTCTTGTAATTAGATTACAGGGCCAGCTGTCTATTTAGGTCACTCCTACTTTGTTACAATAAAACCATGTCATCTGCCCGTATGAAACTGTTTCTCTTTAGGTGTTCTCCACTCCTGCTCACTCAAGATACCAGGAAATAACTAAATGTGTTTGTAGGTGAAGAAAAATATACAAAACATGTGAAAGTTTGTTTCAAGTAAAACAATGTAAATGTGTTTTTTTTTTGTTTTTTGTTTTAGATTTTATTTATTTGACAGAGAGAGAGGGACAGCCAGCGAGAGAGGGAACACAAGCAGGGGGAGAGGGAGACACAGGCTGCCCGCTGAGCAGGGAGCCTGATCCAATGCAGGGCTCGATCCCAGGGTCCTGGGATCCTGGGATCATGACCCAGGGCGAAGGCAGATGCCTATCGACTGGGCCACCCAGGCGCCCCCAATTTAAATGTTTTGTTTCTAGTGATGGCTGCTCTCCTCATACAGCAAATCCAAGTTATGTATGAGTCACCTTTTCAGTTGGAGAAAGTTTACTTCTTTTTTTTTTTTCATTTTATTTTTTTTTATTATATTATGTTAGTCACCATACAGTACATCCCTGGATTCCGATGCAAAGTTCGATGCTTCATTAGTTGCGTATAAACACCCAGTGCACTATGCAATACGTGCCCTCCTTGCTATCCATCACCAGTCTATCCCATTCCCCCACCCCCTCCCCTCTGAAGTCTTCAGTTTGCTTCTCATAGTCCATAGTCTCTCGTGTTTCATTCCCCCTTCTGATTACCCCCCCCTTTCTTTATCCCTTTCTTCCCCTACCAATCATCCTAGTTCTTATGTTCCATAGATGAGAGAAACCATATGATAATTGTCTGAGAAAGTTTACTTCTGAATGGTTTCACAAGTCTGTTTCAGTTGGTTTTGGTAAATAAAACAAAGCATTATTAAGTTTTCTAATGTAGTTATAAAATGAGTAGCTCTCTCCTAAAACTATGTTAAAATTAATGGCATGTATCTCTCTTTTTTCTTAAAGATTTTATTTATTTATTTGACAGAGACAGAGACAGCCAGCGAGAGAGGGAACACAAGCAGGGGGGTGGGTGGGAGAGGAAGAAGCAGGCTCATAGCGGAAGAGCCATGTGGGGCTCGATCCCATAACGCCAGGATCATGCCCTGAGCCGAAGGCAGATGCTTAACCGCTGTGCCACCCAGGCACCCCATCTCTTAAAACTAAACCCAGATGTGTCTGTGAGCTGTAAAAAAATATTTATTGATCCAACGCTAACAGGTCCTGTTACATAGGAAACACTGGTTTAATAGAATATTTATGAATTATTATTCAAATCTTGATTGAAACCAAATCTGATCTCTTATAAATACTGTAAATTCTTAATTGAAATGTCCTGATGGTACTTGTTATTTAAGGAAATCTTATAGTGAGTGGATCTCTAAAGCAAAGTGAATAATGAACCAATTAAGTATTTATGAATCATTTAGTATATTTGATTCTCTGCTGAAGATATGATCTTCCCAACTATGAAGTAGCTTACTGACTCTGTGGGGAAATGACCACAAAATGATTTGGATAGTGGGAAAAGCATTGGCTTGGAGGTGGGAGACCAAAGTAGCTGAATAACCCAAGACAAATCTTTCTCTTTCTGAATCTTGGCTGGCTTTATTACCTATAAAATTAGTTCATTAATAAATGATCAGCAACATTTCTTCTAGCTCTAACAAGTCTTTGATTCTAAGACACACAAATGAAACTGAAAATGTAACATAATATTGTACAGGCTGTCCCCAACTTAGGAACTGGATCAACTCCAAAAGGTCAATTGTTTGGAACACAGAATATATTTTCCCACAGAGACTGTGGTACAAATGGTGGTTAAATTCCCAGATCAGTCTGCAAAATCAATTTAATCCTTAATGTAACTGTAGGAAAGTATCCATGGTAATACAGACTCTAACCACCAATTATAACAAAGATTATGGGGGAAAGCCATTGAGCATTCTAATTTGGCATGGCAGAAGACATCTATCAGTGCTTTCCACCACCCTGTGCAATAGGCACAAAGAGAGTTCCAGCTGTAATTCACAGACAGACCTGGGCCCTAAATGTGAGATTGGCAGCGTGGAGAGTGAAGGAGCCTGGGATACCTCTGATCCCATAGTGGGGGGTGGTCTGAGGACATTCATGGTGTCTAGGGGTTTGGTTGCCAGAAAGGATTTGTTTCCAAACCAAAGGACAGGGAATGTAAGGGGAAAAGGGAGTGAACATATGTGCTGGGAACTTTTTAAAAAAGGACTATTACTTTTGATCTCACTCACTTTGTGATTGAGGAAGTTGAGATCTGGGAAGGTTAAACTGCATTGTCTTAATAATGAAACTAAAACTCGAATCTGAAACTTATGATTCTTAGCCCAGATAGCTATCTACCTCTCCCTCCCTCCCTCCCTCCCTTTCTCCCTCTCCCCATCTCGCTCCTTCTCTCTCTCTCTCTCTCTCTCTCTCGACCTCCCTCTCTCTACCTCTCTCTCTCTCTCTCTCTCTCTGATTTTTACTTGAAAACAGTGGCATTGTGCAAGGACCTACTCTTTTCATCCCCTCTTTCCTGTGCAGGAATTGCCTAGAACCCTGCACCTTCATGCCCATTCTCATTTAAGTGCTCATCCTCTGAACTTGCAGGGCAGCCTGGCCAACAATCAGCACAGCAGTTTTCGGTTTTGCCCCAATGTGTTTTTTTTTTTTTTTTAAGATTTTATTTCTTCATTTGACAGAGAGAGAGACAGCCAGCGAGAGAGGGAACACAAGCAGGGGGAGTGGGAGAGGAAGAAGCAGGCTCCCAGTGGAAGAGCCTGATGTGGGGCTCGATCCCAGAACGCCAGGACCATGCCCTGAGCCAAAGGCAGACGCTTAACAACTGAGCCACCCAGGTGCCCCTGCCCCGATGTGTTTTAAACAGTGCCACCAGCTCAAAGAATGACTTTCTAGTTGCTAAAAAACAAAACAAAACAAAATAAAACAAATTGTTGCTCTGACCCCTAATATTGCAGTCCAAGAATGTGATTGTGTAAACCTAAATCCTAAATTCCGGTAACATTAGGATACTTCTAATAGTGATACTTCTGCTAAGACAGAACCCAGACTGGCTGGGAGAGCCAGGGTCCCAATGCTCAGGTGACAGGCATGACTCCTTTGTCAGAAAGAAGGCTTCTAGCCAGCAGTTCCTAAGCGTACCATGTGCTGGGAATTTTTACTGGCGTTATCGTATTTAGCCCCCCTGAAAATCCTGTGAAGTAAGTATTTTCCTTTATAGATGTGGGGATGATGGCTCAGAAGCTTTGAACAACCAGGCAGCGGGACTTAGAGGTTGGGGCTAATTAGGGACCAGCTCCAGGACACTTGTGACAGGAAGTGGGAAGACATGAATGGAGGGGTAGTCTTGGTCAGTGGCTGCCATCTGCTCTGACGGCAGGGTGAGTTAGCTTACGGCAGACTAGGAGTGAGCAGAAGGTGGGTGATTTCACAATGGGTGGGAGTCTTCATGGATGAGAAGAAAGGTGGGGTCATTCTTAGCCAGGGGGAGGCTAGAGTGCCTGTCCCGCACACCTGAGAGTGCTCCCATAAGCAACCCTAATGTGTCCATATTCTTACGGTAGGCCTGCAGGCCTAGGGCTCAGGGGAGTGGTCCAGATCCTAAGCCTTTTAGAATTCCAAAGAGGGAGAGCAATGAGGTCAGGTAAGGTCTTTATAGAGGTGATACAACCGAGGGACATAAAGCGGGTGTGAGTATTATGGGGTTAACTCCAGTGTCTTTCAAACAAAGTGGCTGTGTGCTTATTGTCAGGATCATCTGGGAAGCTTTTTCAAAACACCACTGCTGTTTGATCCCCCTCCTCCTACCAAGGAAGTCCTATTTCATTCTCAGCATTGGGAGTGGAGGGGTACGTATTTTGAAACGATGCCCCCGGGGGTATTCTGATAGGAACCCATGTGTAACTCCTCCGTTTGTATTGATCTAAAAAAATTAAAACAAAACATATCAAAGAGACTGACTCAGTTAGAAGAACCAAGGGAGGGCTCTTCAGGCAAAGGGATGATTTCTAGTGAAGCTTGTGGAAGTATAGGGAGACTGGCGTGCCCGGAGCAGAGGGGTGCACCAAGGTAGTGGTAGGAAACAGCATGGGGTGATTAAGATGGGCCAGAAAGAAGGAACTGGAATGTTGGGCCAGAGAGTTTAAACCTGAAGCTGTTTGAAAAAGGAAATGATTTATGTATTCACTTGTATAATAAATATCTATTCAGCACCTTTTCTGTACCAGGCACTGTGTTATATAGGCTAGCTGTACAGCAGAGAACAAAATAGTCTTTTCCTCATCAAGTTTATATTCTGGTAGGGGAGCTCTAGAGTGATCTATCCATCCTAGTTTTCCTGGAACTTTCTGGATTTTAGCACTGAGAGTCCCTTGGCCCAGGAATCCCCTGGGCAAACCAGGATGGTTGGTTCCCTAGGAGATGGACTGTGTGTGCGTGTGGTGACAAGGGTCAGAATGAAAAATAAAGCAGGGGAAGAGACTGGGGATAAAGGAGAATATACTTTAGATAAGGCGGCCAGGGAGGATCTCTCTGTAGATGTGACAAATAAGCAGCGATCTGAACAGAATGAGAGAGAGAACCATGTGCCCATCTCAGGCTGGGTTGTAGAGGGGTGATTATTTCTTGCAGAAAGAAGGACCATGTAAGGGCCCTGTGGTGGAGATGTGCTGGGCATAGATGAAGAACAGCAATTTTGGCAGAGGGGTTGAGAAGAGTCAGAAGCAGAGAAGGGCCGGATAGAGTGAGCCATGTGTAGGACCTAAAATTATATTCCGAATGTATTGGGAACCACTGGAGAGTTGAGAGCAGAGGCATGACCTAGTCACTCAGGAGGTGGGGATACAAGAGTGAAAACAGGAGGAGCATTTAAGAAGCAACTTCATTCCGAAGTCTTGAAGAGTTCCTTCTCAAAATGTTTGATCAGACAAGGAGCAGGATATGGTGCCATTCAAGTAAATGAGCCTGCTCTCGTAAGACCAGCCTGGGCAGGATTGGGCTGACCCTGGCTATACTACAGTGACGGCACTGGGAGTGAAGAGGAGGAAGCATCTAGAGTTACCTTGAAGATGGGATTAGCGGAAGTTGGTGGTGCAGGATTTACAGGGGGATGAAGGAGAGAGGTGGATCAAAGATGATTCCTAGCCAATCATTCCCATGCTAGTTTTCCAGGTTTGAATTTCTCTCTCAGTTGTCCAGATCCAAACTTCTTGGAAGAATGTGTTATACTCTTTTCTTCCAGAATGAGGAAGGCTCTGTGATAGAGTAGCAAGAGCGGGAACTTGGGATCATACAGACCAGGGCTCACACCCCAGCTCCACCACACACAAGCCTCACCCCTCAGGCAGCTCATCTAAGTTCTGGGGACCTCAGTGTCCCCGCCAGTAAAATAGGAATAATGAAGCCTGCCTGGCAGAGCTAGTTAGGAGCACTGAATGAGGTCTCACTCATAAAGAACCTAGTTCAGGACATGGGAAGCCCTCAATCTGGGTTCATTCTCTCCCCTTGTTTGCACCCTTGGAGTTGAGTATGTACGCCTACCCACTTTCAGAAGTGATCAATATTTTATAAGCCATTTTGTTCTCTTTGCCCCCTTGCCTCTCCCCAGCCCACTTATTCCATAAACACATTTCTGTGTATTGGCAGGGCCCAGCCCGTCATCATTTGGTCTCCCTTCTTCATCCTCACTGATACTGTCTCTGTGCAAATTTGCCTCTCTTTTCACTTGGGCAGCTGCAGAAACCTCCCTGGTCTCACCCTCCCATCCACACCCTCCCATCCTTCAGGCCCTGCACAGCACCTTCAGGGTAAAAACTAAACACTGAGCAGCACCTTGCACAATCCACTTGCCCATGCCCACTTTGCCATGTTCTGTCCTCCCTGATTCGCCCCCGCCTTTGGCCTGCCCTCCATCCTCCACCCCTGCCAAGTGCACATGTTCATTCTCAGTGCTCCCGTGGTACTTTGCACCTACTGCTACTTATCTCTCCATTATTTCCATATAAAAGGGTGATGATATTTTGTGCAGGGGTTCAGAGTTCGTGCTCTGCAGCCATCCAATCTCCATTTCATTCCCAGCCCTGTTACTTATCAGCTGCCCCTAAGGAGTAGGGATTAATTTAAAATATGATGATATTTCCCTATACTGGAATACTTGAGCAAGTTATTTCATCACTGTGCTTCAGGGATAATGATAATACCCACCTCACAGGTTGTTGTGAATAGTAAGAGTTAATACATCTAAAGCACTTAAATAGTACCTCCTACGTAGTAAGCCCTCAAGACACATTGCCTATAATTATTACATCTGTCTCCCTGAATTTGAGTTCCATGAAGGATGAGACTAGATATATCTCTCCTTAAAAAATCCTCCATCTCCTCTTAATAGTCATTCAAATGTTTGTTGAACAAAGACCTAAGCAAATCTTTTTTGAAAGACTTTGTTCCCCCCTTTACTTAGCTGTTTCTTGACTGCAACATTTGGGCTATGTCCAAACTTTTGTTAATAAAAATGAAGTTATTAATAATTGTAAACTTTTATTTTCATTTCTATTATTTCCCTGTAGTATGTTTCCCAAAGTGGAATTTTCCTTTAATGAAAGGAACAATTTTATATCTCTTACATGTATTTACAGAGTGTTCTTTGGTAAGACTTGTTCAGTGACAACTTAAATAGAAAACCAGTGAAACAGTGGTTTTATTTTTCTGTACAGAATATTATGCAGCCATCAAATAACATGTTTCTCCACAATTTAACCTCGCTGGTTAAATTCATTTCCGTTTCCATTTATTTTTTGCTAGTTTAATAGGTAGTGATACATTAATGTCATTTTAATTTGCATTTTTAATGAGCCTCTTCATTTTTTCCAGATGGCGACTTACTACAGTTATAATCAAATGTGAAAACTTTCATTCCCCTAGATTTCTTATGGAATATAATTAGATACTGGTCATACATATTAGAATCTATATATTTGCATTAATTACTATCAATATTTTTGGATGGTCAGATCCTATTGTTTATATTTAGCATAGGTATTTTTCCTCATTCTGTGTTTTCCTTTAAATATATATTTTATGTTCTGATGTATTTTATTTGTTTAACTTCATCTATTTTGTCTCTATCAATGGCATCCATTAAGTAAAACAGTAGAATGTTAGGGCTTGGAGGAGCTTTACTGTCATGGTTCTTATTCTTTGTATGGATGAGGGTTCTGAGGGCCCAAGAATCTGACTTTCTTATGCCACAAAATTGTCACTTTTTTAGTAGATGAAACCTATTCTTCTTCAGTAGCTGGGGTCAATAGAATGTTTTCTAGTTTTAAATAAAATCCCAGATACTCCTGTGTAGAATGGGATTTGCTTGAGCCACGAGAAATGTAAGTGTAATGTTTAAACTACTCAAAGCATGAGAAGAAACATTTATTTAACACCTTCAGTCAACTATGTATTGTAATGTGTGTGTGTGTGTGTGTGTGTGTGTGTGCACGCGCGTGCATACCCCGCATGTGTTGATGGATATCTGCAAGTGGTAAGGAAAAAAGCAAAAGAGAGAGAGAGAGAGAGAGAGAAGAGAACCTTTGACTCTTCTCCTCAAAAGTACAGTGATCCATTTGTTCTGATAGGTGTCTACAATGATGATTATCACAGGGTTTTTCATACAGTGAAAAATTAGAAATAACTTAATGCTTAATGATTAAGAGTTAGTTTAACTGTGGTGCTTTCGTAGAGTGGAGTACTATGGAGCATTACAAATCACATTGTAAAAGAATATTTAGTGACAGTCTTAGATATACATAATCAATTGTTAAATTTTTAGAAAGTGAACAATAATTAAAGAAGTTAAGTAAATGAAGTTATATATCATGTTCATGAATTGGGAAATTCTGTATTAAGATATCGATCTTCTCCAAATTAACCTATAGATTCAATGGGCTCCTAATAAAGATCTCAACTACTTTTTTCTTGGTGGGGGGCATCATGGTGGTCAAAGCTGACAAGCTGTCCCTAAAATGTATATGGAAATGCGAAGAATTCAAAATAGACAAGAAAATCTTGAAGAGAAAGAACAAATTTGGTGGGTTTTACTATCAGATTAAAAGATGTAACATAAAATTACAGTAATTAAGATATTGTGATACTGGTGCAAAAATGGACAAACTAGTAGAAGAGGGTATAGAGCCCAGGAACAGACTCACGCATATGTGGTGGAGGAAAACTGTCTTTTCAATAAATGATTATGGAGTAATTAGATATTTTAATGAAAAAATAATGAGCTTTGACCTCTACTTCATGCTGTGCCCAAAGGGTTAACTGGAGATGGATCACAGACCTAAATGGTAAGACAATAAAGCTTCTGGAGAAAGCAATAGGAGACTATTTTCATGACCTTAGGGCAGTCAAAGACTTCTTAAACAGGATACAAAAAAATAAAGGAAAGATCGATTAAGTTGGACTTCATTAAAATTAAAAAGTTTTGTGAAAGGGTAAGTCACAGACTGAGAGAAGATATATATTTATAGATGTTATATATATGTATGTGTGTATATAATATACAAATATATATGTATCCAACAAAGAACTTGAATTCTATAGACCACTAAGAAAAAGACAAACAAGCCAATTTAAAGATGGGCAAAAGACTTGAACAGGCATTTCATGGAAGAGGATGTCCCATAACATCTGAAAAATTGTTCAACATATTAGTCACCAGAGAAATGCAAGTGAAAACCACAATAAGCTATCAACTCATACTCTTCAGAATGGCTAAAATTAAAAAGACTAAGAATGTCAGTTGTTGGGAAGGGTATATACGGGAACTCTCACACGTTGCTGATTGGGACTGTAAAATGGTACAGCCAGTTTGGAAAACTGGCCCATCTACAAAAGCCAGATCTGACTACCCTATGACTTAGCAATTTCACCCCTAGGTGTATACCCAACAGAAGTGAGTGCACAGGATCATTAAAAAACATGCTTACAGGGGCGCCTGGGTGGCACAGCGGTTGAGCGTCTGCTTTCGGCTCAGGGCGTGATCCCCGGCGTTATGGGATCGAGCCCCACATCAGGCTCCTCCGCTATGAGCCTGCTTCTTCCTCTCCCATTCCCCTTGCTTGTGTTCCCTCTCTCGCTGTCTCTATCTCTGTCAAATAAATAAAAAATCTTTAAAAAAAAAACATGCTTACAGCAGTCTTATTTTTAATAATCAAAAATTGGAAACAAGCTAAATATCCTTCAACAAGGGAACTGATCGATAAATTGTAGAGTATTAACTTTGTGGAATTTTAGACAGCAAAAACAAACAAAAGCCAGTCCACTGCTACATGTAACAATATGGATCAACCTCACAGACATCATAATGAGTGAAAAGAGGAAGACATGAAATGTGTTTACTGTATGATTCCATTTCTATGAAATTCAAAAACAGATAAAACTAATTAAAAGTAATACAAGTCAATATAGAATTTACCTGTGTGGTACAGGGATACTGACCAGGAATTAGCAAGTAAGAATTTTCTGGAGTGCTAGAGTGTCCTTTATGAGGTCTAGGTGGTAGTTAAACAAGAATATACTTAAATAAAAGTGTATCAGTATGTATAATAAGATTAGTACGCCTCATTCCTTCTCTCTCTCTATTATGCTTCAATAAAGAGTATTACAGGACATTGAAATTTTCTTCTTTTTGCTCTGTGTTCTAAATGTTCTCACCTTTTTGTCAGCTATATTTTCCAAAAAATCGAAAGTGAAGACATGATAAATCGTAACGAGAAAAATAGAGGTTATTTTTAAAAGCTAGAACTGAATCTCAGCTACCTATCCGGATTTGGTGCCTTGAGCCCTGGACCCAGCTAAAAATAGCTCAGGGCCTTGCCAGCCTGTGACCCGACAGCCGGGCAATGTTTAGCAGACCCAGCAGGGCAGTGAAATGGGGTGCGGCCAGGCGGAGCCTTGTGGGTCTGGTAGGCGTGGTTCTCAGCAGGCCGTTTAGGTCACACCTGCCATCAGTAACTGGCTGTTTCTTCCACTGCAGACCAAGAGCGTAGGCTCCCAGTTTACTGCAAAGTGGAAATGAGAGGGAGGAACAAGAATCCATACTGATTAGAAGGGGAGAGGTCCAGCGCTGTAAGCAGATTGGACGTGAAGGAAGTCAGAGTAGCTAACCCAGGGTATACCTTCCTTTGCTCTTCGCCAGGTTAGACTTTTAATTTTTATTTTTGCAAACATGCGTTCATTTTTCTAAGTTCTAAGTATTTCTGTGTTCTAAATATTATGCTTGAGTTTGAGGAAATTAGTTGCAGAACTATTTAGGTTGCAATGATGAGATAAGCTCCCTGAGTGGTTTTGCTGCTGAAGCAACTTACCCTGGAGAATTTACGTCATTTAACCTCTTCCTTTAATGTGCCCATCTCAAATGCAGGAACGACTAGTAATTATCTGTGTCACAGGGTTGTTTCGAGGCTTAATTAATGTTTATAACCTGCACTAAAGTATTAGATGAAGAGAGAGTTGATAGCAATGGTGCTGTTCTAAGTTCCATTTATAAACTCTGACAAGTGGCAAAAATGGTGTGTGGTGCTGTGCTTCCAAGTGAGCCAGCGTGGTGGCTCCAAGATTCCACCTTGTTTAGTAAGAATCACTATCACTCGGCCCATATGACTCAGGAGGACTCTGTTTCTATATTTTGTTCATTTGTTAAAGGAAAGTGTAAATATGAGGGTAATTCATAACAAGTGACAACATTTAGGGAGATGACTTTAAACAAGTTGGTATGTTGCTATTGTCAGTAGGCAGAGAAATTTTAGCCCCAAAGTAAGAAGTAAGATGNCTCTTCCCACTCCAATGCTGAGTTCCTATTAGTTCAATGTCTCCTTTGCTACCCATTAAATGATCTTTCTTTTTCTCAAAGTATGATTGGGAGATGGAACATTCATCAGTTAGAATCACTCTTTCTTTCTTTTCTTTCTTTTTCTCTTTCTTTCTTTCTTTCTTTCTTTCTTTCTTTCTTTCTTTCTTTCTTTCTTTCTTTCTTTCTTTCTTTCTTCTTTCTTTCACAATCAATCACATAAAAGCTTTCAGTCAAACACTGTAGGTGCCATTGGAAGCCTTTCCCAAAAGAAATCCATCCTGCTGCATGATTTGAAATGGCTTAGGATACTACCTTTTTCATCCTTAAGAAGCAGACACCCTGAAATCTCATCTATGATAAACAATCTGAGAGAGGCTACTTAGACTCCGTCAAGAGCACACTCTTCCTTAATACAGTAGCCGGTAAACTAGGCTTTGCTTGATAAAAAAATTTAAATCTGTGATCAAACAGGAATGTAGTGGCTGAATAAGGGCAGTGAAGAAGGAGACAATAACGTTTGGGAATAATCATAGCAAGCATATATTGAGGGCTTACCAGGTGCCAGACATTGTTCTAAGAGCTTTGCTTGTCTTGACTCACTTGATCCTGGCAATAATCGTACAAGATAAGATCTATTATCATCTCTATTTTACAGACAGATAAACTGAGGCTTGGAGAAGATAAGTTACTAACTTGCTTGAATTATATAGCTTAGCAGCTAGCAGTATTTTCAAAACATCAGTGTGCTTACAGTTCCCCAGAAAACTAGTTAACATTAATGTTCCCAGCCCAAGACCAGAGATTTTGATTCAGAAGTGTGGGATGGGGCCTAGAAAAATGCATTTCTAATGAACACCCAAAGCAAATTTACTGTAGGTGGACTTTTGACCACCCTTTGGGAAACTGTGGCCCAGACTTAGAGAAATGAGAGTCTGGGAGTCAAACTTTGCCAGTGTTTCTCCAGCACTGGCCTTCCTTGTTCCGCTGAATAGATCATTCGCCCAGCTGGGACTGTATGTCCTCATAGTGAAAAAAAGGCTGTATCAGGCTGCCATTGGTTAATGAAAATAGCCCTTTGACACATCCAACTTGATTTGATCAGCTTCCATATTAAACATTTAACCTTCTGACTTTAATTTGATTTTTTAATAGATTTTCCTACCAGGAAGAGTATGTGCCAGCCAACAGACATGAATTTCAGCAGGTAGTTATAGCTCTCACAGGTAATGAATAAATGGAGTTGTGCTTTATTAATCAATCTATTATAACTGATTAATGTGAATCAATTCTCTCCTGAATGAACTGAGAATAATGAGTTTATGAACCTGCAAACCTCAGAGCCAACATACATTTTGAGGCCTGATTTATCCTTTCCTTAGCATACATGCATGACTGAGCTGGAAGATACATTTTGAGACTGAGACTGTTGATACCCACACCTCTCCAAAAGGGTAAGTTTATCAAGTTTAATAAAATGATTCACAAAAAGTCATTCACATGGCTTGCATCTTGCAATTCATCAAAAACAATTCACGTATCCTTCTATCCTTGGCTTTTAAACACCTGACCACTGAGATATTGAAGGATGTGATGATAAATATTCCATATCCTTGCCCTTTTGCTCTTCTCAAATGTCATTTGTCTGAGTTGGGACACGTATCACCTGGTAAATTTGGAAAAGACATGCAAATGAGCTTGGCCCGAGACAATGCTGTGGAGACTGAACCAACCCATATTACATACCCACTTTTCCTTATGATGTATTTTTAAAATAGAGCAAAAACATGAGGCAGTGTAAAGCAGTTATAGCTTCCATAGTCCCTCTCCATGAGGAAATATCAAGATATTTGCCTCTCTCTACATTCCACATCCTATGCTCTGGATAAGACATATTGCCACCCTCCTCCTTGCTGGCCACACTCCAGCTGCACTGCCCTTCTCTTCCTGCACTCACCGAACCTGCTCCACCCCTTTGTCCCGGGCCTCCTCTACCTGTAATGTTCCTCTGTCTTGTTATGATTGGCTCCTCTGACTTTCAGGTCTCAGCTTAAATGTTGCCCTTCGGAGAGGCCTTCACCGACGTCCTGTCTAAAGCAGTCACTGTTGCACTATTCAGTTTTATTCTCTGTACAGCACTTAGCAGTTGCTAATATTTTTCTTGTTTATTCATTTTTTGTTTTTTAAATAGTCTGTCTCCCTCAACTAGAATGTAAGCCCCATTGGGTCAAGAATCTTCTATTAGGGACACCTGGGTGGCTCAGTTGGTTAAGCATCAGACTCTTGATTTTGGCTCAGGTCATGATCTCAGGGTCATGGGATCAAGCGCCGAGTCAGGCTCTGGGCTCATTGGGGAGTCTGCTTGCCCCTCTCCCTCTGCTTCTTCCCCTGCTTTCTCTCTCTCTTTCAAATAAACAAATAAATGAGATCTTTTTAAAAAAAAGAATCCCTTTTATATCATATTTTCATTCTTGTATCTACAGTGCCCAAAACTATGCCTAACACAGGAGAGCTGTTTGGGGAGGAAACAAAGGAAGAGAGTGGGGAAAGCCATTTATTATTTTTTTTAAAGATTTTATTTATTTATTTTGAGAGAGAGAGAGACAGCCAGCGAGAGAGGGAACACAAGCAGGGGGAGTGGGAGAGGAAGAAGCAGGCTCCTAGAGGAGAAGCCTGATGTGGGGCTCGATCCCAGAACCCCAGGATCATACCCTGAGCTGAAGGCAGACGCTTAATGACTGCGCCACCCAGGTGCCCCGGGAAAGCCATTTCTGATCCGAGGCCGATTCCAATTGTCACAGGCATCCAACTGGCATTTCTTTGCTTTAGAGTAAAATATTTTTATCTACCTCCTTTGGAAACAAATCAGAGATCTTAAAGATGTGTTGACTTTATTGCAGAAGGCCTTTTAACAGAAGTTAAAAAAACATGAGTTACACTGAGAGTCTTTGCTAGATATTTGTCAACATTAGCTCTGTCTCAGTAGTTATTGCAATATGAGATCAGGTGCTTGAATTTGGGTAGTTAAGTGTCAAAGTGTAATAAAAAGTGTTGTGCTAAAAGGCTTTCTTTCTAAAGAACTGAAAGATACCTTGTTGGCAAACAGTGGGGTAATAGTAAAGTGTCTTCCCATAGAAATAGGAAATAAGAGTTAAATCAGTAAGACACACACACACACACACACACACACACACACACACACACACACACACACACACTCTCACACAGATTATAAGTTGACCGGAGGAGGAAACTGATAGGTAACCCATGTGTAACTGAAGACTTTGGGAACGCCCATAACTTCAGCCAAGGTGACCTGGGGGTAATTTTAGGATGGCAAGTACCAGAATGTGATTGTTAATTTAAAAAGTGTGAAGCTAATCAATTGTTTGGAGAAAGCATGGATGAATGGAGCAGAGGTGCTGCCAGCCTACAGCATGGAAGACCTAAGCCTACGAAGCCAGAAGTTGAGAGCACCTTCCCAAATACTGTTCGGGGGAGAAGGGGCCTTGGCCCAAGGACTTGAGCTCTCAGGTCTCTGTGGCAAATGGTAACTCATCCACCTACGTCTCTTTACTCAAATTTCATGCTAAACTCCTGTCTCCAGGGAGCAAATGCCCCCTCGATATGCTGCTATGAGGGTCCATCTGCTAAATGGTTGCATTTATCATTAAAATGGAATACACTTTATTTATTTATTTATTTATTTATTTATTTATTTATTCATTCATTCATTCATTCATTCATTCATTCATTCATTCATTTATATCATTTTTAA
The DNA here is from genome assembly GCF_002007445.2 of Ailuropoda melanoleuca. Taxonomy (NCBI): domain Eukaryota; kingdom Metazoa; phylum Chordata; class Mammalia; order Carnivora; family Ursidae; genus Ailuropoda; species Ailuropoda melanoleuca. Next base: position 122,047,257 of record NC_048221.1, read on the forward strand.
AGTAAGCTTTAGGCCCAATGTGGGGCTGGAACTCACAACCTTGAGATCAAGGGTCCCATGCTCTACTGACTGAGCTAGCCAGGCACCTCAAAAATGGAATATACTTTAATTTTGGCTATTCAGCATTCTCTGTGAGCTTGGGTTAGTGAGATGCTACCCCTGAGATAGAGCTTGAGAGAGAGGGACTTGTGTTGGCTCCATACGACATGACAGAGAATGGACCAGAATTTATATTGCCCGTGATGGGCTGGCTCTGAGAAGATGAGGGCTGACTTAAGCTCAGTTCTTTTTCTCAAGGTCACCAATTTTATATCTCACATGACTTCTTGAGGATATACTGAGTGAGGGAATGATGACAGAGTGTATTCCAGCTGGACGCATCCCTCAGAACTGCACGTTCTCAATGGAGGAGCCACAAGTACTCTAGTCTATGGGGTAACAAACTTTTTCTGTAAAGGACCAGATAATGAGCACATTAGGCTTTGCTCCTTGAGGAGACAGGTGAGCCCAGAAAAGGTAACACAGATTGGAGGGGCTGGGCAAGAGCTATTGCCTCCTAGAACACTTGGGAGAACTAGGGTTATCAGAACTCAAGTTGGGGGTGGGGTAGGGCAATACTAGGCTTTCTAGAAAACGCTAAGGCGAAAATACCCCTCTGCCAGGAATGAGATGAGCTCAGGTAATTAACTGGTGGAAAGTACCAAATCCAAGGGGTCTCTGAGATATCTCATAAAGGCCTTCAAGCTACACACTCACCCTTCTATGTTTCTGTAACTGACTGGTTCTGTTGGGTTCTGTCAGTACTCTCCCATTTATCTGGGCAAAGGGATCTTCCCCAAAAGCTTGGATAATGCACCTAAATTGCACCCCAATGAATGAATGGACATCATTTTTAAACAGGATCCTCCATCTATAAATGACTATCTGTTTCCTTGAGAAGGGACCAAGACTTAATCAACCAGCTTTGCTGTTTGGGGTAAGTTTAGAGACAGTCTAAATATATATTTTTTCCATGATAGCTTTTTCATTATGTGTTTTATTCTTTGGAATTTAAATCACTTAAAAAAATTCTCTATGCTGTACTTTTTATCCCTGTGACTTATTCATTCCATAACTGGAGGCCTGTACCTCCTACTCCCCTTCACCCATTTTGCCCATGTCCCTACCCACCTCCCCTCTGGAATCTATAAATACATTCTGCATTTAGAGCATGAAATCTGAGTAAGAAGAGGTAGGTAGATGATTTATCAAATTCAAAATATGCAGATGAACATACAAGCGTAATTGACCGGAGGGGAAACCAGGATCACAGAGCAGTTGGGGAGTTGGTGGTGGAAATGTAAATGGAGCCTGGGTTCCAGGTTCTAATCTTCTATCGTCACTCTACTCAAAAACTGCAATGGACAAGGATGGGCGGAAGCAGTTTTTCAAGCCGTGTGGTTTGAAAAAGCTCTTATCCCTCCTTACCCCCAGTTGACATTTGCTGATCTACAATTCATCTTATGTTGCTTTGGATCTTCTTGAAACCTCTTCAAATAAAATTTTAAAAGCCAAACCAAACCAAAACAAACATGAGTTTTATAACTCGAGCTGGAGAATGGTGCCCCTTATTTAGAAGCAGCCAACAGAAGAGCTATAAAGAACAGAATGGTTCCTGAATCAGCAAACCCCACAAGTTTGGATGATGCAAAACCAAGAGACTGTGGCTGGGATCAGTCTCATTCACTGGCAAGAAGCCGCCCAATAAATCACAAGATAGAACCATTTTAAGGCCTCGCTCTTCTAAAATAGAAGAGGGGAGTGTGTCAGACTTGTATTTATTCCGAAAGGAATAAAGACAAGTAAATTCTTTTAGAATTTCAGTCTGTGGCAAGGAAGTAACTTGAGTAAAATGACGAAACCATTCTTCCCCAAATGAGGGTGAATTGAAGGTGTACTGCACCTGCAAAACACACCCGTATTAACACCCCTCCCACCAAGTGTAAGGGGTAGCTGCCGGGCTTTTGGTAGGGTTATAACATCAGAAAAACATGAAGAGGAGCCTGGAGTACACAAGGGCTGATCCTGACATCAGCATTGTAGGAGTATTGTGGCTGAACGAGTATAGCTACTAAACACCTTATCTGAAGTAATATGAAACCTAGAGGCACCAAGTAGAATCATGTACATTTTGAGTTTGAAGGGACCCCAAAGATGTTATCCAGATGGAAAAATTGAGTCCCTCGTCAACTCAAAGTGTTCCCCTTGAGTAGCCCCATTGTCTGAATCCTCTAGACTGGGCTCCTTGACCGCAGGGACTATATTTTTTATCTTTGAATTCCTAACCCCTAGCACAGTATCTAGCCCTTCGTAAGTGTCCAATAATGTTTGTCAAACCAATCAGAAGACGCAAAGGTGTAAATCCTAGGGCAACAGGAAATAAAAATATAGAGGGAAAAATCCTTCTCTGATCTTCTAGGGCATGGCAGGGCAAAATCATCCCAAAAAATAAAAGTGAGCTTGACCTTGGTGTGTCTTTTTTTAGGTGAACACCCCAAGTCACACGAGCATTTGCTAGATTTCCCAGAGCTATCACTTCTATCATTGCTACTAACAACACGGCTTGGTTATTTTGTCTTATTTGAGTATCAGAATGTGTTCATTCACAATGAAGTGCCCTGCTTTAATTATGGCAGAAATTAAAATTGGGCAGACTAGTGATTTCCATTCAAGGATCTCAGAAATGTTTCACTCTTGAAACCTGAAGTATTAAGGGAACATCGAAACAACAGTGTTTGAAGTTAAAAGTACAGGTTACCTCCTCATGGAAAAAGATTAAATGTAATTCTTTTTTTTTAAAGATTTTATTTATTTATTTGACAGAGAGAGAGACAGCCAGCAAGAGAGGGAACACAAGGAGGGGGAGTGGGAGACGAAGAAGCAGGCTCCCAGCGGAGCAGGGAGCCCGATGTGGGGCTCGATCCCAGGACCGTAGGATCACGCCCTGGGCTGAAGGCAGATGCTTAATGACTGAGCCACCCAGGCACCCCAGATTAAAAGTAATTCTATCCACCTTATGATTATAATCGTTTGTCAGATTTAGTAACTGTTGGGAAAAAATCATGTCTTTTCTGTACCTAAATTATTTGGTTCTTTTCTCTGAAAAGACTGAAAATACTATGAGCCCTTAATTTCAATAGCACAAAGAATTGTGCATTGCCATATGTTGGCCACAGGACAAAGGGAAGCCAGAAAGAATTAAACATTACATTCTCTTAAGAAATACTTTTTTTTTTTTAGTATTACATAAATATCTTTGCACTTTTCCATTTTCTCTTTGAAACAAAGTAACCCTGTGACATTTCAAACTGAAATAACTACACATGCAATTTTCATATAGAGGCTAGGATGACTTTTTTTAGAACCAAGTGTAATTAACCACACACAGCATATTATTCATTGTCCTATGACCTTTGTTATTTAATTTCATATTCTGAAAATGTTTGTTTCTAAATTTAGTCAGGAAAACGAGGGAATGTCATGGTTGCTTTGTCGGCTGTACATTACAGGGATTCTACGTAGAATTTTCAAATGTGGATGTTTAGAAAATATATACCGTTTGCCTGCTTTGGCATGTGAAAGGTTTAATAAAGCCTGGTAATTTGGATTTACAGAGGGACTCCCCAATCAAGGTCCAAAAAAATTCCAAGTAACTGTAAAGAGCAGTGCCTGGTGAGGTCAAGGAGAGGAGGGGCACGTCTGTTGCCATGGGGGCCAAGAGCCAGTAGCTGTTGATGTCCCCCGAAAGCACCACTGCACCCCCTCGAAGTCTCTCCTCTCCCATTGTCTCCAGAGACCATGATGTGGCTGGTCCAGATCTGGAGTTTGAAAAAAAAAATTTTTTTTTAAAGTCGTACAATCCCTTCTTTCAAACAAAAACAAAACCAAGAGCACAGCCTACACTATACATCAGGTGACGGGGGGGAACTGCTGTGGCTGATGTGTGGTTTGGGGGGGTCAGACACACCTCAGTGGAACCTAGGGGTGCATGGAATGGCATTTTGGAATCACTGCTACAGGGTGCCACCACCAGAAGTCAGCTCACCTTCCCTGCTCTCGGGTGGCTGCCAGTGGCCAGGCCAGAGGCGTGTGAATGGTGGGACAAGTTGTGCCCTGTCCTTGGTGCCCGGACAAGGGGACTGCTGGGGCCTACGGTGCAGCCCGGTTCCCCCTGCCATATCCAGTTCCTTGGTTCAGGGTGGCTTCGACAAGGAGGAGAGGGTACTTTTCGTGTTTCATTTGCCTGAAGAGGATATGGTTTTCTTCCTAGCACGAAAGTCTTAGGAGCTGGCAAGGCCCAGGCCCAAGGGTGCAGATGTTCTTGAGAGAGCTTCTGACCCCACTCCCATCCTGATATTTCTGGCCTGCCTGTCCTTGGGATGGTAGTGCTCCCACGAGGGTGAGGAGCCCCCAGATCAGCACCAATGAGCAATATCTCCTTGGCTGTCAGGTCCTGAGCGGGAGACTGTCTCTCAGCTCGGCAGCTTGGCTTCTGCCCACTCCCCTCCAGGCTCACTGTGGAGTGGGATGGGAGGCTCTTAATGGGCCCGCCACCAGCATAGGGAAGTGTGAGTGCCTGGGGTCCTTTTCTGCTTTGGGCTCATTCCTGCATCTCTTCTCCCTCTTATCCCTTCTCTCCACTCCTTCACTCCAAAGGAAAAGACTCTTAAAACTTTCCCTTCTCCAAGGGTGTAGGGGCATGGTTCATTTTCCTTTTTAGGTAAATTTTAAGTGTGCTCAGAGAATTATGACCACTCAGAGGAATTCCTGAAATTTTTATTTTTATTTTTGGAGAGAAAGGGGATTTGGGCCATCCCTCAAATTCCCCAACTCACCTGTTATATTTGCCTGGATAACCTGGACCACTCAGGAAGAAGGTCAGGTAAGGGCACAGATGGAGGCCCACATACCCTATGTCTACACATTGACAATTTGTAAAGACGGCTAAAAGCTGTTAGCTAAAATGTGTCATATCTTTCTGTCTTCACAAATCAATGATGAAATCCCAAAACATTTACAAAGCTATGGTCTTTATATGATGGAAGTTGGCAATAGACCAAAGATGAGTACATTTAGTTATTTTGCACATGTTTGAATGAGCTAGCAACGTTCTGTATGAGTAACTAAAGATGTAAATAATTCACAAATCATCCATTTATACTACAACATCTCTTATTTTCTTCATTTCAGCAAAACCACTAAATGTTGTTACGTAAAGATTTTCATGTCATTTGTGTTCAACTGGTAGTAATAACAGATTAAAAATAAAGTGTAATTGTTTTCACAATGTTTAAAAATTGAGTATACTTTCATCAAATTGTCAAAGCAAATGGCCGCTTTGAAGTTATAACTACTTCGTATATTTTCAAAAGTTTTTATTTGAAGATATTCATATTATCTATTGCAATTAAAAGGCAAAATAAAAAAGAATACATGAATACACCAACATTTTAAGTAAAAATTATTTAAATATGGCTGCACTTTTAAATTTAACTCTGTGAATATTTGGTGGAATCTTTTGAAATACATTTATATACAAATTAAATTCTCACCATCCTAGTGTTGAATAGCCATCTGCTTGTCAATATAAAGAATCAGCCTTATGTTTCATGCATGATATGACTACATTTATATATTTATATCTGAAGAGTAATATAAATTGTTTGCTATTGCAAAATATCGTGTCACTGTGTACACGTGTTGCGAATGCCATCTATTGTCCCGTACCTGCAGGAATGTGAGCTAGAACACAAAAAGAAGCAAGAAGAGGGTTGCTCAGCACACCTAGGTGGTGATACTTCGTTATGCAAGAGTGTATTACATTCACACGCTTTGAAAGAAAGGATTTGACAACTTGATTAATTTTCTTCTCTTACCTAAGAGCTTCCGCCACTCAAATCTTTCCAAAGCAGTTTTTATTTTTAATATCACCAGCAACACAGCCCATGAACCTTCTTTTGCTTTGAAGACATAGGGCAAGAGGGAGATCCAGCAGTGTTTCTGTTGAGTCCTGGATGGTGTTCTATCTAGGGTCCTGGGGCGCACTAGGCCAGCGTGGCGTCGTGGATCCCAAGGGCCAGAGGTATGTAGAGATGTCCCTCAGTCAATCTAGAGTGTGTGTGGTAAACATGCAGTGCAGAGCAGGGGTCTCTGTGGTCTCGCATCAGGGTGGTACTGTCTGGAGGTTTGGGAGAAATTATCCTGAAAACATCCTCCAATGTCAGATTCAGAAGTAGATATACTTCCATGGTAGAGATCCTGCTGTCACAAGGAAATTGCAGGGGTCCCTTCGTGGCTCAGTCAGTTAAACATTCAACTCTTGATTTTGGCTCAGGTCATGATCTCAGGGTAGTGAGATCGAGCCCCACTGCAGGCTCCATGCCCAGCATGAAGCCTACTTAGGATTCTCTCTCTCCCTCTTCCTCTGCCCCTCCCCCACCCTAATTCGCACACACATGTGCATGCACACACACCCTCTCTCTATTGGGGAAAAAAAAGCAGATTACACATAATAGTTACGCTAAAATTATACTTTGCATTTTGCTGTGAGCGTAGTTCTTTTTGTTCTTGTTCCTTTCTTTTCCTTTTCTTTTTTAAATCTTTTCTTCCCTTCCTTTCCCTTTCATTCTTTCTCTCTCCCCTCAACTCCCCTCCCCCCCCCCATTGCCAGCACAAATCTAAACTTCTCTGGGATCTACCAGTCAATTTGCATTCTGACTTTGGTACCATATTCCTCCCTTCCCTCCCCTCCCCTCCCCTTCCCTTCCTCCTTTCCTTCCTTCCCTTCCCTTCCTCCCTTCCTTCCTTCCTTTCCTTTCTTTCTTTTTTCTTTTCAGTTAACAGTCTTGTTGAGATATAATTCACATACTATACACTTTATACATCTCAAGTATACACATCAATTCTTTTGTACATTCACAGAGTTGTGCAACTGTCATCACAATCAACTTTAGAACATTTTCACCATCCCAAAAGAATGATAGTCATAGTCATTAGTAGACACTCTATTTCCCCTTGAACACCTCCCTGCTCTTTCCCCTCCCTTCCTTGACCTCAGACAATCACTAATCTTTCATCTTTATAGATTTGACTGTTATGGACATTTCATATAACTGGCATTCTACAATATGTGGTCTTTTGTGACTGGCTTCATTCACTTATAATATTTCCAAGGTTCACCCATGTTATAGCAGGTGTCAGGACTCCATTCCCTTTTGCTGCTGAGTAATAATCCACTGTGTGTGGTTAGACCACATTTTATTTATCCATTCTTCAGTTGATGGACATCTGAATTGTTTCCACTTTTTGGCTATTATGCAAAATGCTGTTATGAACATTCTTTTTTTTTAAAAAGATTTTTATTTATTTATTTGACAGAGAGAGACACAGCCAGAGAGAGCGGGAACACAAGCAGGGGGAGTGGGAGAGGAAGAAGCAGGCTCCCAGCAGAGGAGCCCAATGTGGGGCTCGATCCCAGGACCCTGGGATCACCTCCTGGGCCAAAGGCAGACACTTAACGACTGAGCCACCCAGGCGCCCCTGCTATGAACATTCTTGTGTAAGTTTTATGTGGACATATGTTTTCATTTCTCTTGGGTGTATACCTAGGAGTAGAATTGGTAGGTCATATGGTAACTCTATGTTTAACTTTCGAGGAATTACCAACACTGTTTTCCAAAGAGGCTGCTCCATTTTACATTCCCACCAGCAATGCATGAAGGTTCCAATTTCTCTATAACCTTGCTAACACTTGTTATTATCTGCTTTTTTATTTTAGCCAGCCTAGTTGGTGGAAAGTGGTATCTCATTTATATTTCTCTAATGGCTAATGATGTTGATAGTTCTTTTTAAGTGACTATTCCTGATGAGAGAGAACAAAAGTCTTTGCGAATGCCCTCACTCAGTGCCTTGCTTATGATATTTAGAAATAGATCAGCTCTTAAGACAAACGTACTGGAAGGGACCTGGGACCCAGGGCAGGCTCCTGCTTTGCCTGTACACAGCTCACTTGCAGTGCGGGCTGTTTATTTCTTCCACTGTCAGAAAGTCCTGATCTTTAGTGAGAACTTTTTTTTTTTAATCTGAAACATTTAATCACTGGGTCTAGCTTTGCTGTCTCAAGCAAGCCAAGCTTTCTCTTCACCCTAGCACCCTCCTCCTTCACTTGACTAAATCCGTCTACATAATCGTAAAGACAAGTGTTGGCCGTCCACTAAGCTGTTAACTTTTTCCTTTCCCTTTTGGGTTCCTGAATGCAGCCGGGGGCTGGTATGCAGAACCGGCCGCCCTGCCAGGCTGTGTGGCAACTTCTCAAGGGAAGTCCCGCAAGACAGAGGGTACAGACCAAATGGGAAGAGGGAGTACAAGTAAGTTGAAGAAACATTCTGAAATCGCCTTGCTTTTGGTTTTCATGACTATACTGATTTCGAAATTCCAAAGAACTTTAAAAGAGGGTATGTGAATTTTATGTTTACTGAAAGGGACACATGTTAAGAAGGTGTTAGAACGCAGTCTATAAAAACAGGGTTGGTCATCCTGTTTCCTGCATAAAAAAAGACACAGTTAGCTCATTTCCCCTCAACCTGGCACACTGAAAAGGCAGCTGCTGCGGTTGTGCTTGTGTGTGTGTGTGCGCGTGTGTCTGTGTTCGTGAGTGCCAGTCCACCCGTCTCCCCCACCCCTCCATAAACCTGATGTTCCCATTCCTCTTCCTGTCCAGGTTTTTGTTCTCCCTCCTCAGACCTCTGATGAGGATTCTCTCTCCTGCAAAATGCCTGAATTTCTCCTATTTCCCATTTCTGAACCCCCATACTTCCTCATCTAAACTGATTATTTTCTCTTGAAGGCACTGTGTCCCATTCCCCCGTCTTAGAGAGACCCCATCCTCCTCTTGCGCTCTGCCACCAGAGAGTCTGGACTGTTGTGTGGGCCTCTCTTCCCATCTCCTCAAGCTCCAGTCTCTTTCTGCTCTGTGCCATGGCTGCCATGTTGATTTTCTGGAATCACATACCCTCTCTCCCTATGGAATTAGAAGGCTTCTTATAATCTGAACCTCTTACCTTTGGCAGGGGCACTTCTTGGCATGGTTCTAGCCCAGCGACCTAGTAGCTACAAGTTGCCTTCATGTGTGGGTGACTACACCCTAGGAATGGCTCACTAAGTTCCTTCCTTTTCCTTGGAATTCACAGAGCTAGTGCTCCTCTCACAGCCTTTGCACGGGGCTGTTCCTTCTGGCTGGAACACCCTTCCAGGTGTTTTCCTTGGGCTCACTCCTTCCATGACCCAGATCACACCTCAGATACTAATTCCTCTGAGACCCTTCCCTGATGGCCTTCAAGTGTAGCTCAGTCACAGAGGGATTTCTGTCTGCTTTGCTCCTTATTGTATACCTAGCACCTAGAACAGCCTGGCACACAGTAGGCGCTTGATAAATACCTGCTGAGTTATTAGAACAAAGCAGCTTCTACAAAAAGTACTGGGTTGCGTAAGTTCTGCCATTCTGTGGGCAAGAAAGACAAGAACTGAGGAATGAACAAAGAAGGGAGGAGCAAAGAAGATGAGAGAGGATATGAGCTCTTGCATTGTGGAGGACAAACGTGGCTAGCTGGAGGCAAAATAGGGCACAGGGTTTTGGACCTTTTCTCCACCTTCTCTGATGTGGAAAATAATCTCTGTTGTGATTAAAGCCAAATGCAGGTTTCACTTAGAGACAAGGACATTTTTGAAGACATCAGAAAAGGAGACAATCTCTCCCCCATCCCTCCAGCCATTCTTCCTCAGTTTCCAGGTTTAATCACCAAAATAAAAAAATGGGCAGATAAGCATTGATTCCCACTGCATTTTAGGTGATTCCCTCGCTAAAAATATCAGCAAAAATGGGATCCAAATTCAAAGGACACACATTGTCTAAATGGTCTGAAATTTTAAAAAGTAGCTTCCTCTTTTGTTATTTCCTAAGACTGTTTGGCTACTCAGTAAAGTGTTTTTGTTCACGACCGAGCAAATTACCTGTCATGGTAGAAACTTACAATATATAAAGACGCTCCCACCTCAGAACCCCATTGTGCAATCATGCTTGATCTCTTTGGTCAAACTGGATCTTCTGCTTTCTTTGCCAACTGAAATCAAATGGATGCATTAGGTCATGGCATTAATATGAAAGTTTTCACACTCGTTTTTCTTTCTCCTTTCTTACCCCCTTTTTATTACGTGGCACAAGTCAGACCCTAATTATGAAAGTGAGGAACTCCAGCAGCTTGTTAGCACATGGAGGCTGAGCAATGTGGCCTGTCTTGTTTCGGCCTCTCTGGGTGAGAGCCCAGGGGTGTTAGTCACATGATTGTTCAGGATGTGCAACCAACCAAGGCTCAAATGACATCACCGGAGTGAATTACCCTGGGACTTTGCAAATCTACAATGCAGGATTTGCCAGGGAAAATGAAACCATCATCTTTTATTTAATGCTCCCATTCCCACTGCCCCCGCCCCACAGGCACGCAGTCTTTGTTTTCTAGGGGCTTTGCTTTTATGCCAAAGAGGAACTTGGTATAGTTTTTCTTTCTGGTACAGGAAAGTGTCGTAGAAACTAAGGCTTCATAGATGTGCTATTATTGCCACTTCAAATGTTTCAATTTTTGTTTCTCAATATAATTATCCAGTGCTTTAGACATCTGTTTGTGCTGTTTTCCCATGCCTCTGGATTTTGGTGTGTGATGTCCTCTGTCTCTCATGAACTTCTCCCTGGCTTTCATTTCAAATGACTCTCGTCACCTGAATTTTATTTATTTATTTATTCATTTATTTAGATTTTATTTTTAAGTAATCTCTACACCAAAAGTGGGGCTCGAACTCACAACCCTGAGATCAGGGGTCCCATGCTCCACCAACTGAGCCATCCAGGCACCCCTCCTCCTATGTGAATTTTAAATACATATGTTTAGAGTTGTTACATATCCCTGATGAATTAAAACCTTTATCAAAATGTAGTGACTCACTTTATCTCTAATAGTGCTATTTTTGTCTTAAGGTCATTTGTTTGATATTAATAATAGCCACATTAACTTTTTTCCTGTTGTTTGCCAGCTCTGTCTTTTTACATAACTTCTATTTTCTGTCCTTTTGCGTCCTTAGAGTTCAGCAAGTCTCTTATAAAAAGAATATCTGGATTTATAATGTTTTTCAATCCAACATTTTCTGTATTTTTAATAGGCCAGTTTTGTCCATTTACATTTATTGTGATTATTGATAATTGATTATTTGGATTTATTGCTATAATCTCATATTTTGTGCTTTCTATTTGTACTGCTCTTTCTCTGCTTTCTGATGTCCCACTTTTTCTAATGTTGTAAAAACTTCAACTCTGTGATTCTTTCATTTTCGTAAACAAGTTGGATGTTCTACCCATAGGGGAGGATTGAACTAGCAGTTTTCTGTCTTCTTGATTCTTAGAATTTCTCCTTTTAACTAGGCAAATGAGAAAATTCTAGAGGATGTGTATGACTACTCATTGTATTTTCAAGAAAGAAGAATAGCTAAGAGAAGACCTAGATAAAACTTTATTTCTTAACAATTCTCACTGGGGTCTAAAGCAGTTTAGTAGCCAGGTAGCTGGTTCTCAAAATGATGTGTCAACATGGCGTGTAATGCTGGATACAGAAAGATGGGATCTGTGTAATGTGTCTTCTTCCAATGTGAGGATGGTAGTTAAGGGCAATCCTTGAGAGTTTGCCGTGCCTGTCCTATCTGCTGTGTGACTGCATGAAGAAGCAATTCTCCCATGATTTGGCTCTGTTGAATCTACTGCAAAACCTTCATTCTTTCAGTGTGCTATAGTGGTATTTGGCCTTCTCTTGGCTAGAAATCCATCATAAACAAACAGAAAAGGGAGCCATTAAATTGTGACAGGACTTCATTATAATTGGACTGCTCAATGATCCAGGATATGCTTACATCACTTTTTAAGATTATCATTTAAATATAAATACATATTTTTAACATGCTTATGTTAAGCTTTGCTTTGTGGTATCTTTTTTTTTGGATATTTTTTTCTGGAAAAACAAGTATATCATAACATTTTAATAGCCTAGAATCTAGGGTTTGAATCCCAATTCTTCCACAGACTTGTCATGTGATCTAAGGCAAGTGACTCGATCATGCTAAACTTCAGTGTCCTCGTATTCCCTGTGAAGCTAATAATAAATCTACACATAGGGTTGTTGTGAGAATTTGATAAATTAAAACATGGTAAATTATGAGGGCTTTGGCATAAAGTTAGTACTAAAAATAGTAGCTATTATGATTTTTTTAAAAAATAAATACAGAACTTCTTGGCGTCACTCCTTCTTCAACCCCCTGTCTCTCAGCATGGAATAATACATCTTGGGTTGGAGCTGGAACTAGGGGATGATTGATGTCTTTCCTTCAGGGATTTACTAGGCTGAGTATGGTGGAAATCCCTTTGAAGTTTAAGATGCTCTGAAGGAGGTCAAGAGTGTGACTTATACCCTCATGTGTGCTCTCCTGAGCCAACAGATACCAGGGGTGTTGGTAAACTCTCTGTTTCAGCAGATGTGTCTTCCTCGATAAGGCTGGTATGACCTTATGCCCTCAAATCTCGATTTCCTCTCCAAAATCACTTAAAAGGTTATCAGGTACCATAGTGACCAACCTTCTCATTCTCAGGAATCCCTATTTCAAGAACTAGAGGTAGTCCTGTCCTAGCATGCTGAGTTAGAATTGGGAATTAATTTTCCTATAGCATGTAATTATTTTCAGGTGATGTGTACTATCAGACTCAGTATCATTAATAATGGGTAGAAAAAGACCTTTAAGACCTACCTGAGAGTCTAACCTCTTTAAATAACATGTTTCCTTATAGGAAATGTATTTTCAGTTCCAAATAACTGATTTACAAATAAAATATTGAAACATAAGGCATTAGGAAAACGGGGCTGCAATCCTGCACATCTTTTTTTTTTTAAGATTTTATTTATTTGAGAGAGAGAGAGTGTGCACTGGGGGAGGGGCAGAGGGAGAGAGAGAAGCAGGCTCCCTTGCTGAGCAGGGAGCCCAAAGTGGGGTTCGACCCTAGGACCCTGGGATCATGACCTGAGACAAAGGCAGACGCTTAACTGACTGAGCTAGGTACCCAGGCTCTCCAATCCTACACATCTTTAGTGCAGGAAAAGGAAGGGAAAATTATGCCAATCACATGAAGTGTAGGAACAGTTGAGCATTGTGCATTTCTCTAAACTGGAATTTAGACAGGACAGCAGATGAGCAGTTTCTTGCAAAGAGCAACACTGGCTTCTTAGTGGCCACCAATGATGGGGACATTGAGTTAGGTTTGATCCCATAGCCAAGCCTGTGGTCTTGCTATATCTGGATGCCTCGTTATTCCTTGGAGAGTCTTCCTCGGAGGAAAGAAGGCCTCCTTCCCTCTCAAGGCTTTCTGGAAGTTTCTGAGTATTGCCTAGAGGGGGCCACGGTGTCTATACTCCTTTACCTAAAATTGCCCTGGCTCTAAGCAGCTCCCTAAACTCTCTTTGCAAGATCGTTCTGTGTCCTTCTGTCATTCTTATCTCTGGTGTTTGACTGCCCGGGGCATGGATCTCTCACCAATCTCAGTTAGCAGGTAGATGCCAAGAGTCCACTATTGCTCGGGATTCCTCTAAGCTCTGTGAGAGTACAGAAGAGAAAAAGACAGGATCTCTGCTCATAAGGAACTCACAAACTAATTCAGGAAGCAGAATATACTAGGGCTTAAAACACAGGATTCAAATCAGGCAGCCCTGATCTGTGTCCTGGGTCCACAATTTCTTGGCTGTGTACTTAGGGTCTCAGTTTTTTCACTTGTACAATGAGGATGATAGTGTTGTCGTGAGGATTGTGCTGCAAGATAAAGCACTTAGCAATGCCTGCATAGAGTAAGTACTCAATGAATGTCAGCTGTCATCACTGTTATCATTATTCAGAAAGTCTGAGATGGGGTATAGACTAGTCTGGGCTATGGAGGAACCTAATAGCACTTTCCTCAGGGCCCTTCTTAGTCTTCCCAGACCTGGGGGAGGAAGAGCTGCCTTGTGGCTCACAGAAGTGGACGGGGATGGATTGGTGGGAGAGGGGCCTTGGGGGCACAGCGAAGAGCTGCTGTTGACTTCCTGGCGAAGGCAGTCTTCCTGTCTTGGCTCATTTCGGCACCGGGCACCTTGTTGGGCTTGGAGACCAAGCAGGTGGAACTTCCTCTACCTTTGAAGAACTTGCCAGCCAGGTGGGGATTCAAGATGTATATGCAAGATGCAGATTTAACATAATAATGGAGCAGCATCTTAATTAACAACATCTTAATTAAGGCAAGAAATTGCTTATTGGTGATCCCAAATTCTGGGCTTCTGGGTAAAATTTTCTGAACATGTTAATAGTACCCATAGCTCTGTGGCAAGCACAGCAGAGACACCCTTTTCTTCTTGTCCTCTCCCCCCAGAACCTTGCCTCTTTGTCCCCCTGTGTATGTTTGTGCTTCTCTCCCCAAACTATGGTCTGGACCAGCCATGAAACACAATTCCAAATCTTTCCCACAGCTGTGGTGATTTTGGATGGGAGTGGGAGTGATCTGCTAGGGGACCCCTGTGTCTGTTTCCATTTTGAAAGCAGGGACTGGCAGAGTTTTGATCCATGCAAGCTCTTCCTTTCAAGGAGTACCGTTGACTTTAGGTGACTGCTAACTCCAGCCTTTGCAGAGGAGAATGTTTACTTTGCAGGTTTAAGGACAGGGCTGGCTTTCTGGGAGTGTCGCAGCAAAGAGATAGAGACAGAGGCCTCCGTGGACCTCCTCCCTAGCAAAGCTGCTCCAGCCGACACCGTAGTGAGGGTAGTTCCACGGAGTTTAGGATTTGGGTGTGAGACAGAGCTCTTGTCTGAAGGTTTTTAGCCAAATGTCTGTGTGGTTTTGCCTTCTGGAGAAATGGGTGTGTTCAGCAGCAACCCTGTCTCCTGAACTCATTCCCTTAGCTGTTTATGAGACTGTGAGAAGAAAAGCAAAACCAAACTAAAAACCACGGTCATGATTCTATGGTAGTTAAAAATGTCCTTATGGAATTTGAAGGCACCACAGAAATCATCTGCAGGCAGGAAAAACTGAAGCCCAGAGAAAGGAAGTGGCTTCTTCAAAGTCACAACAGCAGTTGAGGCAAGAGCAAACCCTGAAACCCAGGTTTTCAGCCACTGGTCCTGTTCTCTTGTTATTATCCTATGTCTGTTGACAGCTATGGAGAGGTCTTTCTTCCTTTTGTTGGACTCTTCTTCCTTCCAAAACCCCTCAAAGAGCCAAGATGATCCAGGAAATCCTAACTCACTTCCAAAGGCACTTTGTTTTCTGTTGGCGATGCTGCACGGCTTGCTGTTTCAATTAAGTTTTTCGACGTTTCATAAGAAAGTATGCAAATTACCACTGACTCTAAATAAATCAGAGTTTATTCAGGGTTTATAAATACGGGCAATCTCGCTTCCCTCTCATTCTCTCTTTTTCCTTGGCTTTATTCCATCCACTCGCCTCCATGAAGGTACTTTCTTTTTTTAAGGCTTTACGTGGGATACATATTTTATTGTAATCCTTAACATTTTCCTTCCATCCCGTCTTTCCATTACCATCATTAATAATGTCCAATGTTATCACAATTTATATTGCAGAATTTTTTAGTATATTAATTTTGTGGTGTAACTCAACTTTTCAAATGAGGAGGAGGGTGCAGATAGGACTAGGTAGAGAGACGTTTGAAGATGTGGGCAGGGTGTTTGTGAATGTCTGGGCAGTGGAATATTTTTGCGGCATGGTGGGTGTTTTGAACTCTCTGGAAACTAACAAGCAAGCTCCACACATACGCTTGATGGAAGTCCTCCAGGCTTTGGATAACACAGGAGCCTTTCAGAAGTCTGAACCTAGTCCAAGTCAAATTACAGCCCAGTGTGCTTGTGCGAACGGGAGGGAGAGCAGATCAGAGGGAATGACACTGACCCAGGACCCCCAGGAGCCTGGTGCTGGGTCTACCACTAGCACTAGCTTCCCTGTCTATACAAAGGGATAAGAATAGCTCTTACCTCATGGAGTTCCTTTGACAATAAAAATATAATAACGTCTGTAAAGTGCTGAGCACAATGCCTGGCACGTAATAAGCATTTGTTATTTGTATGACGTGCCGATAGGCTTCTGGGGGAACGGAGCGTCAGCTAGAGAGGGCCTCTATTTAGGCAGTGAGGCACCAGGGCTATGGCCAGAGGCTTTGAAGTTAGACAGCTGGGTGGAGATCTCAGCTCCAGCATTTTCCAGCTGTGTTATCCTGGACAAGTTACCTAACTTCTTTGGGCCTCACTGCCCATCTCCTAGTATTATCGCATGGAGTAGTGACAGCCCATGGGAAGCTTTTGGCTTAGTGCTCGCCACGTAGAAGATGCTGAATAAATGGTGGTTTTGTTCCAGGTCCTTTGAGAAAGGGGCCATGAGAAACTGAAGGCATGAGGCAAATGAGACAGTTGTTAAAGTGGGAGAGGGGAGGGGTTAAAAGAAACTAGGAGAGCAAGATCAGCTTCTTTGGGGCCTATATTAGTCTCCTGTGGCTGCTGTAATGAATTTCCACAAACTTGGTGCCTTTAAACAACAGAAGTGTGTTCTCTCCCAGCTCTGGAGGCCAGAAGTCCGAAATCAGTCTCCCCGGGCTGAAGTCAAGGTGTTGGCTGCAGGGGCTCTGGGGGAGAATCCTTCCTTGCCTCTTCCGGCTTCTGCTGCCTCTTGACATTCCCTCCTTTGTGGCTGCATCGCTCCAACCTTTGCCTCTGGCTTCACATGACGCTCTCTCTCTCTGAAATCTCCCTCTGCTGCTCTCTTACAGGGACACCACAGTGGCATTTAGGGCCCACCTGCAGAATCCAGGATAATCTCTCCATCACCAGATCCTTAATTTAATCACACCTGCAAAGACCCTTATTTTTCCTTAGAAGGTGACATTAAGTTCTCGGGATTAGGACCTGATATCTCTGCGGAGCCATTATTCTGCCTTCACAGAGTCTAAAGCACCCATGGCTGGGTGAGGATTCCAGCTGGCCTTCCCCTGGAGTGATGGAGCAGGGACTGCAGCGTGATGAGGAGGGGAGGGGAGCTGTCACCAGGGCAGAGGCAAGACGAAACAGGGCAGAGCAGGGACCTGGGAGAGGCTGGTGGGGATCACATGGCCCCAGGCAGGCTGACATCAGCGAAGCCATGGGGCAGAGTGGAGCTCAGCACCAGCATCTGGGCAGGGGCATGTTCATAGCCTCCAGGAAAAGGCATGAGTCATTTGGACTCCCGGCCAAGGGAAGGAGGAGGCCAAGCTTCCTGATGGCGCTGGTGGGTTCAGAGCCATGGTGGATGGGCCGAGGGCCCTTGCCCAACCTCCCTCAACTGGGCCCAGCTGGGCCACACTGACGAAGACACAGTCCTGTCCTTGATGAACTCACATCCTGGTGGGGGAGGCAGGCATATCTCCCTTGTCATAGGGCTTCACAACTCTTCCCCTGTATTTTCTCTGTCTTCTTCCATGCGTACCTCTTACATGGACACTTCTTGGATTTAGAGCCCATTCGAATAATCCAGGATGATCTCATTTTTGGATCCTTGACTTGATTACATTTGCAGGGACTCTTGTTCCAAAGAAGTCATATGCACAGGTTCTGGATGTGAGTATGTCTTTTGGAGGTCATCATTCAAGCCACTACACTTCCCCTGTCAAAATTCACCTGCTCTCTGCTTCATTCCTTCAGGTTCCAGAGAGATGTTGTTTTGAGCAACAACATTAATGACTTCATTTGTTACCTCTCTGCTTTATCAGAGAACTCCTAGAGATTGAATGCCTTTGTCAAGAGAACGGCTTTCTAGGAGCTGGAATATCAGATTCCACTTGAGCCTCTGAAAAAGATGGACCTAGGAAAAGTCTCTTGTACTACCTGCCTTCCCAGGAGATCACAACTCACTGGATTTGCTCCTGTGCCCCAATTACAGGAAATCATGGCTGAGTGGGAAGTGTGGTTTCACCATCCCATCTCCTCCTGGCTTTCTAAGTATTTGCTTCTTTCTGTTCCTAACCCTACCCTTTCAGCCCTGTTAACAGTAGCCCTGCACTGTGCTCAGTAATTTACAAGTATCTTTGGGGGGGGTTCTCATTTATTTATTTATTTTTTATTAATTAATTACTAATTAATTTATTTATGGAGAGTATGATTGAAAACAAGCTGGGCAGCGGGGTGGGTAGAGCAGGGGCAGAGGGAGAGAGAGAATCTTAAGCAGGCTCCACGCTCAGCATGGAGACTGACGCAGGGCTCAGTCTCACGACCCTGAGATCATGACCTGAGCTGAAATCAAGATTCGGAAGCTTAACCAACTGAGTCACCCAGATGCCCCAATTTATCAATATCTTATTTACTCCTTTAAAAGTTCCTGTGTGTGTTTCTGTGAGTATCAGTATTGCACTTTATGGAAGATACTGAGGCTTCGAGGTTCAATGACTGAGCCAAGATGTAAACCCAGGCTCTCTCTTGCTCCAAATCCCATGCTCTTAGCTACTCCCCTGAGGAAGCTTCTTCAGATCTTTTCATGGTGTTGCTCTTGGAACTGGGCTGTCAGAGCATGGTGGAGGTGGTCAAGGGGGCCACAGTGGAGGGCACTGGCCCTGCGTCCAGAAAGTCAGGGTGATGGAGTGTGATCGTTGATCCTTGAGGTCAAGAGTGTGTGTGTTTATTTATTAATGCCACCATGACAGACAGACCCCCTTCTTTTTAGGGGTGAGAGGGACCAATGTGTGAAAGGACCAAGCAGAATCCTCCCCAGTGGTTTCCTGTGAGCATGGGTAAAGGCAAGAACAAGGAAGAACATACCATTGAGAAAACAAGTCCGAGTTTATGGTAAGGTGGGATGCCTTCAATGCCCATAAAGGTATTAAGTAACCCCATTGTTCCAGGCCAACCAGGAAGAACGTTTGCCCCGGTGATGGTCTGTTGGGCTTAACTGCCTTACCTCTCAGGAGGGAAGGAAATCAACATTTACTGGATTTTCAGACTATTTCCCTTGTGTTATTTTACTTAATCCTGAAATGACCCCCTGAGGAAGATGTTACTGCCCTCATCTTACAGGTAATGCAATGGGCCTCAGAGGGCGTTTGTGGTTTGCCCAAGGTCACTGGATGAGTCAATGGCAAAACCACGGTTTGAGCTTATGCCTTCTCACTCCAATTTCAGAGTTCTGTTTTATATTGCAGCTCCACGGTGATTTTAAAACCCTGGCGATGCTCGATTGCCTGTTTAGATGTGAGGAAGAGCCACTTGTCTAATAGTAAGGTGAAATCAGGAAACACGCAAAGTCATGACTGGTTTCCCCAACCGCCGTGTGCCTCCTTATCCCCCACTGGACTTTGTCCACCTCTGCCTAGAAGACTCCTTCTGGAGCTTTAAGACCCATCATAAATGTCTCATCTCTTCAAAACTTTCTAGGTCTACCACTCTTTGGCCCCAAGTAGAATAACTATTCTTTTTATATACATTCCCTCAGACCCATATAGATATGTGTGCATTACTAATAGGGCACTTCTAATATGCCTGCTTCCTCCGACCAGGATGTGAACTCGTCAAGGGCAGGACTGTGTCCTGGTCAGTGTGGCCCAGCTGGGCCCAGTTGAGGGAGGTTGGGCAAGGGCCCTCGGCCCATCCACCATGGCTCTGAACCCACCAGCGCCATCAGGAAGGGCCTTGGCCTCCTCCTTCCCTTGGCCGGGAGTCCAAATGACTCATGCCTTTTCCTGGAGGCTATGAACATGCCCCTGCCCAGATGCTGGTGCTGAGCTCCACTCTGCCCCATGGCTTCGCTGATGTCAGCCTGCCTGGGGCCATGTGATCCCCACCAGCCTCTCCCAGGTCCCTGCTCTGCCCTGTTTCGTCTTGCCTCTGCCCTGGTGACAGCTCCCCTCCCCTCCTCATCACGCTGCAGTCCCTGCTCCATCACTCCAGGGGAAGGCCAGCTGGAATCCTCACCCAGCCATGGGTGCTTTAGACTCTGTGAAGGCAGAATAATGGCTCCGCAGAGATATCAGGTCCTAATCCCGAGAACTTAATGTCACCTTCTAAGGAAAAATAAGGGTCTTTGCAGGTGTGATTAAATTAAGGATCTGGTGATGGAGAGATTATCCTGGATTCTGCAGGTGGGCCCTAAATGCCACTGTGGTGTCCCTGTAAGAGAGCAGCAGAGGGAGATTTCAGAGAGAGAGAGCGTCATGTGAAGCCAGAGGCAAAGGTTGGAGCGATGCAGCCACAAAGGAGGGAATGTCAAGAGGCAGCAGAAGCCGGAAGAGGCAAGGAAGGATTCTCCCCCAGAGCCCCTGCAGCCAACACCTTGACTTCAGCCCGGGGAGACTGATTTTGGACTTCTGGCCTCTAGAGCTGGGAGAGAACAGATTTCAACTGTTTAAACCTCCAAATACGTCGAAATTTGTATGACAACCGCAGGAAACGAAGAGAGTACGTGGAAAACACAGGGCAGCCCAGAGGGAAGTTCCGAGGCCTGTCCAGCTGCAGGTGTTGACCACCAGCCCCTGGCGACCGGGAGAGGCCCTCCTGGAGAAGGGGCCACTTTCAGATGCAGTGGCCTCAGTTTACTGCATCTCTGAGCTCTCTCACCTTGTTCATCCAGGAGCTTCTGCCAGTGCTGGCAATGGCAGGGACAAGGAGCATTTATGTAGCCCTTACTGGGTGCCTGCCAAAGGCTCTGAGCTACAGGCCGTGAACCAGGCAGGCAGGACCCCTGCTCTTGCAGCGTTCCCATCCCGGTAGGAGTGCACCGGCTGTGGGCGCGAGCTGTGGCCTCTGTTCTTGCTGTGGCTCACACTTGGATTTGGCAGTGGGGTTGCAGACGTGCAGCTCTGACCTAAACCTGTTGCTCTACTTGTTTTCAGCTTCTGTTACTTCCTGGTCCCTGCCCCTCTTCCATTGCTCCTTTCCCTTCCCAGGGTTGGCCCTGGGCTCCCACTGCGTGCCTGGCCCTGCCTGGCACTTCCGGATCAGATGACGCTGACTGCTGTCTCCAGCCAGCACCCCATCGTGGACTCATCCACAGTTTGTGAGTCTGTTTTCTGGCCTGGTCTCCTAACTTCCTGCTTCGCCTCCTGAATGTAGCTTCACATTCGGTCTTTGGATTAAGTCACTGCTCCTGCTCTCCTGATTTCCGACCCCGAATCAAAAGGGTGGTAGCAATGTGTAGTTATGGGCCTGCCCCGCCTACCTGGATCCAGGGTGTTGGAGCAGCCAGAGTAGGTTAAAGAAGGTCAAAACGAACTGAACAAGACTTCTGTGTTGTTGTGATCTTGAGATGAAGGCCAACTGCGCCAAAAGGACAGTTAAATTGTCAAAGTGCTTCCCAAGGAGGGAACACTTGGCTGTTTCTTCCTTATGTATTACAGTTTAGCTCACGTTAATAGCTCTGCTGTGTAGACAGTAAGTGATCTCTTTGTTCAAGGCAATCTGTTTATTTTGGTGGTGTCTACCACAATGACCAGCACATTCAGCTCTCCCCAGCTTTCTCTTCTGTTCATGCTTTACTCTTTTTTCTCTCTCTCTTTTTAAAAAAGATTTATTTATTTGAGAGAGAGAGAGAGAGAGAGAGAGCAGGAGGGAGGGGCAGAGGGAGAAAGAGAGAGAGAGAGAGAATCCCAAGCAGATGCTCCACACTAAGCATGGAGCCCAATGCGGGTCTCGATCTCACCACCCTGAGATCAGGGCTCTGAGATCATGCCCTGAGCCACAAGCAAGAGTCAGAGGCTTAACTAGCTGTGCCACCCAGGTGCCCGTCCTTCTTCTCTTTCTTAGCAAAGGCCAAGAAAGGGTGAAGGTGAACATTTGAAGTCTTTCAACAAAAGGAGTGTGTGTCTGAGTTTTTTTGTTTCTTTTTTTTTTTTAAGATTTATTTATTTATTTTTATTTTTTTTAAAAGATTTTATTTATTAATTGACAGAGATAGAGACAGCCAGCGAGACAGGGAACACAAGCAGGGGGAGTGGGAGAGGAAGAAGCAGGCTCATAGCAGAGGACCCTGATGTGGGGCTCGATCCCATAACGCCGGGATCACGCCCTGAGCCGAAGGCAGACGCTCAACCGCTGTGCCACCCAGGCGCCCCAAGATTTATTTATTTATTTATTTATTTATTTATTTATTTATTTGACACAGAGAGAGCCAGCGAGAGAGGGAACACAAGCAGGGGGAGTGGGAGAGGAAGAAGCAGGCTCCCAGCAGAGGAGCCCGATGTGGGACTCAATCCTGGAACGCCGGGATCACGCCCTGAGCTGAAGGCAGACACATAACGACTGCGCTACCCAGGTGCCCCAAGAGGTTTTTAATAATCAAACTGCACTTCTTTTTTAGAACACATGGTTCTGAATGTATCTTTTTGTTTATTTTCCTGCAGCCAATGTGGCAACGTAGTGGTAATGTGGGGAGGGAGGGGGAAGGGAACTGACTTTTACTGGGTGCCTCTAAGTACCAGGCACCTAGGTAGGTACTTCGTAGATATTATCTGACCCAAGGCTTACAACAATCTCCAGAGATAAAATCTATTATCTCCTTTTATAGAGAAGGAAATCGAGGCAGGAAGCCCCCAAGACTTGCCGAAGGTCATGCAGTTGAGATTTGGGAGCTGGAACTTGAACCCACGTACGGTTGTAGATGCCCTCACATGAACGGAGTCATAATAACACAGTGCTCTTTAGAAATCAGCTGGGAACATAACTCAAACTGTAGTCCAAAACACTCGGGGGCCTGTTATCTCTTTGCTGGAAGGAGGACTGACATGGGTTTTCGAAACCTTGAATTTCTTTCTTAATGGAGGCTTGTAAGTATAAAAGGAATGCGGTTGTAGCTGAGGTTACCGCCTGCAAGTCTGCTTTTTTAGATGTCTTGCATTAATTAACATTCCGAGAGCTCTTGAAGATCCAAAGATAAGAGATCTCATAGACGTGACAAGTATGACTGCAATACTGCCCTCCAAGCGAGGAAACATTCCAGAGACATCGCCAGGGCCCGGCCGATGTGTAGGTGGGCCCCAGTGGCCTGCATGGGAGGGGAAGGCCCAGTGCTTGGAATTAAACATCTTCTCTTTGGAGATGCACGAGAGGTTAACTTCCGCAGGGAGAAGTTCAGTGCTTGGGCAGAGGGTTCTGACCCTCCTGAACGTATTAACGCTCTGTGGGGGGGTATTAGTGCTTATCTGTTACTTTCTCCTGAGTGGGAAGGAATTTCAGATTCGGTCCAGACATCAGGAGAGAAGAGCCAAGGACCTCATGCCAGGGGCTGTGAGGAGGAAGGCTGCAGCGGGTCGGGTGGACAAAACTGAAGTCGAAGACCAGCTCTACCCAATGCTGCATTTTGCTTGGGGTTGGTCCTTCGAAGGAGGCAGTTAAGGGCCTGGGTATCAGCCCACATCGACATACTAACTGCAAACAAAGATTAGAACCTCTGAAGTAGTTGGAAACTGCAAGAGAAAGAAAATAAAAGCAGAAAGAGTGAGTCAAGGACAGAAAGGTATTTCAGAACTTGAGGTCAAAATGATTTCCCCGGGGGCAGGGGGTGAAGACAGGGACCCAGGAAAAGCAACGAGAGATCCACACGTGGTGGGAAGAAGATTTGGAACCATCTAACATGTCTTGATTATCTTTGACAAGACACAGAAAATGCTCTGTGTTGCTGTGTTCGCCACGATAGCTTGACCGTCCTGACAACACCCCTCAGAGATAGTACTGTCATCCATTTTACCTGGGGAAGCCGAGGTCCAGAGAGGAGAAGTAATGTGTCCCAGGTCACCCAGGTGGCGGGTGGGACCCTGGATCCTGGTGTTCTCTCTCCGTGGCTGTGCTCTCCCCGCCAGGCTTCTTCCCCCCACTGCTTCCCGCGAAGGTCACTAACAAGGATGTGAGGAACCAGGAGACACGAGAGGACACGGCGCAAGGAAGCCGAGCGGCAGAGCCAGCTCATCTGAGTTTGCCCTCGGCTCCAGCACTCACCTGTTGCGTGGCCTTAGCGAGCACTTGCCCTCTGCCTTATTTTCCCTAGTTGTTGAATGGGTTGGGAGCTCCTGCCTCTTAGATTTTAGCGCCCCATTCATCTCACACTGAAAATAAAATGCAGGTGATGATGAAAAGCGTTGCAGTCCACACACTGAGTAATTACTATGTGCCAGCCACTGTTGGGAGCAGGATCCGTATATTAACTGCTTTAACCCTTCCCACACTCCGTGAGATGGGGATTACCTCGGTCCCCGTTTTGCAGGTGAGGACGCTGACGCAAACGGAGGTTACGTTGCAGAAGGTCCCTGGGGAGTAAGTGCAAAAGTTCAGTAAGAAAGGCACAGATAAACCCCTGGGACTGGGGATAAGGAGATCTGTGAGGACTGAGGAAGTGGAGGCCTTGTGCCAGCTCTGTGCCCCTCAAAGGCTTTGCTCAAGTGGCAGCTCAGTGGGTAACACCCTCAGGGATCTGTTTCTTCTTCCAGGTGCTCCCTGCCCATGTCATTTCCCCCAGTGGTGACTCTATCTCCAGC
Source organism: Ailuropoda melanoleuca (assembly GCF_002007445.2). NCBI lineage: Eukaryota > Metazoa > Chordata > Mammalia > Carnivora > Ursidae > Ailuropoda > Ailuropoda melanoleuca. Next base: position 122,071,895 of record NC_048221.1, read on the forward strand.
CTATTTCCTCCGTGCTGTCAGCTGCAGACCTTGTGATTCAGTTTACCTCTCCTGTTAGGCTTTGTCTCTTGCATCAGGTCTTGATGCCATCATCCCTCACAATCCCCACCCCTCCACTGGCCTCAGCTTCCTAAACCTTTACCTCCAGGAGCACCACCTTCCCACCACCCCTCCTCTTCCCCCCATCAGAGGCTCTAGGGAGTCTGTATGCCAGAGTAGAGGAGGGAGGTGGATGTGATTGACCTTTCAGAGTACTCTGCCTCCAGGCAGCTGTTATTTTAAAGGGGCCCAGAGCTGGCATATGCTGTGCCTGGCCCAGGGAAGCAGAGTCCAAGGGCTGCGCCCCTGGAGCTCCTGGTCACACTCTGCCCCCAGACCCAATAAGGCAGGTGGCTTCAAGGTTGAATTCCAGGGGCAAAGCCGTCAATCCAAGGCCTTGCAAAGTAAACTGCGCCCTCATTGCTGCCCTTCTTGTTCCCATGCAGCTCTCTCCACTCCACCTCTACCCCCGGCTCAGAATTTGTTTAAGAAGCTACAGGTGGTGGTCGTCAAGTCATTGGATGATGGAGTTAAAAAAAAAAAAAAGCCGCTTCGGTTACATGGGGCAAACCTGGAAGAGGAGAGATCCCGAAAGCCCAGAAGCCACGCCCTTAGGACAGGTGAAAGAGTGATTGGAGCTCTGCGCACTGCACCGCGAAACAGCGCGACGCTTCCAGCTTCCGGCCTCCGAGCGCGGGGCACAGGCGTCCTGCGTGCTGCCGCCGCGTGAGTAACGACAGGGGCCCTCCCAGCTCCGCTTCAGAAGTGGCCGAGGCCCTGAGGCTTCCCTCCTGGCGTCGCTGCTGCCCTGGGACCCCCGGGACCTTCCTGGAGGTGGAGCAGCGCGCCTGCTCGCCATCCCCGCAGAGGCCAGGCAGGGCGGGCAAAGGCTCCGCGTTCTGGGCGGGAGGAGGGAGCGACCTGCCTGATCACACCCACGTCCCCCAAGGCTCCTTTTAGTGCAGGCTGTTCCACTTTCCCTGTAGCTTAGCAACCTGAGCCCCTGACAACTGATTTACTGAAAAACAGCTTGTCTTTCTTGGAGCAGGTTTTCTCTTTTCTTTTCTCTTCCTCTCTTCTCCCCTCTCCTCTCTTTTCCTCCCTCCCTCTTCCTTCCTTCCTTGGTTCTTTTTTTCAAATCATCAAAACCTTGACTATAGCAAGGTCCTTGTGAGTTCCTCCCAGGAATGCTGATTTCACTCTTTTCTTTTCTTTTCTTTTCTTTTCTTTTCTTTTCTTTTCTTTTCTTTTCTTTCTTTTCTTTTCTTTCTTCTTCTTTTTTGTGTGCATGGTCTTCTGCACGTGGTCTCCAGCTTTCTCCCTGGACTTCCAACCTCACATCTCACCCCAGGCCTTTCTCCACACTGCAGCCAGATTGATCTTTCTAAAACTCAGTTCTGACAAGCTTCCTCTCTTACTTAAAAGCGTTCCATAGCTCCCAGGAGAAATATTCTCGCATAGCGCTCCAGCAGCCCACCCTGTCTATCCATTCAATGTCACCACATCCCCTCACTGTCACACCCTCTCTGCCCCACTATATTATAATTCTTTTTCTTGCCTCCATGTCTTTGCATATGCTGTTCCCTCTGCCTGGAAAGCCTTATGTGGGCTTTCTTAGCTGTGAGATGTTCTTTAAGATTCAGCTTAAACATAGGCTCCTCTGTGAGCCTTTCCTGACCACCCCCAGGCAACACTGACCATCTCTTCCTCTACTTTCATGGGTTATATACGGACCTGCACTAAAAATGTCTTTTTTTGCGGAATCGTCACTAGCCTGTGAGCTCCTGGATGGTGGGGAGTATTTCCCATCCACCAACATGTCCCCAGTGCCCAGGCCAGGGCCTGACACATAGCCAGTTATCTATACGTGATCGGATGAGTGAGTGAGGAAGGAAGGAAGGATGCAGGGGAAGATGGAAGGAAAGGTGGAGGGAAGCAAGAAAGGAAGGAGGGAAGGACGGTGGGAGGAAGGACAGTATGTTGGAAACAAATGACTGAGAATCCAGAAGCACCATCCAGGGGGTGGAGGAATGAAGCCCAGGGTGGCATCTGGCCACTAGGATGAAAAAGCCACTAGGAGACTTCTCTTTGATTCCCAGGCTCCAACCCTGCGGATCAAAGGCGAAGCAAAGTGGGCTTCTGGAGGCCTGGCTGAGGTACATGGTAGGAGGAACTGAAAAGCCAAACCGGCGTGTTTGCTCCCGGATCTATTCCTTGCCCATCTCTCACTTTGCTCTGAGTCACCAGGAGCCTGACCACAGAGGTTTCGTGTCAGTGGCTATTAGCTGGGCTTGGCCACTGGACATGTTGGTGGAAAACTGGAGGGCGAGATGAGGGGAAGTGACGGTATCTCTCTCAGCCTCGTGGCATTTCTTGCAGTGACCTTTTGAGTCTCTGGTTCCTGCTGGATAGGCCTGCTCCTATTCTGCCTTTGGGCAGGTGGCCCTGGCCCCTGGGCTCAGGTAACACTGGCACTCCCTCTTTTTGTCCCTCTGGTCCTCAGGGGTGACAGTCACTTCCAGCTGCTGGAGGACGCATCATCTCCCTGTGGCAGAGCCTCAGCTCCTGTCATTCATGCGACTCCCTGCGCTGCACCCCTTGTAAATGTTCACAGTGGTTTCTCTTGTTTGGACCCTAATACACCAGTTTTGTTTAGTGACCACCCTAGGGGGTAAGGTCACCGACAGTGCGTTGGCGGAGGCGGTGTATTTATTTTTGTCTTTTTCTAGTTGATTATGGGGGTAAGGTTGTATGCTGTATCTGTTTAAACCAGATGGGCAGAATTGAGCCGGCCAGACCACATTGCTGCAGAGTTCAAGCTCTGAGGGCCCTCTGTATAAGTTCTGTATAGGTAACAGGCCCTTGGACTTCAGCGACTCTGCGGGAGCCCTGTCCCCAGCACCCTGCCCCTAGGGAGAAGATGGGGGTGGGGCCTCAGCTCCTGAGTTCCCTTGGGAAAAGTGTCATAAAGGGGGATGTCAGGGAAGCAAGGAGCTGGTGAAGGAAAGAGGGGTGTGGAGAAGGCAGGAAAGGAAAGGGCAAGATGGGGGAAGAGAGAGAGGAACAGGTGTATTTGTTTAGCACAGTGTCTTATGTCGTAGGGCTCAACTGATGTTTGTTGAATGAATGAAAGAATAGGGGGAGGGGAAGAACAGGTGGAGATTGCATGGGTAGTACTGGCAAAGATCCTTGGACCTCTGTCTCCATTCCCACTGCTGTCACCTTGCTTCAGGGCTATGACATGTGACAACAGCCTCCCTATGACAACAGCCTCCCGACCGGCCTCCTGGCCTCCAGGCTTCCTGACCACTGCTTCAGGGGACTTTTCCAAAATGACAATCTCAGTTGCTTGAGCCAAATGCTTTCGTGGCTCCTAGACAGGCAGTAATGAAATTCTGTTGAATCCTTCCAAGCCTCACCTTCTAGTACCTACTTTCAGTCTGGACTCTTCATACCATTCATACCATTCCCTGCTCCTAGCACATGTGGGAGAGTAAGGGATGGTCCTTACTCTCAGCCCTGTTCCCTAAGCTTGCTTCCTTGGTTTCTATTTTTGTCCTTTAAAAAAAAGATTTATTTATTCATTTGAGAGAGAGAGAGAGAAAGAGAGGGAGAGAGAAGAGCCCAACGTGGGGCTCAGTCTCACAACCCATGAGACCATAACCTGAGCTGAAACCAAGAGTCAGATGCTCAGCCGACTGAGCCACCCAGGCACCCCATTGTCTTTGTTCTTTTAAGGCCTGGGATCCAACTGTGATTTGAGACGGGGTTGGAGAAAGGCAAGTTGGGTAACTGAGCTCAGATCTGGCCCTTGACCCCACTGTCTGCTCTTCTTCCTCCTATAAATTCCTTTTGGCTCTGGAAAAGTCTGGAATGGTGGCCCCAAGCCAGCAGCCTGGAGGTCACTCACAGTGGTTCCTACTCTGGCTCCTGAGAGAGAGTGCATGGGGAGCCAGGTGCACAAAAGGGCCAAGCCCCCTTCCCCCACTCCTGCCACGCCTCCCCCCCCCACCCCTGGGCAGGCTTTGCTCATGTTCAGAGCAGTCTCAGGATACCTGCTGCCAAGCTGTGTGTGCCAGACCAGACCTGAAGTCTGGCTCCGGGCAAGTGAGGAAGAGACAAATGGGCTCCATGTGCTTCCCTGCTTCCAGGTGGGGTAGCTTGTGACTGCGTGGGAAGCCACATTAGGACTTGAAGATCCTTTTGCTGGCTTTGCTGGAAGAGCTAGAAGATACCTAATTCAACCATACCACTCAAATTCAATCCAATTAATGTTTTCAAGTGCACATAGTATAGCATGGGGGTTTTGCTTTGCATAGACCTGGGTGTGTGAATTTCTGCTCTCGTCCTTACCAGCTATGCAGACGAACTACTTAATCCCTCATTTTCTTCATCTGTGAAATAGAATGATAAATACCCACCTTATAGAGTTCTGAGTATTTTGCATCTACTAGGACTTCAATCAAAGGATACTGTTATTATAACTGTTATTTATTAGTTTATTAATTATTTGGGACCTCTTGGGGCTGGACTCCGAGCTTGGCCTCAAGGCCACAAGTGAAGGCCAGGGATAAATAGGATCTTGTCAGTATTTTAGGAAGCTGACAGTGTAGAGCAGGGATGGGCACACTATGGCCTGTGGGTCAATTCTGGCCTAGTGTCTGTTTTTGTAAATAAAGTTTTATTAGAACACAGCCATGTCCATTGAGTTGCATATTGTCTATGACTGCTTTCATGCTACAAAAGCAGAATCAAGTAGTTGCAACAGAGACCAGATGACCCACAGAGCCCAAAATAGTTATTTTTTAAAATGTTTATTTATTAGAGAGAGAGAGAGTGCATGTGCATGAGTGGGGGGGAGGGGCTGAGGGAAAGGGAAAGAGAGAATCCCAAGCTGACTCAGCACTGAGTATGGAGCCCAGTGAAGGGGTCGATCTCACGACTCTGTAATCAGGACCTGAGCCAAAACCAAGAGTCGGCCGCTCCACAGACTGAGCCACCCAGACACCCCCAAAATTGTTATTATCTGAACCTTTATAGAAAAAGATTGCTGACCCTCGGTCTGGGGGAGAAGATAGATACATAATCAGGAAGAAGCCAATTGCAGGAACGGTGTGAATCATCTAAACTGATGACTCAGAAAAAGAAAGAATCCATTCTGACTTGGGTAGGCATCAGGATTCTTAAGCCAGGCTTTGAAGGCTGAGAAGGAAATTGATCCTCAGAGCCTCGGAGTGGGGAGGAGTGGGAAAGCATGTCAAGTTGGACCACAGAAATTTTACAGGAAGATCATGCATATGAGGATGGAAGAGACTAGAGAGTAAATGGCTAGCCCAAAGTCAGACAACTTGGGAGTCAGAACTTGAACCTGGTTCGGTGCCTTGTAGAGTTTACATTACCTTCTATTTATTTATTTATTTAGATTATTTATTTATTTATTGACAGAGAGAGAGGCAGCAAGAGAGGGAACACAAGCAGGGGGAGTGGGAGAGGGAGAAGCAGGCTTCCTGCTGAGCCCAGAGCCCGACGCGGGCCTCGATCCCAGGACCCCGGGATCATGACCTGAGCCGAAGGCAGACGCTTAACGCCCAAGCCACCCAGGTGCCCCTACATTACCTTATATTTAGATAGCATTTCATAAAATACAAAATACATTTACACATATTGTCTTATTAATTCTCACCCCATTAAGAGTAGGTATTACTAGTTGGATTTTACAGTTGAGGTATACTTAAAGAGATCAAGAATCACTCAGCCAAGAAGTGACATTGCTCAGCCTTGAACCCAGGGAAGGGGTTTATGACTGTGGCAAGGGTACAAAGCTTGTGCAGGTTGGAACTCTGTCACAGGAATATGTCCTGGTTAGCTGGTGTATGATGTGAAAGACAGACCTAAAAATACAGGCAAGGTAACCTTAGCCCTGCACACCCTGTAGGTTATTCAGAATTCAGTGTCTTTAGTAAAGATCTCTTGTGTGCATGTATGGAGCTAGATGTTGGAGAGAAACCCAGAGAGGTAGGAGACAAGACCGTTTTGGCCTCCGGGGGCTGTGCGTTTAGTTGAGGACACACCCTCAAAGTGCCACGATATTATGAGGCTGTGTATGCCAAGTGCCCGATATGTGGTGCAAGCAAGGGCACGGGAGCTAGAGGCTGTATCAGGAAGGCTCTGGAAAGGATGTGGGGCTGGAGCTGGGGTTTGGCTGCTCCTATGCCATGGGTTTATTCAGGCAGCTATCTTCTCATGTTGCAGAATCCTCATAAAACCATGGAACTTCAGAGATGGAAGGGACCCCAGTTCTGCCAATTTACAGATGGGAAAAATGAGTCCCCAAGAAAGGACTGAGTTGCCTCAGTCAGTACTGAGATAGAATTCAAACCCGGTTTTCCTTGGAAGTCCAGGGCTCTTTCTCACCATTGTTTTGCCCTTTGCCTCTGAATTTACTCCATAGACTTTGGTCTTCCTTTTCAAATCTATACTTGGAGTGCTCGTAGAAGAATACGCCAAACCTCCGATGGGTCTGTGACGCCCTTTTTTCTCTCCTCTTCCTGTTCGCCCATTTTTAATATCCCCATGCTTCAGTCAGGATAAAGACCAAGTCTCATCATCCTGAGAGGCCTTTGAGGATAACAGATCTGGCCTGTGTGAGATCTGGCCTCAGACTCTGTGGGTTTGAACTCTTGCTCTACCACTTAGCCACTGTGTGACCCTGGCAAGTAATATTCTCTGCCTTTGTTTCCTCGTCTCTATAATGGGTATCATCACAGAAATCACCTCAGAAGGTTGTAAGGAATGAATGAGATAATTCATGAACAAAACAGAAATTAGTACCTAGTATCTAGTAAGTACTCAATAAAAGTTAGCTAAATTATTGTTATCAGCCTGGTATTTATCTGCCCCTGCGGGTGGACTCCAGCCCATTTCTCCATCCTGGCCTCCCCAAACAGGTCTACTTACTGTCTTTTATTAGCCTTGTGCCATTTTGCCTCCTGAGCTCTCCTCTCTGTTCCACTTCTCTTCTCTGCATTAACCTCATACTCTTTCTCCTTAACTATTTTACTGGATGCCTTTGAAGCCCCAGCCTCTGGCTGCCTCTTCTTTCTTAGAAGTCCTCCAGCACTCAGTCTGGAATTCTCCCGTGGTGTCCTGCTGCTCTCCCGCATCTTGTAGGTCCATATTCAACCATCCCAAGAGGGCAGGCGTCCTGGATTCACCTGGTACTTCACACCCAACTTTGCACATGGAGGAGGGCAGGCAGTCATTCAATATGTCTTCATGAATTGAGCACCTATGATATGAAGAGACCTTTACCGAACACTCGGGACGCAGGATCTTCAGCCGGCAGACATACCCACGCCTGATGCTGGGACCCAGCAAGCAGACTGACAGCCAGAGCAGAGGGGCGTCTGTGCCCAGTGCTGGAGGAGGTGGCCCGAAGAAGAGCAATGGGTGGCAGCAGCCAGGCCAGAGGGGACACAGGCACCTAGGGGGAAAGGGTGGCTCCGGAATGGATTCTGAGAGTGCCCACTTCTGAAAGGGCTCTGGGCACTGGAGGACAGGGGTGGGGATTTGAAGGCCCCGCTCGCACTGGGCAGTTTCGTTGGTGGAACGGGGCGGTACAGGAGGAGGAGAAGGGGTTCATTTTCGGACTGGGGTACTTTGGGGCAATAGGAATCTGAGTCTGAGATGCTACCGCAGGTGCAAGCCCAGAAGGCTGTTGGGAGACAGGAACTTGAGTTTTGGAGGTTTGGGGGTCAACAAATTTGAAGAGGTGGCTGACGCTGAGGGTGTGGGTCTATCCTCTGAGGGAGAGGCCATCAGGAAGGGAAGAGGGCTGAGGACAAAGGGACTTGGGGGCTGGAGGAAGAGGCCCCCAGAGAGAAGTCAGAAGAGGAGGTATCGCGAAAGAAAAGCCAGGGTTAGACAAAGCTTCCATGATTCGGGAGTGGGCTTATTTCCTGTGGCACTTCTGAGCACGAAGTCCTCATTGGAGGAATGCCCACACAGGGGCCCTAGTCCATTCACTTTATACCAAATGATAAACCAAGCTTTTCAAGGTAAGGAGGAGTGGGAAGGGCCTGCGAGGACTTCATAGCAATTTAATTTTGTGCGAATGTTGGAACTGACTGATGACACCACCATCAAGAAAGAATCTCCCCAGCATCTTCCGGTGGCCCTGACCCCTTGCCTTGTGAGAGGGAGCAGATGCATATCGTGGAGGAGAGCACAGACAGCGAGAGACTCCGAGGGAATGGCAGCACAGTGAGCACCTTTCATGTGTGTGGGGGGGGTGTCTGGGGATGGGAGATACAGAGAGACTGGCCTCAGGGAGCTTCCGAGAGAATGCAGTGAGTAAGGAAGGCCCAACACCAGGTGGAATGGGACAGGTGACACTGGACGGTTATAAAATACCGGGTTGTTCCAGGAGGCAGGGTGGGGTGGGAGGTTGTAGGTGGGCCAGGGAAGCCCCTCCGAGGGCAGGATTTCCACAGCTGCAGCCAGGGGAGGGCGTTGTAGGTGGGGGACCAGCACGAGTAGGAGGGTGACACCAGAAAGGTAAACTGCAGTCAGACGGTAAAGGGTACGAGACGCGGGGCGGAGAATTCAATAGGAGCTTGGCAGTGGGAAGCAGCCACGAAGGTTTAGGGCAGGGGACACACTGACAAGGACATGATTCAGACTGGCTTTTAGAACTCAGAATGAAGTCCTATCTACCGTGGACTGAGGTAGGGAGCACCTGGCGCCAGGGAGGCTTCTTGAAGGCTTCTAATCATTTTCCTGAAAAGGACCTGGAGCCACCTTGCCACCCTCCTCGCTGTCCTGACCCTTACTTGCTGTGGCAGACAGGGCTGCCGATAAGGTGGCCAGGTTACATAGGCCGGCAGGGCCACAACTGCGGGGGGGTGTGGACATGTCACAGATAAGCCAGATCCTCTCTCCTGCCCTGACCTTATCCACTGTGGATCAGATAGCTGCCCCTGGCTTGTCCCTTTCCAGTTAGCCCTCTGCTTCAAACCTCGGGCTTTTTATGAGTGCCTGATGGTCGAGGGGTCACCTTCCTTGCAGATGACTTATTTCTCTTTTCTAAAGCCCATGATGTTTACAAAGTGACTTGTGTCTTTTTATTCACCAGTATTTGTTTACTTTCTTGTGTGAGGAACTACCTGGAAGTCAAGAATTTTGTCTTTTCCACAACCTTGTATACCTCACACCATGCTTTGTACATAGGAGGCGTGCAACATTCTTGTCAACTGAAAACCCAACGAATCAAACTCTCCTTAACGACCCCCAGATCCTTTAGTCCTGTCCCCAAGTGCTCAGACGGATCCCCCCGCCCTGGCTAACTAGTGCCACAGGATCTCAGCAAGAGGAGACAGGATGTGAATCAAATAAAAACCTTCTCTCGGCCTCACCATTTTCTGAGGATAGTGGAGGAATTGTTCTCCCTTATGGGTTTTTTTTGTCAAGGTATGTAAAGAGTTAATTACAGCTCTGCCCACAGGACCTGGCCATATAAAGGCATTCCACCCAGAAGGAATGTGGGAGTCCTGCTGGGAAGCAGGTTTCTCTTTAGGCTCCAGGGCCTGGAGGGTTTGAGCCAAGGTTAATGTCTGGGGCCCTGGGGCCACAGATGCAGGGAGACTGCGGGTGCCTGGGGCCACTGAGAGGATGAGCGGATGAGCGCACCTGGTTTCCTGTGCCTGGCCTCGCCCACAGCAGAGGTGCCCATGTGAGCCCAAACAGTGACGGGCTGCTGAGTGAGGAAGACTCAGAATAGGGGTCATCGTGACAGCAGCTGCCGTTTGCCCCTCCGTGAGCCTC
>NC_048221.1:122081922-122086038 GCF_002007445.2 Ailuropoda melanoleuca
CCCCCCTGAGCCAGCACGCTGCCAGGAGCTCTTCATATGTGACCTCACGGCCACCCCTCACTCTGGGAGCTGCTGGCTTTGAGGACAGATGGCCATGGCATCCACCTGGAATGCAGGCCTTATTGGCCTGTCACCCGTCCTGGGCCTGCTGCTCACCTTCTGTGTCGGTGTTGTTCTCCCCTGAATCCCCGGGACCAGGCACCTAGTAGGTACTCAGGAATGACTCATGTTAGGGGTCTTGTCTTTGCTCCAATTTGAGCATATAGGACACAGCCCCTCAACTTCTCTGGCTCCGTGAGGACTGGTATCCCTTGGCTCGCCAGGGAGAAATGTTTCTCTTTCTTTTCCTCTCCAGTGATGGATGTTTAATTGCTTCAAGACCGCCCTCAAAAACAATTATTTTGTGAAGTCTTCCTAAATTCACTCTCTCAGATCTCCTTCAATATGTATTTTTTGTGTGTGACTCCAAGTTTTTTGTTTTTGGTTTTCCCCTCTCCAACGATTTCCCTCTCCTGCTCTAGCGCCCACCCCCGCAAGCAGCCTGGCTTTCTGAACCTGTCACCTCAGGGAGGGATGTGGCAGGGCGAAGGAAGAAACAAAGGTCTCTTCTTGTTTTGGGGACACCATAAACTTCAGGATCCCTGAGGGGACTCTGGACACAGAGGGTTTGGGGGAAATACCCACGTAAGTGCAAGAGAACTGAGCTGGGGGGTGAGAAAGAGGAGCCCTGGGCGGGTGGCAAGTCCTCCTAAGGGGGACGACCTCATGGTGAACCTTGGCCAGTGAGGCCTTGAATGGCCTCGCGGAACTTCCTAGGCCCAGGGTGGCACTGAATAGGGCAATGAACCCCCTGCCCTAAGCATGGTATGACAGGAGCAGAGAACAGCTAGGGGAACCTGCATGAGGCATGTCATCTGAGGTCTAGATGTGTCAATGAAACCCAGATTAACCTGTGGATGAGATGCCCCTTGGCGCTTTGCAAGCCCCCCAGAACTTCTGGACACTTCAGAGAAAGGCAAGGGGACTCACGAAGTGACAGAACTTAGGTTTCTTGCTTCCCCAGGGAGAAGACTTGGTGTAGAAATTAAGTTCTCACAGGGAAGAGAGTAGTGGCTAAGCACTGAGCCTCTGGAACTGGACTGTGTGGGTTCAAATCCCAGCTGGCTGTGTGACCTTGGGCAAGCCATTCCACTTCATTTCTCTGTGCCTCAGTGTTTTGTTTTTATTTTTTAATCTGTAACTTGGCTGACTCTAAAATGGTGTTTCCTGTAATTTGTGAGACAGACATGGGTTTGCGTCCTGACTCAGCCACTAACTAGCTGTGGGACTCAGGGACAGTCACTTAACTACTCTGTGACCACGTTTCTTCCTTGTAGTCCCTATTGAACTCATACGCTTGTCACGAAGATCACACAAGATGTATGATATTCCTTTGTTGGTACTCCATTGTGGAGTTAATGTCTAAACTCGAATGTGTTTTATAAACGCCGATTATTATGATGGTTCCTATGACTTGTAAGTGGATTATGAATAATTCGAGGGCAATACTGATTTTCAGCTGTGCTAAGAAATGGACGGGCCACTCCTATGTCCCGTCCTGCCCTGGCCTAGCTCAGGACCTCATCACAGGGTAGTTCAGTAAATGGCTATTATTAAAGGGGATTTTAAAGAAATAGATGTCATTTCATTGGCAAAGGAGCCGAACATAAGGTTTGGTTCTGAGGGTCCGAAGAGGGGATGTGGGCAAGGATGGCTTGGCGGGGGCCAGTACAACTTACAGTGTTGACTTTGCTCAGTGTTGTGGCTAGTTTTCTAAGTGGGCCTGACCCCAGGCAGTGGTCCCAGGAACCCACTGGGGGTGTGGGGATTTCTCCCCTTTCTTAGCTCTTATAACCTGAGCGGTGTCGGCAGAAGCCCGTGGCTTTTAGACGCAGATGTAAGTGTCAGCGGCAGCCTGGACAGGTGTTGTGATCTTGCTGGGGCTGCCTACTTCACCCCCTTCATCTCTAAACTGTAGCCAGCACCGCCCACTTGATGGGGTTCCTGTGGGGACAGAGTCTGATCACACAGGCCAGGCCTTTTGCTGGTGCTGTGCACAGAGAAGGGGATTCCAACATTCCTTTCCATCTCCTCTGCCCTTCTTGGGAAGCTGGGTTAGCAGGAAAAACCTAAAAGGCAGCGGAGCTTTCGTCCTGCCATGAAAGGGGAGGTGCACAGGATGTTGGCCCCTGAGGATTTACTAGCCGTGCAGCTGCTTAAGGGATGTAAAAAGCCCTCTGCCTCCTCTGGGGTCAGCGAAGGTCAGGCTTCTGTTTGCCAAGCAGCATATTGGGTTCGGAAGACAGTATACGCTGCGTCAATATTTGATGAGGCCTCAGGACCCGCTCGGCTGGATGACTGCTGTGTGACTGCCTGCTGTCCTGTGCCGGACATGACATGCCCAGGACCTCTGAGCCATGGGGAGGAGTGGCCCCTTTGTCCTTCAGGGAAGGGAGCAGGGCTGATCTGGCTCCCCACTGGCCGCTCTCATTTTCTTGCTCCCATTTGAGGGAAAATAATAGTAATACCTCCCAATTACTGACTGCCACTGTCAGGCACTAGTAAGTCTTCTCCCCTTTAGTCCTCGGAAGGGCTCATTTTACAGTTGAGAAAACTAAGGCCTGGACAAGTAAGAAGCCTGCTCAAGATAAAGTAGTGAGCCGTGATCCGAGGAGGGCCAGCTAACCAAGGAGAAGTGGTGTACGGGTCAGCTCGCCCTCAAGAACGGGGGGCTGTCCAAAGGGCTGGGGCTGGGAGGGCACTAGAAGCTGAGGGAAACAGAAATAGGGTTGAGAAGCCTTGTTCCCAGACACCCGCAGGACTGCCTCAGTCTTCCCACAAGGATCGTGGGATCGACCTTTATGCCTCCTTCCATTTTAGCTTCCCTTTCCCCGCTACTGCTCTTGGCCTGGCCCAGAACTTTCCCTTCAGCAGCAAATACGACCCAGGAATTTCCAGTTGCTTCTTGTGAGCTTGGGATAGTGTTGGAACTGCAGGCCTGAACAGCTCCTCCCCACCTGTAGCCTCGGCTGGAGGCACCCACCGTCCCCTGGGTCTCTCACGCAGCCTCCGCCACTCCTCCCTGCCCCTCAGACTGCTGCTGCCGGTGGACTGCGGGTCTCCTCGGATCGCAGAGGCTCCCCCTGGATGCGCATACACTTGGCGTTGCACCATGTTCAGTCTGGCCATCTTTGGGATCTTCCAGCCCTTGTCTGGCTGCGAAGGGGGTGTGGAGTGTGGGAATCACGGATTAAACAAGATCACGGGTGCAGAAGCACTCGCCACCATGCCTGGCCTATGGTACGCACTCCAACTGTGTTACTAGAATTCACTTTAGAATGGAAGCATAGGTCATTATGTAAAGGAACTTAATTTTTGACTCAAACCCCACGTTTTACAGATGAAGAAACGGGGCCCCAGAGGGTTGAAGCAGCCTGCCCAAAGTCATATGGGGAGTGACCTGGGCGAGCACCTGAGTTCCAGGATTAAGGCTTTACATAACATAACAATGATGTCATCCTTTTTCAACTGAGGTATGATCGACATACATTATATTAGTAATAACAAGCAGTTGCATATGTTCCTAGTGATGGCCACGAAAACTAGTTACATCCTCTGTCGCCACACATAGTCATAGAATTTTTTTCCTGATGATGAGAACTTTTAAGATTTATTCTCTTCGGAACTTTCAGACAGGCAATGCGTGTTATTTACGACAGTCACCGTGCTGTACGTTTCGTCCGCATGACTTACTTATTTTATGGCTGGAAGTCTGCAACCTTCTGACTCCCTTCACCCATTTCACCCACCTTGCTCCCCACTGTCAGTCTGTTCTCTGTGTCCATGAGCCTGTTTGTATTGTTGTCTTTTTCTAGATCCCACGTATACGTGAGATCATAGGGTATTTGTCTTTCTCTGTCTGACTTATCTCACTTAGCATAATGCCCTCAAGGTCCATTCATGTTTGTCACAAATGGCAGGATTTCCTTCTTTATCATTGCTGAGTAATATCCCACTGTGTCTACGTGTGTGAGTGTGTGTGTGTGTGTGTGTGTGTGTGTGTGTGTGTGTGAGAGA
>NC_048221.1:122139293-122161555 GCF_002007445.2 Ailuropoda melanoleuca
CAGTCAAAACTAGAGGCTCTGACGGCCAGGGTCACCGAGGCAGAGGAACGCGTTAGCGAATTGGAGGATGGGTTAGTAGAAGAAAAAACGAAAATAGAAGCTGGTCTTAAAAAAATCCACGCCCACGAATGTAGATTACGGGAGATTACTGACTCTATGAAACGATCCAATGTCAGAATCATCGGCATCCCTGAAGGGGTGGAGAAAAACAGAGGTCTAGAAGAGATATTTGAACAAATTGTAGCTGAAAACTTCCCTAATCTAGCAAGGGAAACAAGCATTCGTGTCCAAGAGGCAGAGAGGACCCCATCCAAGCTCAACCAGGACAAACCTACGCCACGGCATGTCATAGTGCAATTCGCAAATATTAGATCCAAGGATACAGTATTGAAAGCGGCCAGGGCAAAGAAATTTCTCACGTACCAAGGCAAAGGTATCAGGATTACGTCAGACCTGTCTACAGAGACCTGGAATGAGAGAAAGGCTTGGGGGGGCATTTTTAAAGCTCTTTCAGAGAAAAACATGCAGCCAAGGATCCTTTATCCAGCAAAGCTGTCATTCAGAATTGATGGAGAAATAAAGACGTTCCAAAATCGCCAATCATTAACCAATTTCGTAACCACGAAACCAGCCCTACAGGAGATATTAAGGGGGGCTCTATAAAGGTAAAAAGGCCCCAAGAGTGATACAGAGCAGCAAGTCACAACCGATACAAAGACTTTAAAGAGAAATGGCATCATTAAAATCATATCTGTCAATAATCTCTATCAATCTAAATGGCTTAAACTCTCCCATAAAACGCCACAGGGTTGCAGATTGGATAAAAAGACATGACCCATCCATTTGCTGTCTACAAGAGACTCATTTTGAACCCAAAGATGCATTCAGACTTAGAGTAAGGGGATGGAGTACCATCTTCCACGCAAATGGACCTCAAAAGAAAGCTGGAGTAGCAATTCTCATATCAGATAGACTGGATTTTAAACTAGAGGCCATAGAGAGAGATACAGAAGGGCACTATATTATTCTTAAAGGAAGTATTCAACAAGTGGATATGACAATTATTAATATATATGCCCCCAACAGGGGAGCAGCAAGATACACAAGCCAACTCTTAACCAAAATAAAGAGACATATAGATAAGAACACAGTAATAGTAGGGGACCTCAACACCCCACTATCAGAAATAGACAGAACACCCTGGCAAAAACTAAGCAAAGAATCAAAGGCTTTGAATGCCATACTCGACGAGTTGGACCTCATAGATATATATAGAACACTACACCCCAGAACCAAAGAATACTCATTCTATTCAAATGCCCATGGAACATTCTCAAGAATAGATCATGCTCTGGGACACAAAACAGGTCTCAGCCAATACCAAAAGATTGAAATTATCCCCTGCATATTCTCAGACCACAACGCTCTGAAATTGGAACTCAACCACAAGGAAAAACCTGGAAGAAACTCAAACACTTGGAGGCTAAGAACCATCCTGCTCAAGAATGACTCGATAAACCAGGAAATCAAAAAACAAATTAAACAATTTATGGAGACCAACGAGAATGAATACACAACGGTCCAAAACCTATGGGATACTGCAAAGGCAGTCCTAAGGGGGAAATACATAGCCATCCAAGCCTCACTCAAAAGAATAGAAAAATCTAAAATGCAGTTTCTATATTCTCACCTCAAGAAACTGGAACAGCAACAGAGGGACAGGCCTAACCCACTGACAAGGAAGGAGTTGACCAAGATTAGAGCAGAAAT
This sequence comes from Ailuropoda melanoleuca, assembly GCF_002007445.2. Taxonomy (NCBI): domain Eukaryota; kingdom Metazoa; phylum Chordata; class Mammalia; order Carnivora; family Ursidae; genus Ailuropoda; species Ailuropoda melanoleuca. Next base: position 122,141,064 of record NC_048221.1, read on the forward strand.
CAATGAATTAGAGACCAGAACCACAGTAGAGCAGATCAACAGGACTAGAAGCTGGTTCTTTGAGAGAATCCATAAAATTGATAGACCACTGGCAAAACTTGTCCAAAAACAAAGAGAAAGGACTGAGATTATTAAAATTATGACTGAAAAGGGAGAGGTCACGACCAGCACCATTGAAATTGCAAGGATTATTAGAAACTTTTATCAACAGCTATATGCCAAAAAACTAAACAATCTGGAAGAGATGGAGGCCTTCCTGGAAACCTATAAACTACCAAGACTGAAACAGGAAGAAATAGATTTCTTAAATAGGCCAATTAACTATGAAGAAATTGAGTCAGTGATAAACAACCTTCCAAATAATAAAACTCCAGGCCCAGACGGTTTTCCTGGGGAATTCTACCAAACATTCAAAGAAGAAATAATACCTATTCTCCTAAAGCTATTTCAAAAAATAGAAACAGAAGGAAAGCTACCAAACTCATTCTATGAGGCTAATATTACCTTGATCCCCAAACCAGGCAAAGACCCCCTCAAAAAGGAGAATTACAGACCGATTTCTCTAATGAATATGGATGCCAAAATCCTCAACAAGATCCTTGCTAATAGAATCCAACAGTACATTAAAAGGATTATCCATCATGACCAAGTGGGATTCATACCTGGGATGCAAGCATGGTTCAACACTCGCAAATCAATCAATGTGATACATCATATCAACAAGAAAAGACTCAAGAACCATATGATCCTCTCAATTGATGCAGAAAAAGCATTTGACAAAATACAGCATCCTTTCCTGATTAAAACCCTTCAGAGTGTAGGAATAGAGGGTACATTTCTCAATCTCATAAAAGCCATCTATGAAAAGCCTACTGCAAGCATTATTCTCAATGGGGAAAAGCTGGAAGCCTTTCCCTTAAGATCAGGAACACGACAAGGATGCCCACTCTCGCCACTATTATTCAACATAGTACTAGAAGTCCTTGCAACAGCAATCAGAAGACAAAAAGGGATCAAAGGTATCCAAATCGGCAAAGAAGAAGTCAAACTGTCTCTCTTTGCAGATGACATGATACTCTATATGGAAAACCCAAAGGAATCCACTCCCAAACTATTAGAAGTTATAGAACAATTCAGTAAGGTGGCAGGATACAAAATCAATGCCCAGAAATCAGTTGCATTTCTATACACGAATAACGAGACTGAAGAAAGAGAAATTAGGGAATCCATCCCATTTACAATAACACCAAAAACCATGCGTTACCTTGGAATTAACTTAACCAGAGACGTAAAGGACCTATATGCTAGAAACTATAGATCACTTTTGAAAGATATTGAGGAAGACATAAAAAGATGGAAAAATATTCCATGCTCATGGATTGGAAGAATTAACATAGTTAAAATGTCCATACTACCCAGAGCAATCTACACTTTCAATGCTATCCCGATCAAAATACCGAGGACATTTTTCAAAGAACTGGAACAAATAGTCCTTAAATTTGTATGGAACCAGAAAAGGCCCCGAATCTCCAAGGAACTGTTGAAAAGGAAAAACAAAGCTGGGGGCATCACAATGCCGGATTTCGAGCTGTACTACAAAGCTGTGATCACAAAGACAGCATGGTACTGGCACAAAAACAGACACATCGACCAATGGAACAGAATAGAGAACCCAGAAATGGACCCTCGGCTCTTTGGGCAACTAATCTTTGATAAAGCAGGAAAAAACATCCGGTGGAAAAAAGACAGTCTCTTCAATAAATGGTGCTGGGAAAATTGGACAGCTACATGCAAAAGAATGAAACTTGACCACTCTCTCACACCATACACAAAAATAAACTCCAAATGGATGAAAGACCTCAATGTGAGACAGGAATCCATCAAAATTCTAGAGGAGAACATAGGCAACAACTTCTATGACATCGGCCAGAGCAACCTTTTTCACGACACATCTCCAAAGGCAAGAGAAATAAAAGATAAAATGAACTTATGGGACTTTATCAGGATAAAGAGCTTCTGCACAGCCAAGGAAACAGTCAAAAAAACTAAGAGACAGCCCACGGAATGGGAGAATATATTTGCAAAGGACACCACAGATAAAGGACTGGTATCCAAGATCTACAAAGAACTTCTCAAACTCAATACACGAGAAACAAATAAACAAATCATAAAATGGGCAGAAGATATGAACAGACACTTTTCCAATGAAGACATACAAATGGCTAACAGACACATGAAAAAATGTTCAAAATCATTAGCCATCAGGGAAATTCAAATCAAAACCACACTGAGATACCACCTTACGCCAGTTAGAATGGCAAAGATAGACAAGGCAAGAAACAACAATTGTTGGAGAGGATGTGGAGAAAGGGGATCCCTCCTACATTGTTGGTGGGAATGCAAGTTGGTACAGCCACTCTGGAAAACAGTGTGGAGGTCCCTTAAAAAGTTAAAAATTGAACTACCCTATGACCCAGCCATTGCACTACTGGGTGTTTACCCCAAAGATACAGACGTAGTAAAGAGAAGGGCCATATGCACCCCAATGTTCATAGCTGCATTGTCCACAATAGCCAAATCATGGAAGGAGCCGAGATGCCCTTCAACAGATGACTGGATTAAGAAGCTGTGGTCCATATATACAATGGAATATTACTCAGCTATCAGAAAGAACGAATTCTCAACATTTGCTGCAACATGGACGGCACTGGAGGAGATAATGCTAAGTGAAATAAGTCAAGCAGAGAAAGACAATTATCATATGATTTCTCTCATCTATGGAACATAAGAACTAGGAGGATCGGTAGGGGAAGAAAGGGATAAAGAAAAGGGGGGTAATCAGAGGGGGGAATGAAACATGAGAGACTATGGACTGTGAGAGGCAAACTGAGGACTTCAGAGGGGAGGGGGTGGGGGAAGGGGATAGCCTGGTGATGGGTAGTAGGGAGGGCACGTATTGCATGGTGCACTGGGTGTTATACGCAACTAATGAAGCATCAAACTTTACATCGGAATCTGGGGATGTACTGTATGGTGATTAACACAATATAATAAAATAAAATTTTAAAAAAAAAATTAAAATAAATAAATAAANGAGGCTCCGTCCCATAGGCTGACTGGCTGACTGGCTGGTTGACAGATTTAAATGAATGAGACCCTATTGGTAACAGTGTTCCTGTCCTAGGAATAAGCTAAACATCAACTCAGGGGGGAAAAGCCAGGGTAAAGAAATAAGCATTATTTATAATAAGCCAGGGCAAAGAAATAAGGCAGAGCAAGGAAAGCAATCAAATGAAATATGAAAACAGGGGCTTCATATGAACAACAGCTGGATTTATTGAGCGGTCACTCTGCGCCAGGTGACGCTCTGGGCTTGGCGCCCGGCCCCTCCCCGAACTCTCACAGCAGCCCGAGCAGATATGAGCCAGCCCGGGACTGGCGTCACAGGTGCCCCTGCGGCCTTCTAGAAGGAGGACCACCCTGGGGACAACTCAGGAAACTGCTTCTGTTCTTGTCTCCCCAGGGGTTCTCAGACCCAAAGAGATCCTGAGCATGTCCCCTGCTGTGTAAAATGAGTTACAAAAATAGACCCGGAAGAAAGGTTGAAATTGAGCCTCCATCTACAATGACGTTATCATCGATCTACTGGTCACAGGAGATATGCTCTGAGCTATTTTTCTACCAAGTGGAAAAAAACAAAGCTGCCCTGTAGGCCTCCCTTTGTGCAGGACCTCCCCCGCTCTGCCAAGGGCCCTGGGCGCCTTCCTCTCCAGGCGGTTGACACCCCCTTGGCCGTGTCCTTTCCCCTCCCCCCGACAGGGGACAAGGGTGCAGTGATGGTTTGTCACTTTGGCTTTTGAGAACACAAAGCACTACATGGTCCAGGGGTGGGGACAGCTTTGTGGGCATGTGACCTGTGAGTCACAGAGGACCCCATTCTCAGAAGGGCCCATCCTGCTTTTAATGCTCTATCAAAATCTTAAAATTCTTAACTTTTCAACAAGGGGGCTCGTGTTTTAGTTTTGTCCTGGACACCGTGAAATACGTAGCCAGCAATGTATCTGGGCCAGGATGGGGGTAGACCTGGGGAGGGCTGGCTTGGGGGATTTGCTCCAGCTGCTCCTGCCGTGGACCCCAGGCCCATTTTTACCTTTGAAATAGAGGTTAGAAATAGACTTAACGTAAAACCGGACTTTGCCAGGGGACTCTGTAATAGGGCGGAGAGGGCAGAGAAGTCTTGGCTCTCAGGGGATTTGGGAACCGGTCCTGAGAGCCTGCTTCCCTTGTATCCCGGATCCTGGGATATTCCCCAAGTTTAGGGCCAACCCAAGACGATAGCACTTGAGAGGATACCATACTATCAGCCTCTTACAGAGGTCTTTTGGAATCTCTGTAAAAACTGACAAGTTAAAATTGAATTTAATAATGCTCAGAAAGGAGCAGTCCGAGGCCCACGCTGTGGCTGCCTTGCTCACCTCGGAGTGTGGGACCCAGGGCTAGAGCCTCTCTTCCATCCAAGGGAAGGGCCTCCCCTTGGGTGCCAGCTCGAGCCCGAGCCTTTGCCAGGAGTCCAATCATTTTCTTCTAGGCTCCGGCTGAGGATGTACAGAGAACCAAGGTAGGGGATGTGCTGCAGAGGGCGGGGAGAGGAGGCCTCAGGGCAGACCCCCGGGCAGGTTGTACATGGAGCGGAGAAGCAGTGAAGCTCCCGTGTACCGAGCAGCAAGTCTGGCAAACCCTTTCCCGTAGTTTTCTCATTTCGTCGGCAAATGGCCTTTCAAAGTAGACATGGCCACTGTTCGATTACAGCTGAAGAACTAGGCTGGTTCCTAATGATCCAGGATTAGATCCCCTCTTCTCGTGTCTGATCTCCAGCCCTCCTACCCGGGGCTTGGTGTGGACTCGGTCCCCGAGCCTGGCTATGCTCGAGTCTTTCATTGGTCGTGGAGAATGAAATTCAAATCGTGGAAGCACCGTCCGTGAAGAACATATCTAGGGGAAGCCTCTGTTCTCTCCTGGCCTCTTCCTCCCTTTCTTCCCCCTGCCTCCCCCCCTCCCCCCGCCGCTGCCCAGCACCCTGTGAGAGCACCCCGATGGCAACGCGCTTGTCCGCTTGTCGCTGGGTGGTATGGCTGGGGCCCTATAGGGGTGGACTTGGGGCCTCTTCGGGAAGGCACGCATTCCCTTGGCATGTCGCGGTGCCGGCTGCCAGAGTCGTGGGACAAGGTCCTCCACAAGCCTTCTGCATGTCGCATAGAGCTACAGATGTGTGCCTTTGAGCGGCTGCCCTCTGTGGCACCCGGGGAGCGCTTGCTGCCGAGCACGAGCGCCTTGTCACTGAGCTGCTGGCCCCAAACCCACCTGCTCTTGGGAGCCTGGTTCCGTGGCCGCTGGATCTGGGGCCTGCCCCGAGGCGGGCTCCTTTTTTCTGAGGTCAACTTTGACTTAGGTTTCCTTTGCTGTGGCCACTTTGTGATGAACACTCGTCCAAGTTCTGTATATGGCCCTTGGGAACAGCCTTTCCACGCTGGCTCGGGAAGTGGGAGGTTTTGCTAGGCATATCCTCAGGCTCTCCCTCCAACTGGTCACTGAATAAATAGGCAACTTAATTTAGCTCGGTTCTTGTATGAAACCTCTTCTTCGATTTTTTTTTAACTTAAAAATAGGATGAAATATAGAGAAAGTCTGAAATGCATGTAAATTCAATTTAAAGAATGGTTCTCAGGCAAGTTCATGTTAAGAAATCACAATTCTGGGGGTGCCTGGCTGGCTCAGTCCGTTAAGCATCTGCCTTAGGCTCAGGTCATGATCCCAGGATCCTGGGATCGAGCCCCGAAACATCAGGCTCCCTGCTCAGCGGGGAGTCTGCTTCTCCCTCTCCTTCTGCCTGCTGCTCCCCTTGCTTGTGCTCTCTGTCAAATTTTTTTTTTTAAATCACAATTCTAGTGTCCCTGAAGCCCTCCATGCATCTGTCCTCATCAGTATCCTCTCCTTTCAAAGGTAACAACTTTGCTGATTTTTATATTGTTACATTGATTTCCTTGACCACATTCACTACCTGTCTCCATATTTAAATAGAATCGTGTTACATGTATTCTTTGAAAAACTTTCAACATTATATGTAAGATTCATCCAGGTAGATGAATGCAGCTGTTGTGATTCATTTTTCACTGATGCATGAACGCTCCAGTGTATTAACATACCATATTTTATTTTCCCAATCAGCTATCGATGGACACGGATCTCCGTGTTTCCAGTTTTGTTGTATTTATGACACACTGCTGTGAATATTCTTGCACACGTTTCCCTGGAGAGATGGGTTTGCAAATGTTTTCTTTGGGAACTGTCACCTAGAGATGGAATTACTGGCTTGTCCAGTCCCACTTGTTCAACTTAACTAGGTTTTTATAAGATATCTTTAGGTTTTATATACTTTCTCATAATTTTTTAAAAATTTGTTTTCTCTTTATTATTTTAAAAGTCATTCCTTTTTTTAACTTTTAAAAAGTTAACATGATTTTCATATAACGATAGGATTTTCATACAGCAATAACACAAGACTTCAACTCAATAATTAATGAGGGAATCAGGATGGTTAAGTTTGGTTCGAGGGAGAATTTGAAGACTGGAGATTTACATTGTTGGTCACAGGAATGCTGAAATGTTGTTGCTAATAGACAACACTGGTTAATGTCTGATAGGGTGATAAAACTATAACCTTGAGGTGAGCTTTTTTTTTTAATCAGAAATCCACCAGTCAACAGAACTTCCTAGTGTGTGGGCTCTAATCAAATAGTAAACAGCAAAGGCAAACACAGATAACTAAATAGATCCTAGGTGAGTTTGTTAATAAAATCGACAGGTCACTCTTCTGTCTTCTTTCCAAGTTGGGGATATTTTTTCTTAACAATGCTGTACTTCGCTTCCAAGTCTTAGGGTCAAAGGAGAATGTATTGAAGTGCTTTGTAAACTGTAAGGTGTCAAATATGTTTTTGTTATTATGGTGGTTTTACAAAGCCCCTTGAATAATCTATTAGAATGAATGCTGATATGGGAAGAGAGTTAATTATTGAATACCTATTTTTTAAACTATTAGGGTTTGTTTTGTTTTGTTTTAAAGATTATTTGAGAGAGAGAGAGAGGAGAGAGGGTGAGCGAGCACAAGCAGGGGGGAGGGGCAGAGGAAGACTCAGACTCCCCGCTGAGCAGGGAGCCCGATGTGGGGCTCCATCCTAGGACCCTGAGATCATGACCTGAGCCCAAGGCAGACGCTTAACCAACTGAGCCACCCAGGCGCCCCTTACACTACTGTTTTTAATTTCATTTCACTCTTACAAAAAGACCGAGAAAACACAGAATCTACTTCAGTTATCTCTGTAAGACTGGGATAGTAGTCGTGCCTGCCTCATTGGGCGGTTGTAAGAATTATTGAGTAATACAGACTGACTGCTAAAAACAGTGCCTGGTATACAGTCAATATGCAAGAAGTGGNAGAGAGAGAGAGAGAGAGGGTGAGCGAGCACAAGCAGGGGGGAGGGGCAGAGGAAGACTCAGACTCCCCGCTGAGCAGGGAGCCCGATGTGGGGCTCCATCCTAGGACCCTGAGATCATGACCTGAGCCCAAGGCAGACGCTTAACCAACTGAGCCACCCAGGCGCCCCTTACACTACTGTTTTTAATTTCATTTCCCTCTTACAAAAAGACCGAGAAAACACAGAATCTACTTCAGTTATCTCTGTAAGACTGGGATAGTAGTCGTGCCTACCTCATTGGGCGGTTGTAAGAATTATTGAGTAATACAGACTGACTGCTAAAAACAGTGCCTGGTATACAGTCAATACGCAAGAAGTGGTGGTTCACTGAGTGTTTGATCTGTTATTTGAATACTTCTACTGAAGCTTATTTTTCTTTGATACCAATATATTCGATTCCTAGAAATTCTGTTGGTTTTTAGTTTCTGCCTTTTTTTTTTTTTTTATAATGCCTTATTCTGGTCTTATGTTTTAAATTCCTTTGCCTTTAATCTTCTAAACATGCTTATGGTCTTTCTTCAACACTGTTGTTATGTAAAATGTCCTGTTGTGTCTACAGCTTCTCATAGCCCTTGTTTAATTTTTTTTCCTAATTAAAAGATTTGCTCACTGCTGTAACTCCACACGTCCTCAAGCAAAATAAGTCTTAGTCCCTACAGTTAATTTTTTAAAATCCTAGATTATTAACTGGAAATGGCTGACTTCTTCAGACCAGTTGGAAACTGAGAAACTCATGGTGTCCTTAAGAGCCTTGGGAAGACAATGTCTCCCCTGTCTAGCTTTATTTTACAACACATGGATTTGCAGCTTGGCCTACTTCACTTCTAGAATCACCTGTTTTATGTTTCCAGGCTATTCCCCCACGCTGGACACCAGTATTCATTTGGATGGATGTCCGCTATGTAATGCAAATATAACTCTGGGCCAGTTAGCGCTTCCCTGAGTCTGGGTTTTCTTCTCTGTGAAAAGAGAATAATAGGGACGTGCGGTTTAATTACCGTGTGCTGTGGTGTCTGTCATAGTGTAAGCACCCTGTCAGCTTTTACTGGTATTATTTTTCTTTGTACTACTCTTTTGTACAAATCCAATGCAGCCTGATAGTACAACCATTGCAACAGCTGAGTCCCTGTGAACTCCCTGCCCTCTCTGTGGTGTCCCCTAATCTGGCTGTGTCTGGCTCTGCCATCTTGTTTTTCCAGCTTGCTGGTTGACCCCTGTGTACACCATGCTCATAGATGGAGTTTGCCTAATTTCAACAACCCCATTCTTGGTGGCCTCTGACCAAGTGCTCTTGCCATCCTTCAGAGCTCAAGGTTCCATGACCTTTATGAAGAAGGCTTTTGACCAAGTTTAATGCACATTGATCTCTTTTGAATTCAAAACCCTCCATGGAGAGCACTGTGGAGCATAGCGTTCTCAGGATTTGGGGTTTCATTCATGGCGTGGTTATGGGTGTCCACCTAACTAGACTAACCATTTTCCCATAGGAAAGGAACATGGCATGAATCTAATGTATATATGTTACCACCAGCTATAAGTAGAGACTCTCACATGTTTAAAATTTTTGCCTTTTAGTATGTATTTAGGGGAAATTCAGGGCCTGGCTTATGCTTGTGTCTCTTTGTTTCTGCCAAGTATTTCCTTGGTCACCAGGCTGGGATCACTTCATTTAAAAAAAAAGATTTTTTTTTCAGACTGGGGGCTCCTCGATTATTCAGGTAGTATACATAAATTCCAACCCAAGTGATGACAGACTTGTGGTCATGAATTCCAGGATTCTTTGAGGTGGGAGCTATTGAAGGAATGAAAACTTGAGGAATAAGGGGGAAAAAAGGGCATGGTGGTGCTGGACTCTTGGAATTAGTGGGTTATCTTTGCTGTTAACCGTGGTTAGCCAGGAGCTCAAGCTGGGTGGTGGTGGGTCTTTAGGACACATGTGATTCAGTCACTGTGTTTTGGGGTCCATAAGAAGAATGGGGGGCAGGTATGCTGTTTCCAGAGTACAGACACAGAAATTGAAGCCCAAAGGAACACTGGGCCTGGATCTAGGTTCTCTGGGGACTCTGTTCTGCTTGCCAAAGAGATAAGATGATGGAGGGAGGGGCGCCTGGATGGCTCAGTCATTAAGCATCTGCCTTCGGCTCAGGGCCTGATCCCAGGGTTCTGTGATCGAGCCCCGCATCCGGCTCCCTGCTCTGCTGGGAGCCTGCTTCTTCCTCTCCCACTCCCCCTGCTTGTGTTTCCTCTTTCTCTGGCTGTTTCTCTCTCTGTCAAATAAATAAATAAAATCTTTATTAAAAAAAAAAAGATGATGGAGGGAAGGCAGGCAGTCTTCACCGGTACATTCCTGCCCATTCCAAACCCATCTCTGGACCTCTCTGCACTTCCCTGAAGACCTGGATCCTATCTCAATTCTTCAGAGGAGAAACAAATCCCCTTTTATGTGTGCAGTATTTTCAAATTGCTGAGCATTTTTGAGGATGTTGTTTTCCAGCAGTGCTGTGGGGCAAGCAAAATGAGTACTCTGATCCCAGTTTTATAGATGACATATCTGAGAATCTGGGGCTCCGGCTGGTGACAGGGTTTGCTCTGAAGACCACACCTTCAAACGGTATGTCTGGGTTTTCTAACTACCGTTTTTTGTCATCCCCAGCTTTGGGAGCAGAGAGGTACTTAGAATGCAGACAATAATGGATTATCTTGTGGTTTCTATTAAGGTGAAATTCACAGGACATACAATTTGCCACTTGAGAGCGGACATTTTGGTGGCATTTAGTGCATTCACAACGTTGCATGACTAACACATCTACTTTTCCTCACTCTTTGCCTGGGATTTTTGTGCAGAATAAGAGAGAATCTGTGTAAGACATCCAGCTCAGGGCCTTGTGCCCTCGCAGGGCTCAGCGAATGTAGCCTGTATTACTGGGCTCTCTCTAGGGCAGGCTCCAAATTCCGGGAGTGTAGAAAGAAGAATTCTTCCCTGAAGTTAGCACTTTGAGAAAATCAGGTTGTGGATAAATGAAGTATTCATGTCCCAATCCTTTTTTTTTTTTTAAATAGACATTTCAAAGTTTCTCTCTTCCAGATAACTTTCCTCGAGGAACTCCTGTTCTCAGAGCGTCAGACACTTGTACCTACCAATGCACCAGAACAGAACTGTACCATGTCGTGGAGTTTCTTGTTTCTTTGTAGGAGTCTGTCTTCTCACCCAGGTGGTGACACACACAGCCTTGGAGGTGCCACGATGCTCCACACTGTCCTGGGCACAAAACAGCTGTATAAAAGCTAGGTGTTGGATTGTACCGGAATGGTGGTCAGCCCGCTCCAATATTCCAGCCACCACCTGGTGGCCAGCATTTTCCCCTATTTTTTTTAATTTTATTTTATTTTTTTAAAGATTTTATTTATTTATTCGACAGAGATAGAGACAGCCAGCAAGAGAGGGAACACAAGCAGGGGGAATGGGAGAGGAAGAAGCAGGCTCACAGCAGAAGAGCCTGATGTGGGGCTCGATCCCAGAACGCCGGGATCACGCCCTGAGCCGAAGGCAGACGCTTAACCGCTGTGCCACCCAGGCGTCCCTCCCCTATTTTTTAAATAGTGGGTTTGGAGACTGAGGATCTGCTCCTCAGCCTGACTGAGACCGGTCTGTGTGTGTGCAGTTGGCCCTCGCTCGGGCAGCTCTGGCTGGGACAGGACATGAATGGCTCCCGCTCCCACCCTTGTGTCGCACAACAGATGGAAAGCAAGAGCTTCAAGCAGGCTGACCCGAATAGAATGACTTTGGACTTTATTTAAATCTGGCAATTCCAGGCACGTAGGCCCCAGACCCCAAGGAGTCGTGACTGTCCCTTTGGCATCCAGTGTTGCCAGGTGTTGAAGCAAAGGCTCTCTGCGGTGGCCACGGTGGCTGAGGTAGAGGGCCGGTGAGGAGCGTGGCTGGGGATTTTCGGGTGAGCGCCTGCACATGGCGGGAGGCTTAGAAGCTCATCGTGTTCAGGCTCGTTGGAGGAGTTTCCTGCTGGCGACCTCTGACGGCTCTCCAGACCATCATGGCGCCCACCCCAAGGACAAGGCCGCCTCCTGCCGCCACTGGCACGGCCCAGGAGAGCACGTTGGGGTCCGCTTCAGACCGGTCTTGGAGGAGCTGACTGTTCCTCAGGGTGTGGAGGTAAGGGCTTTCCTGGGGGAGGAAGAAGAGAGGGTCAGGGGCTAAGGGCCTCAGAAAACCATCCATCTGCTCACCGTAGGCTTGCGTAGTCCCTATTCCCAGTGATGGCGCGATAACCTTGCGCATTTTCACAGCTCATCCCTGTTTGAAAGGCTCCTTCATCTACACTGTGCCCAACCCTTCTGAACAAGGATGGGTCTCCGAAGTGGCCAATATCCCACTATAACCTCCTTTCGGTTTCTCACCAGCATCCCTTCTGTCAACCTGATTTTGAAAGATTGGGAACAGATAGGCAACCAAAGGAAGAGCGTCCTGGGGGCTGCAGAACCCCCACCTCTGCCTCTTCTAGGCCACCACTGGACAGCTGTCCCCATCCTCCGACCTCAGAGTGCCCGGGTCAGTGTTGAAGGACAGCTGGGCCTGCGGTAGGTTAGAGAACGGAGCATGAGGAGGGCCCGGACTGGAGATGTTTGGGCCTGCCTCCCTGGAGTGTCTCCTTCCTCCAAGAACACGAGCGTGGAGCCCTGGGTAGGAGCTGGGAGAGTGCCGAAGGGTTCAGATGTGGCCACTCTCTCTGCCCTGTCGGCCAGTGGGCCATGTTCAGAAACCATCACATCACCAAAGAGCCTGGGTCGTGTCTTTTGAGAGGTGTATACAGAAAACAGACCAACACAGGTGTGTTCGGAGGTGGCTGCAGTAGGGTGAGGAAGGCAAGAGTAGCCCAGGGAGGGCCGCCCCTGAGCCTTGAAGGAATATGGTGATCTCCCGTCGTCGGCAGAGGTGGGGGTGAGCCTCCGGGAGACCCAGACTTGGCAACTGCAGGCCTTGCCTGGGGAGCTGAGCCTTTCTCCAGGAACACAGCATGTCTAAAACTGTAGAGGGAGCTGGGCCTCCCCTCTGGGTGCTCCAGGGGGCAGCTGGGCCCAGGGAAGGGTTTCAAGCGGCCTCCATAAGTGACTTTCCATGTAGGCTGCATGGCGCCTGGCAGCCGTCCCAGGCTGGACAAGGAAGGGAGGGAAGAGCTGGGGAGCATGTTAGGAGCCTGGTCAGCAGTCCAGGTGAGGGCAGTGAGGGAGGAGAGAATGGGGGGGGTGGAAGGGAGGGAGAAGAGCCCAGGCCCTCAGAACGGGCATGCTGTCTTATTTCTCTGCACACCACCACCCATCCCCCAACCTGACCCCTGCCCATTCCTCTGCCTCCCCTGAGCGCCTCTTCCCTGGGAACTGTTGCTTTCTCTCTCCCACACCCTGAGGAGCTGTGACGTCTCAGGGGCCAGGTGAGATTTGAGGGTGGTGGCAGGGAACGAAGGTGTGTGATGATTAAGCTCTCAGGGACCTCCTTTGTGCCCCCCAAGCATCCGTTTTACTCTGGCCAGGACAGGGGGATGCGAGGACAGTTACTCACCGGAGAGGGGCACTTGAGTTTGGTTCGGCTGTGGGTGAAGTTGTTGGAGGTTGTCTTCTGGCCCACCGGCTCCAGCTGAAGAGAGAACGGAGACCGTGATTTCCTCCGCAGTGGGCGAGAGCTCCCTGTGGGACGAGGATCTGAACCGGACTCCCTCCCCCTGCCAGTGGGGGGTCGACACCAGCAATAAATGCAAGATGCCCGGCAGATCCCCGCCGCCAGGAGCTGGAGCTGGACCTGACTTAGGACTCCGAAGGGGCAGGTCAGAGTCCGCCAGGCAGCACGGGACCCTGAGTCTGTGCCCCGGCTTGACCAAGGAGGACACTGAGGCCCAGCAGGGACCGATGGGTCCCAGCACAGTGAGTGGGAGCAGGGGCCTGGCCCAGAACCTCCATTTCCTGCTTCCCCTCTGGGTGGCTGTGATCACAGATGTGGCGCATTTGTAATTTTATAAAACGGGGAGAATCCTATTTACCAACTTCAAGTGTGTGGGGCTAGTCGGCTTCAGAAGAACTCTAAAAACATACTGGGGACTAGACTTGGCTTGTCAACCTCAAGAAATGGAAGTTTCTCACTTAAGCTACTTTGTTTCCACACAGATGCAGAGGTTTACTTGGTGCATCCCTGGAGCAACTGCTGTTCAGAGAGGTTTTGCTTTTAATACTTTTAATCCCGAGACCCTCTGAAAACGAGCTAGAAACTGCTGTACCCTCCTTCCCGGCATCTTCCCAGCCTGCCCCCCGACACGCGGCCAGCACGGAGGACGGTGGGCTCCTGGCGCGCTCACCCCCTCACACATCCTGACTGGGTAGCCTCTGCCCTTAGAATCTGCTTTCCTGCCCGGTCCTGAGCCCCTCTGCTCTGACCCCCAGGTCAGCCTATGAGGGAAGTGCGAGGATACTCTGCCAGCCAACGACCACACCTTGACCGTGACCTTGCTTTCTGTTGTCCTCCAGCTGCTCTGGGCCTGACAGCGGCCCCCCGGTGACCGGCAGAGCACAGTGGACACACCCCGTAGGGTCCTGGCTCTGCTGCTGGGAGCTGTGCGGTGCGAGGCCGGCTCCCGAGCTGCCCGGACAACCCCGTTAGGCTGCTGCGAGCATCAGAGGAGAAGACAAAGCTGAGCAGGAGGTGGTTTGCTCGTGAGTCGTTTCTGCGGCTTAGAGCTGAGGAAGCACAAGCTTCTTGTAATGGACGACCACCGAGAGACCGTACAGGTGCTCAAGGTCAGGCTGGCTGATTCCCTGACCTTCCAGGAACCTGGGAACTAACTGGCACAGAACAAGGTAAGGGTCATGTGGGGCTGAGGACTGTATCGGCTTCTCCCTTTCTCCTGGCTCCTTGTCATCCAGGCACAGTCTGTCTCCCAGCATCCTCCATGAGCCCTTGTCCCCTCCAGCTACCTTCACCAACCCTCCCTGTGCCTCTAGGAAGACTCATTTGTGGTCACTGGCTGCACTTCCTGACCTCCCGTTCCAATGCCCACTCCAGTCAGACTTTGGCATTCTCCATCACTTGACCAAAATTTTCTGGTCAAGGTCACCTTGACCTCCATCTCACCAGACCCAGTGCTCACTTTGTGGTCTTCATCTTGCTTTTCAGAAACATTTGTCAAAGTTGATGCCTCCCTCTTGAAACGCTTGTCTGTCTGGGCTCCCGGAACAGGGCACTCTTCTCCTCTCCTGCCCACCTCCCCCTTCCCCCCTTCTCATCTGTCGCTGGGGTCGGAAGGTGGAGTGAAGGCCCTGGGGCTTGGTGGTTGGTCCCAGCTCTTTCCCACCTATTCTTTTTTGGGAGCTCCTCATCCATCCCATGGCCTCGAATATCCCCTCCCACGAACGACCCCCACAATTTTTTCCTAAATCTCCATTCCTGACCCTGTCTCTGAGCTCCAGACTCAGATTTAGCAGCTTACTTCATGCCTCCAGGAGGATTTCCAGAAGGTAGGTCACACTTATTGGGACTAAAAGAGAACTTTTGATTTTTTTTCTCCTCAAGCTTATTTCCCTCCAGCACCTCAACCATCCACCCGATTTCCTTGACCCCAAATGGAGGAGTCTTCTTTTGTTCCTTTTCTCTGAATTTAAATTCTAGTTAATAAACACTAATATTAGTTTCAGGTGTGCAATATAGTGACTCAACACTTCCATACAACACCTGGGGCTCATCATAAGTGCCCTCCTGAATCCTCATCACTTGTATCACCCATCCCCCCACCCACCTCCCTCTCGTCTTTGTTCCCCTTCTAACCTCCTCCATCAGCCAGTCCAAAACAGATCTCAAATTGGACCCCTTCTCTCCTTCTCCACTGCCATCATCCTGGGCCCATCCGCCTTCCTCTCTCACCTGGGCTCCTGGTCTAATTCCACTCTTCCTTCCCTCTAGTTCAGGGCTACACGGCAGCCAGAGGGCAAACCAGATCCTCTGGCTCTCCTGTTGAAGCCATCCAAGGACCTGGCCCTGCTCTCGCTCACCTCTCTGACCTTGCTCACCTCCCTCCAGTTACACTGGCCCTTCTGCTGCTTGGACACTTCAGACTCATTCCTGACTCCGGGCCCGCACAGGTCCGATTTCCTCCGCCTGGAACACTCTGGCCTTAGCCCTCTGCATGCCTGGCGGGCTCTTCATGTTCAGTTCTCCATTCACAGGTCACTCCTCGGAGACGCCTCCCTCTCCCCCACCATTACTCTGTCACATTACCTGGCTTTATTTATTTATTTTTTAAGCCCTGAACATGGTCAGAGAGTCTTACTAATTTGTTGGGTTTCGTCTGTCCTTTCCCCGTGAGTGCGAGGATGTTGTTTTCTCCAGCACCTGGGGGAGTCCCCACCACACAGTGGTGCTCACTACACGGTTGAGGGAATGGGTTGGTGAACTAGGGGCACAGAATCCTGAGTGGAGCAGCTCAGGCGAGAAGGCCTGGGGCTGGCCATGGGAAATGAACTTGTTTCCCTAGAACCCACCTTTCCTAAGCCAGATACTGCAGATAGCGAAGATGGGGCAAATAACCGGGCTGGGGCAGGCTGCACGGGACTGCTTGGGCCTCTAGTCTGTTCTGGGGATTCAGGGAAGGCTTCCTGTAGGAACTGGCACCTGAGTTGAGTATCAAGTAGGCTATGGGTTAGGAGAAGAAGGTTGGAAGGGCAGTCCACGATAAGGCGATGAGCCAGAGCAGACACACAGACACATGAGCTATACCATGGGTGGTTCTGGAAACTGCACTCCTTACCAGACTGCCCAACGGCCAGAGGGTGGTGGGAGTGACTGCTGGAGAGGTTAACTGGGGCCAACTCTCCGAAGGCCTGGTGTGCGGTGCTAAAGGGGCCTGGCCTTGGAAGTTTGGTCAGATTTTCATTTACACAGATTCCTGTGGCTGCCCTGTGGCAAAGAGGTCTAAGAGTGGTCTGCAAACCCTGTATAATAATATCACCTGAGAGCTTCTGAAACCTGCTGAACCCAGGTGCTACCCCAGACTGATCCAGAATTTCTGGGGATGAGGTCCAGTCCCTAGTGTTTTGTTTGGGTTATTGTTTTCAAGTCAACTTTTTATTGAACTAACATAGAAACAAGTATAAATCATCCGTGAACAGCTGATAAATGGTGGCAAAATGAATGAACTCCTATAAACAGCATCCAGATCAAGGTACAGAATATTGCCAGCCCTCAGGAGCTTCCCCCACTCTCTTCCAGGACTATCCTCCCCCTGTCCCCTAAAGACCATATATTCTTGTTTTTGAAATTTAGACACAGTTGCATGTGGCTGAAGGTTGCTTATTCTCGGTGCTGCAAGGTATCCCATTGTATGAATGTGCCACACGTCGATTATGCATTCAACTGGTGCATATTTGGGAAGCTTCCTGCCTGGGGATCATGAACGGCACTACTGTGAAAATTCTCGCACGCATCTTTCGGTGAGCCCACCGGTATGTTTCTGTTGGGGCATATACATGGGGATGGGATCCAGGGTCACAGGGAATCCAGATGTTCAGGCTTAGTGCCCAGCCAAACCGGCTGCGGGTATCAGTATTCCCCCATATTATTCTAACCTCTGGCCAGAGCTGAGCACTGCTGTCCTCATGGGGGTGGTAAGCCCAGAGCCAGGCACACCAGTTAGGAGGCTCACATGGTCACCCAGCACCGGGGGAGCTGCAAATGTTGGAGGAGAGCAAGATTTCTAGGGAAGAGGGAGTGGGCAGCTGTAGGGGAATGGGGTCAGAAAGAAAGAAGGAAAAAAATGGTAAGAAGATGAAAGAAGGAAAAAGGAAGAGGAAAGCCCTCCCTCGTGCTGCGGGTATTCCTGGTTTTGCCTTTGCAGAAGTCCCTGGAGGAGACACGGTCTGTTGAGTGTGGGGGGCAGGAGATGAAAGAGGCTAAAAGTGTGTGTGTGGCTGCGGTAGGGTAGCCTGTGAGCGTCGGCCAAAGCCTGCAGACGCTATGTCATCGGGCTCTGAGTGAGACGTGAATTCACTGGCTACATATGTGCTGACCTGGTTGGGGGCGGGAAGGCTGGCTGGTGCCGTGGCCAGGACACTAGAAAGAATTTGACGTGGGTTCTAATCCCTGCTCTGCTGCGAACAGGCTGTGTGCTCTGGGGCCAAGTGCTTCCTCTCCCTATATGCCAGTTATAGAGCATTCTGGCTCAAGGACCTGCCAGATCTTCTCGAGTTCTAGTGGCCTATTATCTATGTCACTCTAGGGGTCACCAGAAGGAGGCGAGCTGAAAAGTTGGCATGATGTAACGGGTTTATATCTGAGATGGTTTTGGACGAAAACATGGAACTATATCATTACTTCTCCAAATTATATAGCACAGGATAAGACACTCTTAGATGATTTCAGTTTTGTTTGTTTTGCTTTGTTCTGTAAAATTAGGGGCATGGCTGGGAGCCCTCGACAGGCCGGTGGTGTTGCCAATATGGCTCCACGGCAGTGCTCACCTTCTGTTTTCCTACCTAATCCCCTCCCACTTGCCCTTATGTATAAAAGCCTCTCGCCTGGGCCAATGGGGAGAACCATGGAGACGGAGACGCTTTGGAAGAGGAGGCCAGAACTGTGTTGTTAATTCCTGCAGAAAGAGACCAACAGGCCTGATTGTGTTCAGGTCCTCGATCTGGCCATCGTGCCCCAGAAACTCCCAGTGCACCTGGGCATTAAGCAGGCTGGGAGTGCCACCAGGTAGTAAGACCACCCATCCCCTGATGGAAATGCTGGTCCTTCTTAGAATCTGTGGATTCCCCTGAGATTTTAGGGGGACAAATGGGACTGTGCACAGATACCTATTCTTGGGGGGGGGCGTTTAAAAGGAATGAAGTCACGGGACTCCACCCGTAAAGGACAACTGGACTTCAGAACTGCTCTCAGGAATTATATTGTGCAAACTTTGGTGCACAAGATTCCCGTGGAGGTTGGGTGGGAGGGAACTCAACGGTGTTTTGACTATAGTTCCGAGTCCTGGGCTGACAGTGTGTGACGAAAGCTTTAGGAGTGGGCAGAATGTGGTGTCAACAGCAGGAAAACAAAGGGAGAAGGAAGGCTGAGTCTGTGATTAACTGGGCCAAGGATGCTGGCATGCGGCTGGGGGAGAGGAGGTGGGGTGGCGAAGGGGAAGGCGGCGCTGGGCACACCGGGCGAGGCGGCAGGTGTGGGAATATTCGCACAGAGGAATCCTGGCACAGAGGCAGCCAGCCCAAAACTGCAGTAAAAGCAAGAGTGTGGATTTGTTTAGTCACCATGGGAGAAATGGGGGAATGCAGGTTGGGGAGGGGATTGGGTTACCTGCTGAGCCGAGATCAAAAGAAGCCACTGGATTGGAAAGGCTCTGCACAGCAGGATATAGCTTTTGGGGTTACTGGTCAAGCTCTGTGCCAGCAGAGCGGGTTGTAGAGGAGTGGATGGCCCTAAGAGGCAAGCCACAAGGCCAGGTGGCCCTGGGGCCCCTCGGCGCTATGTGTATTTCCTGAGGTCCCCATCAGAAAGGACTGGAATAGGTTTGACAGCCTGGGGAAACAGACTGGGTGGCTTTTCTTTTTGATGCTTCAATAATCATCAGGAATGTGTTGAGACTAGGGTAATGGGGGCTGGCATTCTCTGAAGGCTAATGATTGTGCTGGGCCTATGGGACCTTGATTTTCTGAGATCCATGTCATTTTCATTGTTCTTTATTGATATTGACACAGAGGACCAAAGAGAGAGCATTTGTTCAAGGTCACACAGTAAAGGGTTGAAGCCGATTTCATCCTGTTTATCTGATTACAAAATTATAGCCCTCCCATCCCCCCGCCAGTACTGGAAAATTGCTCAAATAATCGAATCTGTCAGGACAAAGAAGTTGTGCCACCGTTTTGAGTTCTGGGGAGAAAGGAGCTATGTCCACCAGGTTTTTTGTTTTGGGCAATGGTCAACCCCCTTGGGTGGCCCCTGGACGCAGCCCACCAGGCGCTCAGGCACTCACCATGTTGTTCCAGAGTGCGATGGCCATCTCGGCATGGCCGCGTTCTGAGAAGTGGAAACAGTCCTCGGAGAAGAAGGTGAGGTCAACGCCCCCTCTCTGTGACCAAAGGCAAAGGGATTACATTCCTGGGGAGAAAGGTTACCCGCCCCCCCCCGCCCCAGCCTCTAGTTCTGCTGCCACCTGGCTCAGGACAACTGGACTTCAGAAACTCCCCTTTAGGAACTTTTAAAAAGACCTGAATTGTGGCCACCCACAGTCCATCCCTTGTCCTTCCACATGCCTGCCCTCACCGATGAAAAAAAAATTGTTAGGAAGCTTTCCATTCTATCCCAACCTAGCAAATAGCAGGGCCAGGCCTGGGGAGCTTGGTCACTGATAATTTTCTCCTTTTCTTTCCAAGTATATCTAAGTTCCAATCATATGGAAGGAAGGACATCACCTAAGAAGAGCCCCTCCACACGCACCTCCCAGAAATGCCTGCACTTACGCTGTTCAGGGGGACAAGAGTGTTTTGGAAGAAAGGCTGCACGACCACAGTGAAGTCCTCACGCTGCAGGTACTGGGGCCCGTAGGACAACCTGGAGATGCCACTCTGCGAAGTGGGGAGAGGTTCCTCAGCCCTCCTGGCAGGGCTGGCCAGACGAGCTCTAGTCCTGCCACCTCGGGTTGGCTGTGATGGGGGCAACCACACACTGCCCCCAGTCCCCCAGCCAGAGGTGACTTCAAGGAAAACTCTGGTGCACGTGCATGTGCTCACGCTATCTGCACCCAGGCCTGAGCACCACCCGTTCTGAAGTCTCTGGGAGGCTGGGTCCGAGCCTCCGATCGGACTGCGTGGGCCAGAGGCCTCCCCTAGTCTCACTGCATGAAGAGCTGAATTAGAACGTGCCATTCCAGTTCAGATCCAGCTCAGCTGGGAAGCATTTCAACCCCC
>NC_048221.1:122162273-122257616 GCF_002007445.2 Ailuropoda melanoleuca
GGTGTTTTGACTATAGTTCCGAGTCCTGGGCTGACAGTGTGTGACGAAAGCTTTAGGAGTGGGCAGAATGTGGTGTCAACAACAGGAAAACAAAGGGAGAAGGAAGGCTGAGTCTGTGATTAACTGGGCCAAGGATGCTGGCATGCGGCTGGGGGAGAGGAGGTGGGGTGGCGAAGGGGAAGGCGGCGCTGGGCACACCGGGCGAGGCGGCAGGTGTGGGAATATTCGCACAGAGGAATCCTGGCACAGAGGCAGCCAGCCCAAAACTGCAGTAAAAGCAAGAGTGTGGATTTGTTTAGTCACCATGGGAGAAATGGGGGAATGCAGGTTGGGGAGGGGATTGGGTTACCTGCTGAGCCGAGATCAAAAGAAGCCACTGGATTGGAAAGGCTCTGCACAGCAGGATATAGCTTTTGGGGTTACTGGTCAAGCTCTGTGCCAGCAGAGCGGGTTGTAGAGGAGTGGATGGCCCTAAGAGGCAAGCCACAAGGCCAGGTGGCCCTGGGGCCCCTCGGCGCTATGTGTATTTCCTGAGGTCCCCATCAGAAAGGACTGGAATAGGTTTGACAGCCTGGGGAAACAGACTGGGTGGCTTTTCTTTTTGATGCTTCAATAATCATCAGGAATGTGTTGAGACTAGGGTAATGGGGGCTGGCATTCTCTGAAGGCTAATGATTGTGCTGGGCCTATGGGACCTTGATTTTCTGAGATCCATGTCATTTTCATTGTTCTTTATTGATATTGACACAGAGGACCAAAGAGAGAGCATTTGTTCAAGGTCACACAGTAAAGGGTTGAAGCCGATTTCATCCTGTTTATCTGATTACAAAATTATAGCCCTCCCATCCCCCCGCCAGTACTGGAAAATTGCTCAAATAATCGAATCTGTCAGGACAAAGAAGTTGTGCCACCGTTTTGAGTTCTGGGGAGAAAGGAGCTATGTCCACCAGGTTTTTTGTTTTGGGCAATGGTCAACCCCCTTGGGTGGCCCCTGGACGCAGCCCACCAGGCGCTCAGGCACTCACCATGTTGTTCCAGAGTGCGATGGCCATCTCGGCATGGCCGCGTTCTGAGAAGTGGAAACAGTCCTCGGAGAAGAAGGTGAGGTCAACGCCCCCTCTCTGTGACCAAAGGCAAAGGGATTACATTCCTGGGGAGAAAGGTTACCCGCCCCCCCCCGCCCCAGCCTCTAGTTCTGCTGCCACCTGGCTCAGGACAACTGGACTTCAGAAACTCCCCTTTAGGAACTTTTAAAAAGACCTGAATTGTGGCCACCCACAGTCCATCCCTTGTCCTTCCACATGCCTGCCCTCACCGATGAAAAAAAAATTGTTAGGAAGCTTTCCATTCTATCCCAACCTAGCAAATAGCAGGGCCAGGCCTGGGGAGCTTGGTCACTGATAATTTTCTCCTTTTCTTTCCAAGTATATCTAAGTTCCAATCATATGGAAGGAAGGACATCACCTAAGAAGAGCCCCTCCACACGCACCTCCCAGAAATGCCTGCACTTACGCTGTTCAGGGGGACAAGAGTGTTTTGGAAGAAAGGCTGCACGACCACAGTGAAGTCCTCACGCTGCAGGTACTGGGGCCCGTAGGACAACCTGGAGATGCCACTCTGCGAAGTGGGGAGAGGTTCCTCAGCCCTCCTGGCAGGGCTGGCCAGACGAGCTCTAGTCCTGCCACCTCGGGTTGGCTGTGATGGGGGCAACCACACACTGCCCCCAGTCCCCCAGCCAGAGGTGACTTCAAGGAAAACTCTGGTGCACGTGCATGTGCTCACGCTATCTGCACCCAGGCCTGAGCACCACCCGTTCTGAAGTCTCTGGGAGGCTGGGTCCGAGCCTCCGATCGGACTGCGTGGGCCAGAGGCCTCCCCTAGTCTCACTGCATGAAGAGCTGAATTAGAACGTGCCATTCCAGTTCAGATCCAGCTCAGCTGGGAAGCATTTCAACCCCCGCTCCCCACAATGCCTGTGCACTTGGGGGTGAGGGTCCACGTCCAAGGGTTAGATGTGCTTCTCAAGAAGCTAACGATCTGTCTTGCAAAGTGAGACAGGATGTAAAAGAACATGAGAACCAGCTGGGGCTTTCAGGTTCCATGAAGGTGGATGGAAGCCGATATGGGGAGATACCTGAGGGTCAAGTTTCATCAGGGGAAGCTTCTCAGAGGAGGTGAGAAGACGTGCCCTGTGCGTGAGGTGGAGAAGTTGCAGGAGGGCTGGGGAGGGCGTGTCAAGAGGGGACAGCATGAGCGGGGGCAGACACAGAATTGGGGATGGAAGCAAGCAGGGCTGGGCTAAGCCTTATGTTCTGAGGCAGTGGCGGAGGGAGCCCAACAGGGCCGTGGACACTTCCCTTCCCCCCTGTTGGGCCCATGGAAGCTACTCCAGTCCCCAGGGCTGGGAGGCAGGGCTTCTCCCAGCTCCCCCTCGGTGTGTTCGTTCCACCTGGAGAAATGTCTCAGGGGCTGTGATCTGCCGTTGGGGAGCAGCCTTGCTCTCAGCAAACCCCTGCTCTCTGGGAGTCGAGGGGCCCCCAGCCGGGACAGGAGGGGTGGGTGAAGCTTCACCTGGACGTCCCAGTTCACTTGCTTCAGTTCCTGCAGCTCCAGGGAATTCTTCTGGGAATGGCTGAGGCAGGTACAGTTGCTCCTGTGGAGAGATGCCCGGGTGGCTGACGGCACCCCCCCCGCCAAACACACATAGGTGCCCCCACAACACAGCTTGGGGGACTCCCAGCCCCGGGTCACAGACCGTAATTCAGGGGCACTAGGGGGTCACAGGTGCTTGTTTAAAGGGAAGGGGGGAGAGTTGGCACCTGCTAACTGGGTCCCCTTGCCACCTGGCTGCTCCTGCCTGGGCTTCCTCCAGGGAAGGGCTGGAGTTTTGGAAAGACAGTCATGATCACCTTATCTTTCTTCTTCCCGTTCCTGAGCCCTCCCACGTCCACCTCCAGCAGCTCCGGACTTGCCCGCCCGCGCTGCAGAGTGGGGAGTCTCTTGGGAAGTGGAGGAGGGGGGTCACCCAGTTTGAGACACACCGACAAGGTAGAATGTAAGGCCTGAAGCTTCGGGAGGGGCCCTTCACACCTCCCAGCTGTTGGCTGTTCCACCCAGGGCCCAACAGGCCTGGGAACCAGCTGGTCGCCTTGCCAGCAAACCCACTGGACCCCAGCAGAATCTCTTCTCACATAGCAACAGTCACAGGAAGTCTGGGTGACCCTCTGGCCTAGAGGATGGCAACTTCCTGCTGGGGTCACAGCTGAGCTTTAACACGTGCCAGCCCCCAACAGAAAGTTGTCTCTTGTGCACCAGACCTTAGCTCTAAGCCTGGCTTTCAAGGATGTTATAAAAGCTCCTCTTTACTGAGCGCCTGCCCCACGGGGGCCCAAGCACAGGACACATTTATTTCTTCCAGACCTCTCACTACTTTGCAAGATTTTACAGATGAAATGCAAGAGGCCCAGAGGGGCCATGGAGTTTGTGCTCCATCCCACGGCGCCTCAGGGGCACAGCCAGATACAGATGGACAGCTGTCTTAGAAGCGCCTTGCCCAGCGCTGCCCCTCAAACACCGAGCCATCCCAGGAGTTTGGAATCACACACCGTGTTCGGCACCTTAAGGATCAATGGTCTGGGCCTCTTGCTTTGCAGCCAAGCAAACTGGGCTCCAGAGAAACAAAGTGACTTGCTTACAGTAGGCATTCAATACCGTAGCGGTATTTCCAAGTGATTTTCCAAGCCCCTGGCTAATCGCTGGCCTCGGGACAGGAGCGTCTGGCTCGGCCGGCCCGGGTCTCCGCGGGTGGCGTCTGTGAGTCCTGCCCTCCCCACGGGCCCGGGCCTGGGACTCTGTACTTACCGCGCAGCCAGGAGCGTGTCACATTTCCCGCCTTGGACCTCGTGTAGGCCACCCAACTCCATGACCTCCACCACGTTGATGAAAGCCCTTGGAAGCTGTGGGGAGCAGAGGGAGGTGCTGCGTGAGCCCCCAGGCAGGTGTGGGGGGGATGCTGGTCCCTACTGGAAGGAACCCAGGGGCTCATCTACAATCACACTTCCACCTCCCCAGTTTTGCCAATAAAGAAACTGAGGCACAAAGAGGGGATGTGGCTTGTATTCTCTCAATCTTCTTTAATGGCCCCACCTTATAGCTTGGGAAGCTGAGACAGAAGTCACTTGTCCCAGGTCGCATTGTTAGTAAGCCCCCGTGCCTGGCTATAGCCTAGGCCAGTTGGCTTCAGAGGCAAACTCTTGGCCAGCAAACCATACAGGCTGGTCCCCTTAGACTTGCCCTTGCAGGGGAGCTTTGTATCTGCCCCCCTCTCTTGCCTCCCCTCCAGGGGTCTGCTCGCAGTGGCACTCCGCTCAGCGCGTATCTCACTGAACACAGCTTGCCTAGATGCACCCAAGGAGGGAGGCGCTGGGTGGCTGGCAGGAAATGGGACCCAGAAACCTGCTGCTCTCCCTACCTCTTTATAGAAGATGTCCAGGGCCTGGTGGATATGCTGAATGTACTCCCCAGCTGAGTGGGCCTCCTGTGGAGAGAGAAGGGGACTCTTGTCACCCTTGGGTTCTACTCTGAGAGTAGGGCCTGGGGTGGTGGTACAGAGGGGCAAGAATGGTACCGGACAAGCTGAGAAGCCCAGCCCTTGTTGCCAGGGGACACAAGTCTTCCTTTGACCCCTCCTAGACACCATGAACAACCCCCGCCCCACCCCGATCCACAGTATCTCAAATGTGGAGGCAGACTCTGATGGAGCTGGTCCCTGCCCTTTCTCTGGGCCGATCTGTGGCCAGCCTCAGGCTTCTGAACCACGTCTGTGCCCTGAGGACCACACTCTGTCTTTCCTTTGGTCTGTGGCCCATGCTGGCCCCATTGCCTCCCCCTAACTTCTCTTTGACTTGGTTCGGGAGTCTCCTCCTCTGACCCATTTCTCGACTGGAGGCTGATTTAGCCCCTTCCTCCAACATGGCCTGAGTTCATACTGGTGGGGGCCTCTTGGTCTCTTCCACAAAAAGGCTTTCAGGAGTATAAATCTGAGTTTGCAAGAGGGGCAGGTATTCTGGGGATAGGAGAGGCAGTTCCTGGACCAAGGACCAAGAGTCCACAGAGAGCTCTCAGGTCCCTCCTGGTCTCCTGGACCCTGTTGAGTCCAGGACACAATGGCATTGAATCCCCTGGGGTTGGGTAACTTCTGCCTCTGGAGGCTGGGCAGTAAGGGACAGGGTGGAGGGGAAGAAGCTCAGGAGAACCCACCCACGTGTGGGGGAGGGTACTGTCCTCCAGCCTTTGGTAGGTGGTCTGAGCCGTGAGGAATGATACGGGCTTTCTCCCCCTGTCTGTGACTTCAAACATTGTACTGTGGTATCCTTTTCTGGCCAAATAAAATACAGGATATCCCCAACTTAGAACAAGACGTATTCCCAAAGTTACAGCTCCCCAAAGACTTTACGTCTGGACCTATTTCCCCATAGAAACAACATCAGGAACAGGCTGGGTTCTCAGACCTGCCAGCTGAGATGGGTTTACTCACAAAGTCCTTGGGGCAGCAAGCTGTCCTATTGGGACTGGTTTCATTTATCCAACCTTGTTGATGACATTGTTTCAGCCTCCCTTTGCCCACATGTGCACACCCCCCCAAAAAAAAAAACTGGGTAGGAATTTCCAAGCACATGTGGGGTGAGGCTTGGTTACTCATTCGATAACAAAGAACAGTATTTGTGTGCGTAAGGGCAATGCCTGAAGAGTGGTTATGTCTAGACACTTCTGGAATCAGGGAACCAGTGCAGCTGCTGTCCCAGGGGCCACTCAACGGTGGGAAAGGCCAGGGTCTGCCCGGGCAGGCTGGGGTGCCTGGGAGAGCAGGCCAGCCTGACGCCCATGGGGTCGGGCAGGGACCTACCGGATTCTCGCAGTAATGACATATGTCGTTGCTCCCAATGAAGAGCGTGATCAGCTTCCAGTCACTCTCTAGGTCGATTTCCTGAAGGGACAGAAAGCCCTGAGTCTAAACATTGGTAGTCGGGGCAGGGAACACATGCAGGGGAGGCTCACCAGGCCCGACAGCACCCCTTCTCCCCCACTGCCTTTCACCCTCTTTGCACCCCTATGGAGAGAAGATGCTGGGTGGAGCCTCCCTGACCTTCACCTTGGTGCCTGGCAAGGAGTTGCAGAGAGTGGACTCTGTGTGTGTGTGTATGTGTGTGTGTGTGTGCACATACTCACGCAGGGGAGGATGACTATTTTCCCTGTGAAATCCTAAGAAAGCCGCAGTGCCCCATGGAGTGGAGTGTATTAATACACCCGTGAAGTGGGATCTGAAGGCCTTCAAAGGAGCAGAGGGCAAAAGATGCAACTAGAAGCAAAAGCCCAGAGCTGCCTCTCGGGAGAGCTCTGCTGGTCTGGTTCCAGGGACAAGGGACTGGTGGGGACTGGGGGAAGAGCCCAGCCTGGACGAGAGGGGAGGTGGGGGCTGGGGAGACCCTCAAGGAGCCTGCTTTGGGCTCAGCCACCACCACAACAGGAGTCCTGCCAGGCGCTGAATTCTGAATTCCAAGGCCAAAACAGAGCATTTCAAAAAGTGCCAGTGAGAAGTTTTAGAGGGGCCGGGTGAGCGGGAAGGAGGAAGGATTGGAATGAGAAGCCTATTTTTAGAACCCAGGGTTTACATAATAGGGCTCTGCAAAGCCAACTCTTGGGTAAGGTGGGAAAGTGCCAGAGGCCAAGGCCAACTCTGCTCCCTCATGTGGTGGGCCTCAGGGGCGTATGGGTGCCAGAGCAAGGGTGCCTTGGTGGTAAGGCCTGCTTCTCCTATCTCACTTGACCCCTCTTTAAAGAGAAGCGGCGGCTGAAATGGTGCAGAGCCCCGGCATCCACCGCAGCCGGCCGGAGGCTGCACCTTTCAGGGCGGCCCAGGGCCCTGTACTCACCGGGTGGTTTTTCATTCGCTCCACCAGGTCCTGGGCCTGGGTCGGCATGTCCCTAGATGGGGAAGAGAAAGGAGCCTGAGTGCTGGCGGAGGAGCAAGAGCTCACACTGCAGGATTTGGGCCTGGAAACGCAGGCGCCTCGAGAAGAGAAACGTATATAAAGTTTAGTCCTTCAGAATGTATCCAAAGGCTTTTTGAGTCTCAAGAAATCTCAACCTAGTAAAAATCAAAGATCTGCCAAGGACCTCGAAGCCACATGGATGCAGACTGCCTCCAGCCACCTCCTTCTGCAGGCCTGGTTCTGTGGCCATGGTCACCGGGGGGGGCGGTGGTGTGGAGGTGTGGGGAGGGTGGGATCTGGTCAGCTTTCCCAGAGGGCTGGTCCCTGACATTCTCCTCAGCTCTTTCATGGCAAGCTGAGTCTGTTCAGATCTTAGGCGGCTGCCTGTTTTAAAAATAACCTTTTGTGTATTTGAAAAAAGTCACAGCCTTAAATTATCCCTCTGCCTTCTTTCCAGGCATCATGACTCCTTAACCTTCACTTCTAAATCCCACTCTCCGTTCCTTTAATCCTTTTTTCTTCTCTGTAGTTACGCTGGACTTTTACACCATTCCCCATCTCATCGCTTTTTCCTCCTGCCAGCACAAGAGGACGGGGGAGACAAATCTGGACAGGGTTAGCTTTCCCTTCATCTTCCAGATGTCCGCCACGAATAAGGAAAATGAATGCGCTGGGTACGAGCTAAGCACGTTGATGGAACAGTACTCAGCGGTAAAGAGGAACGAACTGCTGATCTGCACAGCATGGGGACGTCTCGAAATGCCCTCCTGGGTGACAGAAGTCAGACAAGAGTACCAGTGTAGGATTCCACATACCGTTCCAGAAAATGAAAACTGATCCCTAGAGATAGAAAGCAGGTCAGTGGCTACCTGGGGCGCAGGGAGTGGGGTAGAGATGGGAGGAGCAGGAAGGAGAGAGGGATTACCAAGGGCACAGGGACACTTTTGGGTGTGAGGGAAGTTAACTGGATTCCAGTGATGGTTTAACAGCTGTGAACATACGCCAAGCTTATCACAGTGTATACTTCAAATATGAGCAGTGAGCTGCATGGCCATTACACTTCAATAAAGCTGGTTTTTAAAAACAGAGAAGTATATGAAAAGCTATGTGGGCAAAGGGACACAGCCAATGCAGGCTTCCGTGGAAGAAGTTGTAAGAGCAGTAACAGGTCGGGAGGGCCTGTCCATGACTAGCTGGGCACGGGGCCAAGTCTCATTTATACACCCAGGATCATAGCCCATCCATTATAGCTACTGATGCAAGACATCAGAAAACTAGAAAGCAAGCCTGTCCTAGGTAAAGTGGACTCCAGAAGGGTCTATAACCTTCCAGTAGGCTCCAGACGTGAGTGGGGGAAGTCATGGGTGATAAGCCCTCATGAGCATGAGGGGAAGTCAGGAGTGCTCACTTCCTCCCCTCTTCCAGCCATGTTCCTCGCACTCTTCGGGCTCAGAGCAAGTCCTACCTCCCCCCGTGAGCCTTCTCTCCAAGCACCTTTATCCACCCTTCTGCCTCCTTTTCCAGTCCTGGAGTGAAGAGTCCCGCTCTGGGAGTTACAGGTCTTGGGTTCTCCACCAGCTCTGCGACTAACCTGCTGTGTGAGCTTGCCCATGTTACTGAACCCTGCTAGGGTCGAATTTCTTCTTTTAAAAGAGGAGGTTGGACGAGATGGGTCCTGGGGTCCCCTCCTCTGGGTCTGCACCTGTAGCTGGGCTGCCCAGCTTCCATGTCACACTGTTCTCTTTCAGAGGACTCGGAAGTACGAAGTCATTGCAGTATGCAATGTTGTCATATGCAACACTTTTTTTTTTTCTAGAAGTTATTTCCTGTTTGTTTAGCCTCCTTGATCTAGACAGCAAGCTCGTTGAATAGGCAAGGAATTCGCCTTTTGATTGTTTGTATCTTTGAGCAACTACCTTGGGGATCAGTCCTTCCCAGGCGTCCCTTGACTTCTTGCTTATTGATTGATGGAAGGGGAAGTTAGAGGTTGAATAAAATTTTGAAACTAAATATCCTAATAATGGCAAACCTTTTTTTGGAGGGGGGTGTACATATCATATACTCTACTAAAACCATGTTTTCCATGGTTTGTTCACCTCATTTAATACTTCTGACAATGCTGAGACGTAGGTACTATTATTATCCCAATTTATAGATGAAGCAGCTAAGACTGAGACGATAAGGGACTTGCCCAAGGTCAAACAGCTAGCAAGTCTGGGAGCTGGGATGTGGACACAGACAGTCTGACCTCAGGTCTCATTATCCTAGTTGCCCTGCTGTGGTGTTTTTCTTTCCTTTCAGGTGCGCTCCTCCTTATCCGACACCATAGTAAATGGCCCTGCAGATAAAGGACAGTCACAGAGCAACTTTCCAACCTTGTTTACTTAAGTCAATGGCTTACTCTCCTTTCCCTTATCACGGGACATCAGAGATGCTAACAGGAGGTGCACGTCTCAGCTACTTGCCCTGCCACAGGCTCCTGGTGGAGGCACCGAGCAGCAGTCTAAGGAGAAGGCAGTACGAGAAGATGGGCAAGAAAGGGGCTGGAACATCAGCAGCCAGGTGAATCAGCTCCTGGTTAACGGAGGCTGGGCTGGGCAAATAATAATAAAATGATGAGGAGGGTGGGGACAATGACAGCAACAACAGCGATGAGATGTTGATTTTAGGGCCCCACGAAGCCCAGCTCTTTTGCAGAAAACTAAGTGCTTCCTGCTTGTGACGTTGAGGAACTGCCGTGGCTTCCTGTGGCTCAGAGACTCAAACGGAGAGCGTGGGGCCCTCCTTACCACCTCGGGAAGGAATGCTCTGTGTAAACAGAATGAGTCAAGCCAGAGTCGTTTCCCTGGTGATCTGAGCGCAGCAATCCTTCTACAAAGCAAATATCCAGCACACTCTGCAGAAAATCAATGAACTCTGTCAGGCATTCCAGCTTTAATTATCTGGGCTGTTGTCAACAACAGAAGTCAGAGTGAAAACAAACAGCCGCCACACTGTTTTGGGGGCCTTCGCATCAAACTCCCTAGTGTCAAAATACAGCCTTCTTGGAGTCAAGGACTCCCAGTTCTGAGGGGAGTGGGGCCGTGCGTGGGGCGGTGCGGTGAGTTCTCAGCACTCTGCAGGTTTGCTCCGAGCCTCCCACAGCAGGGAGGTTGGCCGGAGTCAGCAGGACGGGGTGGGCCACCCTCAAGTGCTCTTGCTGCCCTGAGAGGTGGTGACAGCCCAGTGGGTCTGGCCTGACCCTGGCCCCTCTGACAACCTTGGGCCATCCGGGAAACTTTCTAAGTCTCAGCGTCCTCACGCTGGTACCCCGTTCGAAGGGCGCGAGGCTTACAGGAGGCAATCCACATGAGGGGTCAGGCCCACAGAAGGGCTCCGTGCGCATTGCCCATCCTGGGGCCAGGCTCCCAGACACCACCCTTCCCTCGTCCTCCCATTCCCCACCCTGATCTCTCAGCCTTGCCCTCCATTCCCTCCTAGACCCATGGCTACTCACCTTGCTCTGGCTCCTTCCACGGCTACATTCAGCCCTGCTGTCTCCTCCAGGGTACCGGTGGAGAACCCAAGGATGTGAGGGTTGAACTTCTTCAGAATATCTTTTAAGAGGGGGAATCAGACAGCACAGGTGAGAGGGGATGGGGGCCCATTCTTGGGGCCCAGGTGTGGGGCAGGGTCTCTTTGGGGCTGGTTGACTTAGCTCCTTGCAGATAACCTTCTCTGCCCTTGCTCTGGGAGAGGCCCTGGCCTCAGCCTGGGCTTGTTACGGCTGTAGTGCCTGTGCTTCTCTGTGTTGCTGCTTACTGGGCAGTGTGGTGTGGGTGTCCAAGATGCCATCCCCTCCAATGCTGGGGAAGAAAAAGCACACTTGTTAAGATCACCTCGACCTGCCGTGCCACCAGTCCTCATATTTCCAAGTCAGAACCAGAGTGTCTGCCCCTGGCTCATGACTCCCACCACCCTCAGGACTGACATGAGCATCAGGGAGCCTCCTCATATCTCAGGGCCAGAGCCTGGAAACCCAGGCTCATCTCTGGAGGGGTGACAGGGGAGCATCATCAATAGAAAATGAGTGGAGAATATCCTCACCTCCAAGAGAGTCCCCTCCAGGACGTGGGTAGGTTGCTGGAGTTGCTCGGTCGGGCTCCCAATGCTGTCTGTGAAAGGCAAAGAGAAGGTTCCAGAACTGTGCTGGGAGCAGGTGCAGGCCAATGGTGCTGGGAAGGGCCCCCAATGTTCTGAGGTCATCATAATCTGTTTTCCACTTCCCTTCCCTCGTTCACCCCCTGCTTTCTGGTCCACACAAACCCTCAGGTGTAAGCAAATCACTCCAAAGCAGGAGGGCTTTGGACCAGTCTGCCCAGTTGCCACCCATTACAGCCCTTTTGGGAATGCCAAACTTCCTTTTTTCCAGCCCTTAAATCTCTAATTCCTTGTCTAAGACCCTTCTCAGTTTCTACCTCCTATATGTAGCTTTCTCTAAATGCCCTATCTTAAAAAAAATAAATGGAGAAAGTCCTCTTTGAAATTTACAAAATACATATTCAGCTTAACTAGTGAAATGATACAAAGATTCTTTAAAATTTAATAATCTACCCCCACCTTATAATCTTGCCTCTTGCCACAGGTTCTATATCCCTTCCTTGCCCCTTACCCACATATACACATTGCTAGAACTAATTAACGGTTAAGACTCTGGGGTACATCCTTCCAGAGCTTTCTCCATGTTTATATCAAAATTAACCACATTCACACACACACGGGGATGTTGCTTTTCCAGAAGTGAGTACTTGATTTTAAATCCTGTGTGTCACCTACATGATTATGTATCTCCTTCTGTGTAAGTTGCTTATTTTCCCAGCTTGACAAGTTTCTTAAGGGTTATGACTACACCTCAAAATCGTTAGCAGAGTGTCTGTGTAGAGCAATAGCTAGATAGTTGGCTAATACAATTCATGTAGAGAAATTACACTATACGTAGGAATTGGGCTCCCTCTGCACTAAAGAACACCTCTTGAAATGGGGTGAGGGGGCGCTGGGCAGTGTGTGGGTAATCCCCCACACCCCACTGTGTGAGTCTGGGTGGCTGGAGATGAGTTCCCTGGTAAAGACAGGTGTACTCGGATAAATCTGCCACAACACGCAGATGAGATGCTTGGGAAGAGTGGGGAAGGGGGAATAGAGGGCAGCCTCGTGGAAGAGGTGGTGTTTGAGCAGGACTGTTGAAGGGTAGGGGGCGGAACATTCTAGATTGCCCAGTGAGGTCTCGTGGCTGCCTGGCTGTGTTTCAGTGCCTGCCACAGGTAGGTTCTCAATCTTGTCAGCTCTGCTGAATGCAGAGCCAGTGTGGAGGAAGGGCACATTCGGCACACGGCCTGCCTGGCGCCCAGGCCCATCCCAGCTCAGTACTCACGGTCAGCGAGTCACCCATGGCGGCCACCACTTTGATGTCTCCTGGCCGGAGCTCATGGACTAGGAGAGACAGGAAACAAGACAGATGGTCAGGGGGAGTCTTCTTTTTAAAGTAGAAGCTTGACGGGAAGTCGGATTCTGCTCCAGTCCCGCAGGCCCTGGAACACTTATTCCCAACCTAAGATTTAGCAAATTTGTCCCTTTCATCCATTTGGAGCAACCAAGGCACCGACGATAATGGGCCTGATGGCTCTTGTCTATCCTGACAGGAGCCACATTCCTGCTGGGGTAGTCCAGGAAAGTGCTGGCTGTGGGAGTCAGGGTCATAGGCAGAGAGAGCCCCCATCCCTGGCTGTTACCTTCCCTGCCGGGTGGGGAGGCCTGCCACGGGACTAAAGGGAGACTCAGCGTGAGCTGTGGAGAGCCCGGTGGTTGCGGGCTAGCTTCTCGGGGGCAGCCCACGATCAAGACTGCATTGCACGGGAATCTGCAAGGTCTACTCAGGGCTCCAAGGTGTGTTTGTCGGGTGTCCCGCCAACCGGACGCTTAGCCAAGTCCTTCCCTGCAGGGGTAATGATGATGTTTGCACTCACCTGAGGTGGGGACACTGTTGGAAGGATTCCACTCTGAACACAGGAAGTCGCTGCCCCAGTTCTGAATCAACAGGAGGAAAGATACAAGGCCCAGCACTCATTGTGCAGGAAGGTTAGCTTTAGTCCAAGGAGACACAGCTAAGGAATTTTTAGTGGAGGCTAGAACTATGCCCTGTGGGGGATCACGCGTGGGCAGGAACAGCTCACTGCAGACGAGACAGCAAACCTGGGCGTCTGCCCACCCCTAAGCACAAAACACAGAATGCGTAGGCACACATGCTATACATACAGCTTTTTCCATCTCAACTTACCCGCACTCGAACACGGAGCCGGCAGTCATAGCAAGGGCGGGGGTGGGGCGGGGGGGATGGCGACCTCCCAGAGAAACATAGATTTGGATGTCTCAGAAAAGATCACACGTAGGTTTTGCTGTGGCTGTTTAACATTAAGCTAATGGACACTGATTATAATGCTGGGGCGTTATAGGAAAATACCACGAAATGTTTACAATTATAAAATTCCTGGTTTCTGCATATCTTTTCTGTACATGCATCTATGGTTTTGCATATTTAACTTAATAGCCAACCACTTCCTTGCGTGTGTATAGATTAATGCCTCTGTAACCTGGATGCCCTTAGTCAAATTCCCTAGTCTCTGGAATACAGAGCCCGTTTCCCAGGTGCTGGAGGGAGGGATGGGGAGGGAAGCAGAAGGCACAGAAATGACTGGTATCAGTAAGTTGGAGGAGAAATAGTCTCTTTCCCAGAGTTCCAAACACTTGCACATCCCCAGGAGGGTCTGAAAGGCAAGCCCAGTGCTGAATGCACAGTAAGGCTTTGCAAACAGTGACAGTTGGGTGACCAATTCTCTGGGGGATGTGAAAGCCAGAGGCTTTGGAAGCTCCTCTCTTCTGTTTAGTCAGAAGATGGTAAAGACAAGCCTTGTTAAAAAGTCTCCTCTCCCAAGGGAGCCAAAATGAAACATCTTTTAAATATTATTTGCTTAATCTAATATAATCCAGTTTACTCCAAGAGATTGCTCAATTCATCACACTGATGTGGAAATTCTTTTGAAATCAAGAACACGCTTGTGTGCAGATGACAAGTACCCGGGAAAAAGCAATTAAAAAGTTTTATAGCCGTGAGCACTTGAGAGGTAGCTCAGATATCTGGTGAGCCGGAGACAGGCACGTCCCCTGCGGATTAAGATACAGGTTGGACTTTGAACACGCTCCTCTGTCACAAGGGGAGAACCCCATGCTGTGCCCTATACCAGTTCACCCGAATCCCCTGGGGGTCTTGTTAAATGCAGATTTTGATTCCTTAGGGGGGGTGCTCAGGACTCTGCGGGGTTTTTTTTTTTGAGATTTTATTTATTTAAGGGTGCCTGGGTGGCTCAGTGGGTTAAGGGTCTGCCTTCGGCTCGGGTTGTGATCCCAGGGTCCTGGGACTGAGCCCCATGTAGGGCTCCCTGCTCAGTGGGGAGTCTGCTTCTCCCTCTCCCTCTGCTGCTCCCCCTGCTTGTGCTTGCGCATGCTCTCTGTGTCAAATAAAATCTTAAAAAAAAGACTTTACTTATTTGAGAGAGAGAGAGATTGATCACAAGCAGGGGGAAGGGTTAGAGGGAAATGCAGACTCCCCGCTAAGCAGGGAGCCCGATGCAGGGCTTGATCTCAGGACCCTGGGATCATGACCTGAGCTGAAGGCAGATGCTTAATGGACTGCGCCACCCAGGTGCCCTGGGACCCTGCATTTTTAACAAGTTCCCAGGTAAGGTCGATGCTACCTGTTGGGGGCTACTTACAATGGCAAGATGTTAAATGACACCACGTTCTCTGCCTGGGTTTTAACTCTTAGCAGCAGAAGTAAAGGTCCGTGAGACTGTAAGATCTAAGAGGGTAGGCAGAGACCTGCTCTGCTCATCTTGGATACCCAGCACTTAGCACAGTGCCCACTCCACTTAGGAACCCGATAAATAAATAAGTGGTAAATAGGGAAATGTCTGATGGACGAGATGCAGGTGACATCTCAGTCCTAGTGGATTTTGGTCCATGGTTTGTCTGGGATAAGCCTCCCTTTGGCTAACGGAGCCTGAGAGAATCCAGAGAAGACAGACTGTGGTATTACGCCAACCATGGAACCGTCATGGCTCATTCCCCAGCGGTTAGCATCTAAGAGTCCTTCAATAATTTCATATAAGTTAGTCTCAGTACTTCAGCTGGCTTATAAAAGGTCTTTCCTCAATCTTTCCTGCTGCTCTCAATCCATTTGCCATATAGGGAGAGAGGGTCAGGGAGATCTTTTAGTAAGGTGGACCAGATGGCATCCCCCTCTCCTAGAACCTCCAGTGGCCTCCCATGTCTCCACCTAAAGCCCCACCTTCTTCCTCAGGGATTTGGATTCGGTGTGACCTGGGCCCTGACAACACCTCTGATCTCATCACCCTACTCTTCACCTTATTTACGTGCCCACAAGCCATTCTGACCTTCTGTCTCTTCCTCTAATATCCCCGACTCAGCCCCACTTCTGAGCCTTTGCACTTGTGGTCTTGCCTGGGACTCCAGCTCTGGCTCCCCAGATGACCACAGTCTTCTTGTGGTGCATGTCCCAGCTCGTGTCTGCCCTCCTCAGAGAGGCTGGCCTGCATAGCTCATGGGAACTTGCCATCCCTCCCTCGGCTCGGCCCATCATGCTTCTCCCTATCACCTTCCGCAGAGCTGTCCCCACAGCTGACATGATCATGTTGAGCTATTTTTTGGATGCCTCTTTCCAGTAGACTGTAAGCTCCTCGAGGGGTAGGACCCATCTGTCTGGTCTCCTCCTCTATCTCCCTGGAACACTGCTAGGCACATAGAAAATGCTCAGTATAGAACGACCTCTAACTCCCCGAGGACAGGGCTGAATTCCCTCTGGCCCCTAGGACAAGACAGCAAATACCATAGGAGCTTGGCTGAAACTGGTGGGGGAGCCCCTGTTCTGGTGGCTGACAGATCCTGTCTGGACCGGGCCTGCGCTGTAAGGCCTGGTATGGTCTAGGATCCCCCAGGCCATCTTTGGATGGCTAAAGTCACAGGCTTTGAACCCTTTGGGGTTCCTCAGAGCTAGAATGTTTGATTTAAACCAGACGAGCCCTGGGGACCCACCTGGGTATGTGTCAGCTTCCTGTTGGGCCCAGCCCCTGGAATGAAGATTCTTCCCATCAGCTTCCACCTTACCGGGAGTCTATGGCACGTCACACCCAGAGCCTCCCCCTCACCCCTCCTTGAATAGCTGAGCTGCCTCATCAGGAACGAGGTGTGCGCAGAGGATGAAGAAAACCCATCCACTGACAGCTCCTCTAGCTGGTTGCTGACGTCAGGAAGCACTTGAGAACATGTTAGGACAATCCTGGGATTTCATGGCTCAGGAACTTTTTTTTTTTTTACATTCCAATTTCTAGTATGTAAGAAAGTACATTTCTGCTTAAGCTCGTAGTCTGACACCTGTGCCCCACCCTGAGTCACCGGCAGGTAGGAACGTCCCTGAGAGAGGCAGACGTGCGTCGGAGGTTACCTCAACGGCCGGCTCGGTGGGGTAGGTATAGTTGCTGTTCCGGGACGTTCTCAGGAAGGGCTCGCTCTGCAAGAGAACAGAAACCACAGAGAGAGGTGATCGGACAGCACTGAAGATTACTTAGGGAAGAGGACCTCTAATCCCCCCCTCCAGATTGACTTAACGCAACTCTTCCGCATGTAAATAGTAAGAACCCTACACACATAATTTAATTCATTCTCGAGGGTTTTACATAGCGGCGCTGGCAAGGGGTGCGCAAGGAAAGGCCTCAGGAGGGTTCTGTGCATGCTCTACTCCGAGTTCAAGTGTTTGCTTTTCACCTTAGCCAAGGAACATCCACCCAGTCCTCCAAATGATCCATTTTCTTCCCTTTGTAATCTCACTGGCGGGAGATTCACAGGATAGCATTTTTTCCTTTTCTGGGGAGTACTGATTATATATTTGATTGATTGTCTTACTCCCTTCAGGTCGGCTTCACATATTTCAGCCTACTTTTATCCTGAAACATCCTCTTCCTTCCCTACCCACCTCCTTCACAATTGGTTTGCTCACAAGTCCAGTCAAGATCCAAGTCTGTTCAGTTGCAGGTGAGGGTTAACTGAAGCAGGGAGGAGGATACAGACCAAGGAGAAACAGGGGAAAAGCAAGGTAATGAGAAAATGTGAACATGACATGAAGCAAGAGCGAGTTAATAAGACTGAGATCGGGAATCAGCCAGTGGCCCCAGGCCGTCCACGCTTCCACCAGATGTGCTCAGTGGAGTGGGGGGGCCATGGTCTAAACATTTGGGAAGAAAATGCCGGTAAGAAAGAAGAACATTTGGGAAGAAAATGAGAGTAAGAAAGAAGAACAAGAATGTTGGAGGGGGAGGGTCACTGGGGATCAGTTCCAGGGGTTGCAAACTGTCTGCCTGTGGGCTAACTCTAGCCAGGAGACATTTTGTCTTGTTCTGCTTTATTTGGGCCTGAATGGTGTTAAAAAGAAGTGGGGGAGGGGAGAAGAGTCTGAATGTTTTAAGAGGAGATGCACGGTCTTCAGTTCTGGCCCTACCCCTTCCTCTTGTGCCATACATGGTCCCACTCACCCAGTCGTGTTCCTGCCTGGCATGGCATCAGAGTTTGCAACCCCGGAAAGACCCCCATTTTACGGATGAGGAGCAAGGGAGGTCTGGGTTGGGTGGGGGAGAGACAGGGTCCAGGTAGAGAGCAGGTAGTGAGTGCCTGTCAGGTCAGGCCTTTCCAGCTCTATTCCTCACACCAGGGTCAGGCCAGTGAAGGAGCGTGTGGGTCAGGCAGAGAGGAAGGGGAAGAGGGGGGCTCAGCAGCAGCCTTGGCACTCCCAGTCCCGGGCAAAGACCCTGGCTCCCGGGACACCATGTGTCTCTCCTTCCTTCCGCGTCTCCGAGTTCCTAGCTGAAGCGGGGGCCTGAGGAGCACTCAGGGCCAAGGGCGGACGCATGCAAGGCCAAGGGGGGCTTACCAGGGCACGTCTCCGTGGTGAACTGGGCCTGTCCCAGCAGCCCCTGAGGAGGGCGATGTGGGGGCATTCTACACATAACTGGCCCCTGGGTGTAAGCACCCCGTGGGTTCGGGGCCCCGCTCCGGGTGCTGGGATGAGGGGAGGCTGTGAAGAGGCTCACAAGCCAGTCAGGCAGAGAGCAGGAGACGCTAGGAGAAGGTGAAGCCTCGGGGACCAGCGTGCCCAGTCAGTGCAGTAATCGCTGAGGAGCGGCTGCAAGACTGGGGCGACATAGAGACCTCATCTAGGAGACGCTGTGTGGAGCATTGCTACTTACTGTCGTGTCCCCCCGTCAAGGGAGCCCTTACGGGAACAGGGGCCGGGGCCCGGGGCTCATCCCAGAGCGGCCAGCACCAGAAGAACCAGAAGGCAAAGACTAACCCTGCCCTTCTGGGAGCGCTGAAAGTCAAGCTGGAGGGTCTATTTGGTCACCTGACCCAAGGGCTGGGGGAGGGGCCAGAGAGGGGGGAGGGAGTCAAAGGGGTCAGAGGTCAAGGGAGACCCTGGAATGCAGTGGGGGAGCAAAGCCAGAGCAGGAACCATGAGAACAGGTCCAGGCCAGGGGCAGAGAGGTAGCCTAGGGTGCCCAGGGCTGGCTTCATTGACCACTGACGTCATAACACGTGGTGAGGCAGAGCGGTTTAGGGGCCCGGAGTGGAGCAGATCGTGCGCAGAGGTCCCAGTTAGTCTGACTGCCCTCTTGGGCTAGACCTGTAACACCAGCAGCTGGAAAGTGAAGCTGATCGAATGCCAGCACAGGGGGTGTCCTACACAGACGGCGTGGCCGGCCTGGGTGGGGAGGGGGCAGTGCCCGGACAGCCACCTGGTGTGAGTCAGCCCGGTGAGTCAGTGGCCTGCAGGGAAGGTCGTGTTCCTCTTGGCCGTGCTCCTAGGTGTGCGGGTCTGCGGGGAAGGAGTGGCAGTGATCTGTGCTACTCAGACTGCACTGGGAGTGTCCCGGCAAGCCAGGCGCCAACCCCAAGCGGGCATCCGTTCCAAGGGGACATGCGTGGAACACGAGGCCGGCTTCGCAGGCTTGTCTGCCAGAGACAGCTGAGGGAAGGGACGGGAAGGCTCAGGGAAAGGGGGTGGTGGTGACAGGAAGGAGGACGTAACAGAAGGACATGGAATGCCCTCTGACACGTCTACCTGGTCCCATCCCAGTCCACGTGTGCTGGCTCACGACCTACGAGGCTCATTTCACAACCTGTCAACGGACAGCCACTTGGCAGTTGGAAAAGCTCTGCCTGGAGACTATAGAAGCGAAGGAGAGGCTGGCTGGTGCCTCGGGAGGAGTGTGGTGGAGTGACTCCGCTATCACAGGACGCGGGACACCGGACTCCGAGGCCCTCCCTGCTGAGATCCTCTGGTTATAGAATTCTTGTCCTTACAATGGGAAGGGCCCCGTGACCTCTAGCACACAACGGGACGAATTTGTGAAGGGGGGTGGTGGCAGTAGGAAAGGAACAGGGGGCTGGGAGGGGCACGAGGGGAAGTCCTATCAGATAGGGCTCCTCATGTCTCACACCCGCAGAACTGCACAAACCACAACGATGCGGACACAAACAGGGAAGTCCTAAGGGTCAGACAGTTGGGGGAGACAAATACCTCGTTCCTGTTTTGACATTTCTTGCTCAAAGATTATTTTTTGAATGGATGTGTACTGAGTTTGGGGTGATGGTGGGGTGAGGCAGGATAGATTTAGAAGCCCACAGCCTTCAAAAGGTAAGAGTGTCCTCCGTGTGTAATTCAAAATACAGTTGAAACCTTGCTAAACAGTAAAGTAAGTAGAAGGAGCCCAGCAGATCTCTGCTTTTTCTCAAAATGAAAGACTGGGTGAACTAGCCCTTAAAATTATTCCAGTTTCTCTTTTCTCTGTGCCCCCCTCCTGGTGTCTCTCTCTGGTTCCCTGCTCTTGTTGATACCCTGATAATACATTTAAGCCGCCTTCTGGGCAAACTGATACCATCCAGGGCATCCCAGGGGGAAAACCTCTCTTCAAGCTTGGAAGAACAGAGCTGGAGTTTGAGAAAGGAGAGATGAAGACACAGGTCGTTCTCTGCACAGATACTTACCAGGAAACTGTGGAAGTGAGGGGACAAACCTCAGAGTGAGGAGATGCGGAGAGAGCGAAAACAGAACAGAGGTGGCCCATGACCGTGGGAGAATGTCCCCATTTGCGAGACAAGAAGGGACAGCGACTGGAAGAACAGCACCATCAGGGAGGCCCTGCGTCTAGGAATGCAGGCGAGACGGTTTCGGGGGAGACGGTTCACACCGACAAGTGTTCAGAGTGGGCCGGGGGCGGGGGGTAAGAGCGGAGAGAGAAGCGTGTGGGTCTTTCAGTTGCCTTCTGCAAAGCCCGAGGAGGAGCCACAGCGGGCTGCCCCGGGTTAGTGAAGGCAGTGAGACCCGAAAGGGGACAACGGTCACAGTCCACAGGGCAGCTAATCAAAAGCGGGCCAGAAGAGCATCCGTCCGACCTGAAAGTCTAACGAAAATCCAGGGAGTGCTATTAAGGGCCCTGCGTGGCCTGGCAGAAAGCACCTGCAGTTGGCTGGGGCAGGGGGAGGAGCTGCGAGGAGGCCGAGAAAGCTCCTCAGTGCTCCCATCCATCCAGGCCCCCTCCTCCCCGCTGGGTCCTGCCTGTTGCATCTATGTTTAGACACAGCGAGGACTAAAATATGTGCCGCCTGGCCCCTGTCAGCTCACACAGAGAGGCTGGTGGACTTTTATAGAGCTCTAAGGCACACGGGCGGGAGCAGATGGGACGTGAGGAACATGGAGTGCCACTCTGCCTGTTGTGGTGACGCTGGGGCTGGCCGACAGATGGATCCTTTTGGAATGGGGTTGCCTGGCAACCGCTTCCCCCAGGCTGGGTTTCTAGGGTTCCAAGAGGCTGGCTTTGCTCTCCTCTGCTTACCAATGGCTCAGCCAGTCTCTGTCCAGAAGGAGGAACAGAGCCCACGGTGGCTTGAGATGCTGCTTGGAGTGGCACCCTTTCGGCACTCCCTGCCTGGTCTGGGGGAGGGGGGGGCACAGGTCACCTTGAGGCCCATGGTGACAGGGCCCTCCCTGACCCAGTGCCTAGGCTCCAACCTGGTACTTAGTATATGTTTGTGGGGAGGGAGAGCACGGGACGGCTCCCCGGAATGGGTTGTTATTACTTTTACTATTTAATGGCAGAGAATTGACAGATTGGAGAGGATGGTCTATGGCTGATTTTCAGTGTGGCCATATAGGTTGTTAAAAACACTCAAATGCTTACCTCCAGTATGGTTTCCAGCCCCTGCTCTGAGTCCCCAAATGCCCCCACTACCCAGGTTGCCTGGCCCTTCCCCAAGAAACTCCTGGACATGCTCAGCACCTAGTCCACACCTGGCACAGTAGGGCCCCCTAGCACCTTGCCGCAGCCCGCCAGCCGGCATCTGACCACTGGGCTGGAGGCATCTGTGTTACATCATTTGACTGTTCCTTCGCTCCCAGCACTAGACCCAGCAACGGAGCCCTTTGCTACCACGGCCTTCACTTCTCATCCCTTCCTCCCACAGCCCTGGTTCTCCGCATGGGGCCTGAGGCTGGGCTCAGGGAGGCAGCAGACAGGGAGCAGGGGTGTGGGCAGGGGTGCCCACTGTCTTTGGAGCCCTGGCAGGCACAGGGGGGAGCTGCGGGTCCATTTTCTGCTCAGCCGGGAGGGCGGGAGAGGGTGAGGCAGCCTGACCCAGGGGAATCCCAGCCTCCCAGACCGGGTCAGGTCCTTCTGCTTTTACTGCTGCTGAGGGCCCTCTGGCTTCGGCCTTATTTGGTTAAAAAACCATTAAGACGGGGCCTAGGAAAGGGAGTTGAAAGCAGTGGGAACACGAACTTGCCCCCACCCAGGCCTGAAATCTAGT
Source organism: Ailuropoda melanoleuca (assembly GCF_002007445.2). Classification (NCBI taxonomy): domain Eukaryota; kingdom Metazoa; phylum Chordata; class Mammalia; order Carnivora; family Ursidae; genus Ailuropoda; species Ailuropoda melanoleuca. The sequence continues at coordinate 122,184,230 of NC_048221.1, forward strand.
TTAACAACCACTTACATTTTCCTCCTTAAAAGGAGCCCTGAGCTGCGTCCTTGCCCCAGGAGCAAGGCTGGTCCTCCCCCCCCTCCTCCACACAGCTCCCTGGTGCCTTTTGCTGCTCTCCTCTTTGACCCTATCCCTGCTGGAAACTCGCACTCCAGGCTCTGAGACCACTGACCACTTCAGAGCTGGCTGGCTTCTCGCTAAGGCTGACCTGCAGTCAGACTTGCCCATCGGCCCCACGTGCTGCTGCCGAAATGAGCCTTCTTGCCCCACGTCCTGCCCCCGCTGCCCCGCCAGGAACCCAGGGCTCTCGTCCTGATCCACTGCCTCTGCTTGGGCCCAGGCTTCCCTTCCCACCTGCTTCTCCCATTCTCAAAGAGGTGCTTCGGCACCATCTCCTCTCCTGTCAGTGCCCATCGACGTCCTCCCAGCCTCTGACACTCTCCCGCGTCGGTTGAGGGGCTATGGTGTAGGACCGGGGGAGGGGGAAGCTCCGGTCTGAGCTCTGGTCTCTGGAGAGGGGCAGGGCACGTCCTCCCGCATTACCTGAGTGGGGCAGGAGAGGGCTATATTTGCTGCCAGGTCCAGGGTCTCCGTTTTCCTTCCCAGCGGCTCAAGCTATGGCGGAAGAAAAGACAGGCCCGCTGAAGTGAGCATTCCTCGGCAGCACCTTGCGGTGGAGACAGCTCACAGCCTCATGTCAGGGGGGTTGGCTTCCTCTCCTGGCTCTGCTGCGGGATGCTGGGTAAGCCTCTCTGCTTCCTTACCAACTCCTAGGATTTGGCTGGCAGGGCTGGCAAGGAGCTTAGATAACATAGCTTATGCGGCTTCGCCCCGCGGCTGGCACATGGAAAATGTTGAATAAGCGTGAGGGGCCTGCCTCGCATGCTGCGGAGAGCCCCTCTGCCCAGTTCAAAGCACAAAGGAGAGGGGGGAGTTGATGCTGGAATCCTAAGGGCTCCATAATTTCAGTTCTACGGACTTCTACAGATGTGCCAGCCATGGCTCCTTCACACCGTACTTGCAAAGGGAGGCCAAGAACAAGCCTCATCCTGTAGGGGCTGGTGCTTTGCTAGACTTGAGCCCCAGAAACCCAGGGATACCCCACTTATTTTACCATATTGACCCAAAGGGCTCTGGAGAGCTGAGTGTGGAATTTCTGACTTGGGTGGAGACAGTCTGGAGCGAAGAAGGACATATCCAGGCGCCCATCCTGAAAGAGAAACAGATTTCTTCAAGATCCTACTGGCGCAGAGGGTAGAGAGGGGCCGCAGTGGTCAGGTACAGCTGCGGCCTGGGGTTGACCACTCAGTGCCCCCTCTCTCTGGTGAAGCTCCGAGACATTGGCCTTCTCCGGGGCCGGATCACTTCAAGAGGGAGATAAGAGCAATCCCACAGATTAATAGCCTTGGGTGACCCCAACCCCCACCCTCCTTTCTGGCCCCATGATTCCCCTTATTTAATGTGTTTAAAAAGCATCATATTTATTTTTAGGCCCAGTTGTGTGATGCCCTAGCCCATGCCAAGGTCCAGGGAGTGAGATCCGAGTCCCTGAGGAGGTCTTGGTCAGCCAGCCAGGAAAAGCTACTTCCCAGCCCTTGGCCAGCTGGTTCCGGTGGTCTTGGTGGGGAGAATGGAGCAGAGCTTGAGGGGTAGGCCTGGGCAAAGCCAACACGGGGGCAGCTGCCACCCTCCTCTCTCTGGAGGTCATCAGCGGTGCCCAAGGCTTCTTCCGGCTTCCCTCCATCTAGGCAAGGAACTCAGCATGGAGGCCCAGGCGGACAGAACTGAGTTTCCATCCTAGTGAGCTCACAGAGCTCTCTTCTGCTCAATGTGTCAGGGGGACAGCATGGGCAGGGTGGGGTGTGGAGACCCCAGTACCCAGCAGCCTCCTTTAGCATGTGGTATGTGGGTGGCAGAAAGAGAATCATCTGCAGTTAGGTATGTTCAAATCATGCCTCTCTGTCCCTTATTTCCTGTATGATTTTAGGAAAGAGACTTCACACCCGTGAACCTCTGTTACCTGGGGATGAAACTGATCGCAAAGGTCGTTGTGAAGATTTTACCCATGGAAAACACAGGGCTTGGTTCGGGGTAGGTACTCAACAAAGTGGGGGCTGCTCTCAGTGGTAATGAGCACGTCCCACATCAGGCTGCCTGTAGGAACACGGCTCAGGTGTTCAGGGAGGCTGTGCCACCAGACCAGCCTCTGGAGGGCCACCTATGTCTTTCCCATCGTCTTCACAAACTCATGAAAGCCCTTGGCATCTCTGCCTTGAATTTCTTCTTCCTCACCGGGGAGGGCAGGGGGCGTACCGCCAGGAGGGGGAGCCGGATGTCACGGAAGAAGGGCTGAAGCACCACAGAGAAGTCCTCCCGGGTGTCGTAGCGGCCTGACTCCACCAGCTCCCGCATGCTGCTCTGGGGACACACGCAGGCTGCTCTCAGCACAGGCCCTGGGTTGCCCAGTGGGGACAGCCAGGGTGTGGTGGCTGGCATCCCTGCCCCCATCTCCCTACACAAGAGGGTGACTCAACCCTTCCCTTGAGAACACAAACACAGGTGATTGCAAATCTCTTTCCAGAGAATTGGAAACAGGTTGGTTCACCTTTTGGTTTTGCTGTTAAGTGAACTGTAAGCTCTGAAGGGTGAGGCAGGAAGGGAGAAGAACCTGGAAAGAGTCTCCAGAGACCCCCGGGGGCTCAGGACCTGCAACCTCGCCATTAGTGGCCTATCTCTTGAGGAGGGGAGGAAGGGGGCAGAAGGGGGGCAGCCAGGCCCCCAGGGCGCAGGGAAGGAAAAGGCCCACCCAGGGAGCACCCAGAGCTATTGACCTCTTTAGGCCAAGCATGGGGTTAAGCCACCGAGGGCGGGTGGACCTGGAGGGCTATGCCACCTGGATTCCTCTGGGATGACTCTAACTGAGGTGCCCGAGACCCTTCAGCCAGGTGGGGCAGAGGAAGGGGCCCAGAGGGTGATGTCGCTCCAACCCAGACTAGCTCTTCCCTTCCCTGAGTGTGGGTGTGTTGACTGAGTAGGGGGAGAGCGCCCCAAATGGCGCCCTTCTTGGTCTCACCTGGTAGGCTTGGGTGATGGCCTCCAACCTGGCCAGCTCTTGGGAGCTCTCCCGCGGGGTCAGAACACAGTTACATAACACGCTGCACAAAGAGGGGGAGGCAGGAGGACCCGGAGTGGACGCTCTGGTCAGAGCTGGTGCTGCGGCGGGGGATGGCTCCTTGAGCCCTGGCTGAGGCGCACATTGTGCCCCGAGGCTCTGAAGCGCCTTCTCAGGGGCAGGTTCCAGGCCTGGCACCAGGACCGGGCAAAGCCCCAAGGGTGTACGAGTGGGCACCCTCTCATACTGAGGGTCCGAATACTGGACTGCAGGCACTGGGCCTACGGCCAATTATGCAGAACGAATGAACTAAGGCAATGAAAATCCAATGTTTAAGTTTTAAGAATAAAATTAAAATGAGTCCTGAGGTATCGGGGCTTGTGTTTGGGGGTCTCTAATGCCCGTGCCCTCAGATGTTCACACCAGTGTCCCACAGTGGCCCCCTTCATTATGAATTGTGCATTCGCAATGAATCTGGATGAGTTTCATCATGAATTATTTCATGCTCGTGAAATATATTTAAGACAGATATCACCTCTAAAGCACTGATAGGTGCCGGGAGCACAGGTTCTGTAGAACTATTTGTTAAAGAAATAAATGTACATATGAGGTATGAAGATTAATAAAACACATACCTATGGACCTCTCACCCCACTTAAGAAACAAAACACTCCCATTCCGAAGTCCCCCAGTGTGCTCCTTCCCCATAAAGTTTACTGAATGATGTGGGTCGTTTCTCCACTTTCTGTTTCAATCTGACCGCATACGTATACAGTGCCACACGGTTCCCCTTTTCACTGCCTGGGCCATGCTGTGTCTCAAACACCAGGCTTTGTCCCAGCCCTGACCCTCTCCCCTGGGGCTCCCATGTCACAGAGCTTCCTCCTGGCATCCTGAGGTTGGGTAGGGTTGAGGCCCATCTCCAACTTCTCAGAAGGGGGCAGTCCTGACATAAGACCCCCTTTGCAGACTTGGACATGCGGACACACCAAGTCACAGAGACCCCAAGGAGTCACCACTGGGAAAGCAAGACCAGGAGGTGAGCACTTCTCTGGCCCTGGGGCAGCCAGCCCCTGCCTACCTGGCTTGCTGCACAGGGCACTTGTCCGGATTGCCCAGAAACGCCTGCCTCAGGACACTGGGGCTCAGGAAGTCCACGAGGTTGACCAGGGCTCTGGGCACCTAAAGGCAAGGCTGCAGGTGAGAGAGGGGCTCTGGAGGCTTCTTCCTCAAGCTGCCCTGAGAAGTGGCTCTCTACAGGACTCTGGTTCACTTTTCCCTGAGTGGAGTTTTGGGAAGGCATCATCACAGGATCACTGCCTAGGGCCCTGCAGGCTGGGCCACCCACACCGGCTGTGGCGTGAGTGGCGTCTCCTGGCATGGGACAACATGGTGGACCTGAGTCTAAATGCCTACAGTTCAGCTCCGCTCAGCCATCAGTTACTGAGCTTCAAATCTGCTGAGCTGCGTGCGCTATTTGCCACCTCCCTCTGGCCCAACGTGGACCAGCTCTGCTGCGCAGGTCTGGGGACGCGGCCACCCAGAGAGGCATGCAGTAGTTGGAGGGCTCGCCCTGGGTAGCTGGGCCAGCTTGTCTCTGTCAGGGGGTGGAAAGAGAGCAAGCTCTTGGGAGCAGGACCAGAGAGGGGTTGATCTAGAGACAGCCTATGGCTCTGCAGGCAGGGCCTCGCCTGGGAGCCACCCTGCTGTGGCCTCAGGTGGTGGGGGGGGCAGGGAGCACACCAGCTGCCTTCTCTTCATCAAGCCTGAGATCCTTCTGTGCTGATTCCAAATGGGATAGGTTTCCTCAGGGGTAGGCCCCAAACTCTGGAAAGGGAAGGCGCCCACGCCCTTGGCTGTCTCCTTCGGGGGAGGGGGTATCTCGCCTTCTTTTCCCCAACCACCCTTCCCCCACCCCCCAACATGCTTGAGCCGTGTCCAGCTTGTCAGAGCCTCCACCCACCTCTCTGTGCAGGACGTCCAAGGCGTTGCGGAGATGGTCAAAAAAGTTGGCTGCAGAATACAGATTCTGGGAAGACACAGGAGGGAGAGGGGGAGCTGGTTCAGGGGACATGGCAGTGGGGCAGCTGAAGGCCCCCCTCTGGCTCCACCCCCAGGACTTCTTCTCCCTCTGGCTTCTGGCTGTGACCAGGTCATCATGTCAGACTCTGAAGTCGATTACTCGCTATTATCAGAGATGGTCCAGCCCGAAGCCTGGGACCTTCAGCCAGAGCTTTCGTTTTGGAGCTGAACGTGCGGGTCCTCCTTCTCCACTTCCTGAGTTCTCAGGGATTGTAAGAAGGGAGCAGAAGCGCCATATCTGGCACCTGCTACCTCACACCACCTGGGACATGGAGGTGGGTGGGGCCAGAAACCTGAGGGTAAGAGGAGGCTCCCACAGGCAGGTGTAGCTGGACAAGCCTACGGTTGGTTCTAGGGACTGTTCTCAAAGAGGACCTCCAAGGCCTCCCGGTCAATGTCGGGAGCAATGAGCAGGCCTGGCTGCCCCCCACCCCTTACCGAATCCGTGCAGTAGTCACACAAATCACTGCCTCCGATCAGCACCGTGATCATCTTCCAGTCCTCGTGGAAATTCAGTCTCTACACGGGAGGAGGAAAGTGCTCGATGATTTCCCACAAACAAACAATGCCACAGCTCTAAGAAATCCATTCAACCCTCTAAGACTTCCTTGCCCACTCAAGACAATAGAAGCTGAATCTCAGAGCTAAAAGAATTTTAGAAGCTTATTTATGGACCACAGAACCTTAGCATCAGGAGGGACATTCAAGATCACTGGGATCAGCGACAGCCAACCCACCCACCCCCTGCCGCCATGGACATAATCTCCTCCAGGGCCTTGGACACCGGCCGTCCTACCACTGCTTAAACGCCTCTATAGTGACCGTGGCTCACTGTTTTCATGGCAGACCATTCCATTGGGGATGTCAGTGGGTTAGAAAATTTGTGTTTAAAAGTAACTGTAAATCCGACTCACGGGGTCATCTTTCATCCTCTGCACCAGAGTCTGGACTTGGCTCATAAGTTCCCTGAGAAGGAGAGGAAATCAGTCCTATGGGGGAATAGTGCCTGGAGTTTTCCTCCTAAAGGGGCCTGAACTGGACGTTTCCATGGCATTATCCCCATTGCCTGAACTGCCAGAGACCCTGAGGCTCACGGACAAGGAGCTACTTGCCTGTTCTGGAGAGTTATTCCAACAAACAACCCTTTGAAAAGCCAATTGTCTGTTTGTCCTAAAGCTGCAGTCGAGGGTACTGTCAACTGTATTTGTTACTCACGGTTTCCTTTCTAGGACTCCGCACGCAACGTGTCTTTTAGGATTCCATGCTAGGAAACCATTTGTCTCCTTTGAAAGGCTGGTATAGATATGAAATTAGATCTATGAAGGTTTTAGCATGCTTCCTCTTTTTCCCCAGGCTGCCAGGAAGTTGAGAGTTTGACGTTCAGGCATAAGAACTGCAAAAATGCTCATCTTGACCCAGTCGCTTCTCCCCGCCCCCCAGCCACCAGTGGCTGTGATTTTTCTCACTTCCGTACGTGTTACTTGCATTATTTCTTCAGTAAACTGAGCCAGAGGCTTCTTTTAGAAAGAGGTGGGGGAATAAATATATGCTGTATACATGCCTGGGTCTATAATTCATAGAAATACTAGATTTCAAGCATCCTGAGCTCCCCAGTAGTTCGGGCCCCCATTACAGGTCTGGGTGAGATGGGTCCACAGCGTGGTGATTTCCTAGGACCTGCAGGTGGGCCCATCTGTCCCCAGATGTTTCCGCGACCAAGAAGGGTCTTCCCAGGATGGATGAGCAGGTTTTGAAGTCCGTGCCCATCAGCTAGAAGGGTGTGGGCCCGAGCTGGAAGGTGACAAGGTGTTGGAGGCCCCGATGGCCAGGGCAGGATCAAGGAAGTCCGGGCTGCTGGGGCCACTAGGAGCAGGGTGAGGGGCCTCCTGAGATCACTCTGCAGGGCTGAGCAGTCCTGCTTCAGCTGTCTCTGGCTTCTCAACTGCATTTCCTACTAGCTCCAGAGCAGGCTAGGGACAGGCCATGACGTGTTGCCCCGGAAGCCTCCAAGGCTAGAGATTCTGGCTTGTCCATTCATTTCTTGGCACTCTCTGATCTTTTCGGGGAGCTGCCACTTGTGAGACTTGGGAGAAAGCGAATCTCTCTAGCACCATTATGCCACGGCAAGTATTAAAACTTGGATAAGGTTAGTCAGTTAGTTGCATGATTAAACCGTGCCACCCAAGAAACAAGGTCAGGAGTTCAGCCTCTAGGGCCATGGCTCCTGTCCCAGCCCCAGCCTCTCTGGCCTCCCTGCTGTACCTCAGTCACAGCGGCGGCCAGGGAAGAGAGTGGCTAAAGACCTCTCAGGTCACTGCTGCAAAGGGAGCAATGTCTCCTTTGCACACGGAGGTCAGGATTACAATCTTAAAGGGGACTACATGCCTCCCACTCTCTCCCCCACAGGCCCTCCTCCCCAAACGCCGTACTCAGCCTTTGCTCCAGGAACAGCCTGATTGAGGAACGCATTTGTGTCATTGACATCACCCGTGCCCACTGAGTAGCCTGTGAGGTTTCCGTTAAACATCCGAAGGATATCTGAAAGAGAAGGGGGTGAATGGGACACACAGAATTTAAGGGGGAGGGGCAGGGTATCTTCTCGGTTCTAGGCTCCCCAGAGTGGGTTTTGTTACCAACTTCATGCAGCCAGGCAGGGTGGGGGAGGGTATGCCTGGCAGGAATTGGGGCTCTCTGAGTGGAAATGACCTGAAGACAGGGTGGGCCAAGGCAGCAAGAGCCCCTCCCCTCCCCCTTCCTTCCCTCCCCTTCCTTCTTTCCTCCCTTCCTCCCCCCCTCCCCTTCTTCCTCCCTTCCTCCCTCCCTCCCAGTGCAGGGAATGTTCACTATTTTGCTGGATGGTGTCTGCACCCTCTGGGCCAGTTGAAAAAACCTGAGACTCAGAATGTTGGGTGACTTGCTCTAGGTCACATGGCAAGCACAGAGAAGAGCCAGGGCTTGAACCCAGGCCTCAGGGCTCCAAATAGAGTATTTATGACACCTCCTTCAGCTACCTGCCCATGGGCCTCTCCTCCCACTCAATGGCAATAAGCAAAGATGACTTCCTCCTTTCTGAGTTGAGGGGAATTCTCAGGAAGCCAAGGGTCAGGTGGACCCAGTGAACAGACTCCAGCCCCTGGTGGTTACTTACTCGGTAAGGTGGTCACAGTCTCCAGGGAGTCGTCCCCTCCGGAACTGTAGGGAGTGAACAAACAGGTGAGAGAGAGTGAATAAATACTTCGGCTTTATGAAAGCGTGCCCCACGTTTCTTAGCGCTCACGCCACTGGCACCTGTAAGATGTGCCAGACCCACTGGGCTCTTTGTGTTGGTGAAAGTTGGAGAAAGTCTGAATTCCCCAAAGGGTTGGTTCCCCCCCAAAAACCAGGATTTGAAGGCAGAAAAGAGCTGTTTCTTTTCTCCACCAGATCAGGAAGGCAAGCACTTGTACCATGTGCCCAGCAAGCCTAGATTCTCTACCTCGGGTACCTAACACCCCCCAACAAAACAAGCTTCTGATACAGATGCAACTATCCCCATTTTACAGAGGAGGAAGTTGAGGTGCATAGGGGTTAATTAACTTTTGAAAGGTAACTAAAAACCAGCTTGAGCTGCAAGCCTTTGGAAAACGGATTAGCTCTTCTCTAGCCAGTGGGGAGGTACATTCCACTGGGAGGTTCAGGGGATGGCCTCTCACTGCCTTCCAAAGCCCACTCTGATTTTATCTACTTGAATGTAGTTTCATGGTGTTCCATCTAACCTCAAGACGCACTCAAAATTACATTTCCTTTCATGCGTCTAAATTGAATACATGTGGGAGGCCAGGAGAGAAATCTTTCTCTTTTAACAAAGTCCAATGTTCAAATGCACTGTATTTACTGTTTTGGGTTTTTCCCCCTGCACTTCCCTCCTCCATGCCAGCCTATCATTCCAGGCCAGTAGATTCTGAGAACACAGTGTTAGCGTCCAGCCCAGCAGTAGACTTCCAAAGGACAGTCTGGGCATCAAAGTCATGGCTGTTCTTCATTCAGGGAGTGGCTTGGGATGAAGAAGACTATTTCCTATGAGGGTAGTCAAGTCAGAGGCTCGGCAGCCCCAGGTGATGGAGAGAAAGAAGCCGGGTGAGCCCCCGCCACTACCTCGCTCGGGTATCTTTCTCCCATCTCCCATCTGATACGGAACCTAACTTGGCCAGTGGTTGGACCTTTGCTCCAGCTTCTGATTCTATCCCAACTGTGCATGAAGCTAACGGGTTCAGCTGCTACCTTGATCCTTCTTTCTCTCAACTTAAACCATTTACTCAGAACACTTTACGCTAGAAAGGGACTTAGAGATCCATATACCTTCTCCAATCACTGTTCTAACTCTGCCTCCTTTTCTTCTTCAATAAACATAAACACAAGCACGGAGATATACCTACACACACATCGAGTACTTCCTATTGTAAGTTCTTGTCTAAAAGTATCTTTGTTCTGAAACAAGTGCCATAGCTGATCAGGACCGACAGGCTACAGAAACCACTGAGTGAATGTTTCTAGGAGAAAGAGAATTACACAAATAAATGTGCACAAACAAAAATATGTAAGCCCTCATTTTGATCAGAGCTATGTGACATGTGAAAGAAAAGAGACCCGCATGAAATAGCTAGTTAGTGTGAGATCCTTCCGATTAATGTAATTTATATTAAACCATGAGCACAAAGGTTGGGTTTTTTTCATGTGTTGTTACCCACATTGCACAGAGAATTACAGAGGAGACGCTCAACGACATTTGTGGAAGGAGTTTCAGTGAGATTGAGCACCTAATTAATTTTTTAAAAAGCATTCTTTTTTTGTAAGCAAATTTTATTTTGGTCCTTTGATACCAAATAAGCAAACTTATTTCAACTGAAGAAAAAGCAATGCTCTAAAGATCTCTGGGCCTGCCACACAGTTAAGGTAGCCAAAGCCAGCACCTGTCCCTGCTGTATGGTTCTCTCAGGTCAAGGGCTTTGGAAATAGCCATGGCCAAGTCTTGTCCTGCAGGTCCCGCTCACGGCAACCCACCTCCCAAGAATTCTGGGTCATCTTCCCTGTCTGACTCTATGAGGCCCCCTCTCTCCACTTCATCTCTGTGGGGGAACAGGCTCAAATTACATTCTTCATTTACCTGGAACCATACCCTGTCTATTATTTCCAAACCAGAAGCTTTAATGGCTTCAGAAAATTGCTTTTCTCAGGTCAGCCTACTACATGGACATTGCCCAGGGATACTGATAGGTTTTGTGAACAAAGAAAGGATTCTGGGATTAAGAGAAACATTGGTGAGTCTGTCTTAGTCCTTTCCTCCTGAAGTGGTGTGTTGCATTTCAGAGTTTTCTGGACAGACGTGGACGTATATGTCAAGGCAGAGGTGTGAGTACAGAACGACATAAATACATATAGACAGCAAACAGACGGGGATCTCCACGTGCGCACAGACATGTAAACAGGCAGGGTGAACAGTCAGAGTTTTGGTACTTTTCGGGCACGTTTCTTGTTGGATTTTCTGACCCGGGAGTCTGACAACAACCCTGGTTTTCTTTTTCTGCACAATTAAAAAAAAAAAAAAAGTCATCAACAATAAAATATCCTCTCCACTCACCATATGGTCCCATTTTGCAGAAATACATCTGTTTTCCCTCTGAAAGCCCCTTCCGGACCTGGTCCTTGCTCTGCAGTATTCATGCATTTACAAGAGACAACCCCTTCACGCAATTTCTGGGGGTGAGCATGGGGCCGGAGGGGACGAAGGGTGAACATTACCTGTATGACAGCCCCCGGTACTGAGTGGTGACATCAGAAAGGTCATCTGGTTTGGAGCCAATTCCATTGCCGGCCTTTGAAAACACACCAAAATCCATAGGAAAATGAATTAGTCAGAGGAAAGGGATGCGGGCATTTCCCAACACACTCATCATGAGGCGTGAGCAGACCCTGGATTGGGAGTCAGAGACTTGGCTTGCGTTCTGCCACGTTCCTTTCCAGCTCCATGCCTTCCCTGAATCTCAGCAGCCTCCTTACTGAACTGAGGACGTGACCTGCTGATCTCATAGGATTGCTTTGATGACCAAATTGGATCATGGCTGTAAAAACAGCACTGAAGACTCCAAAGTGCTTTGCACATGTGAGATGCTACCATATCATTACTACCAGCATCACGCTCCGAAATTCTCTTACGAGCACGAAGAAGGAGCCTATAGATTAGAATGGACGGCAGCGGGCAGGCTTCTCATGAGCTTCACATTTCTTCTCTTTCCCTCTGGGATGTTCTGTAAGGCAATCTTATGGCCTCAGAAGTGCTGCCAGAAAGTGGTCATCTGGGAGGGTCAGAGCCCTGTTTCTTGGAACTTTGGAGCAGAGCTTAGCCACAATTGTGGAGTCTGTTGCTTTCCACGCAGGTGCAAAGACAGAATATATGTGATGGTCTGAGCTACCCCTAAAGCATAATCCAAAGGGAAAAGAGAACCCACACAGGTAGGTTTAGAAGATGATTTTGTGTTGAAATGACATCTTTTTTTCAATTGTTAAACAAAGCATTGTGAGGTGTTCAAAACCTCCACTATCTGAGACAATTCAGTTCGCTCCAGAGAAGGAGTTCCCTTGGCACACCTGATTGAGAGAGACTGCAAAATCGAACCATTGCCACGCTCTGGGATGGAAAGAGGCAGGCCTGACGGGCAGGGGAAGGCAGAAGTCGGGGTGCAGGCCCTTGAACTGGTACACCTTCCCCCACCCAACTTGGGGCCCAAGCGTGCTTACGGTCAGAGAATCCCCCAGCGCAGCCACGACTTGGATATCTGCCGGTCGCAGGGTGTGCACTGGAAAGACAAGCAGACACACTTGAGTCGGGGAGCAGGAACCTGTAGTCAGGTCTAGTGCTTCCTACCTGAAGCAGGACCAGAGGCACGACCTCCGTGTGTGTTTGGGCCACGGAGACAGAGGTCCTGTGACGGGTTTCCCCGTAAAAAACCCAACAAGCCAACCCTGGGCCTGTGGGCAGACAGGTGCTGAGGGAGAGGAAGAGGAGGGGATGGATGGACGGACGGTAGGGAGGGCAGAGTGGAATCGACCACGTCAGCGCCAGTGGTCATGTGGGAGGCCAGCTGTGACCCGAGGGCTGGGCCGCCTGGGTGTGGACCATCTGAGATGAGGTACGGGGTCTGAGGCCCAGCCCATTTAGATTTGCATTCTGGATTTCCAACAGGAATCTGAGAACTAGTCATGTCAGGCCTTGCCCTGTCCCAAATCTCTTTTGAAGACGCCAAGGAACTTTTTGGCCCTACCACAGCAGCAGAGCCTGGGGCCGCAGGATACCCTGCAGAGCTGGCTCGCTCTTGGGACTCCCTGGGCACCCCACACCCAGCTCTGGCCTCACGCTGCTGGGCTGGGCCATTAAGGGGGAGCTCTTGGGGGTCCCCGACTGACAGGCTGAATTGAGAGGGCAACAAACAGTTCCTGGCCTGGCCACCTTGGGTCCTGTGGGGTAAAGACATCACTATAGGACAGAGGGGGACAAAGCAGAGACCTGTCCCAGGCAACCACCCAGACAGGAAGCAAGCACCAGCCCTCACGGTGTCGTTTAGTTATATATGCCAAGTCCTGTCGGACCACTCATGGGCCTCTGAGTCCTTGTGGTGGGGCCCTGTGTTCTCGTATATCGTAACAGGCTTACCTGAGGTGGGCCTCGAGGCAGAAGGAGCTCTGTCCCTGCATGGCAGCTGGCTCCCATGACTCTAAAGGCATAGAATGAATCGTAGAATCTCAGGGTTGAAAGGGACCAGAGAGGCTGGTTGGGCATCAGACTCACTGGCAGAGCTTTATCAAACACAGATGGATTTCTGGGTCGCACCCTGGGGAGGGACCTGGACGGGCGCTTGTAGAAGGCTCTCTAGGTGATCCCAGGCTGGGATCTGCTAACCTAATTCAGACCCCCCCCCAATCCGGTGCAGGAATCAGCATCAACACAACGACCCCACCCCACCCCCGCCACCTCTGCTTCTGCTGCAGCTTTATGAGGAGGAAAACTATATTCACCTGGGTCTTTGAAGAGGTTTACTGGCTGGTCCCACCCGGGCTGTTACCAGTGTGGCTTATTTTGCCCACCACCCCGTCCAAAAGTGCAAGTGGGTGGGCCTTACAGAAGAGCCTTAATCTCCCTTGGCTGCCCAGCAGGACCCTTGCCCACATGCCCCCTCCACCCCACCTTGTGGGGCCAGTCCCCGCTTAGGGACTGCCCACCGTGCTGGCTGCAGGGCCATAAGGAAGAAACAAGCTCGTACCTGCACTCTGTTCTTGTAGGTGCTCAGAAACAGCCAGGACTGTGAGAAAAGGGCGGTGAACAACTCCAGCAAATTCCGCTGGCTTCCTGCACAACACTTTCAGCCTCCCCTGCCCACATTCCCAAGCCCCTCCCTGCCAGGGTGACTGCTGTGGGCTCCCTCCCAGGATGCACTGGGCCTTCTTGGCAACTCAAACTGGTAGGAACAATTAGAATAAACCCCGCAGTGGCTCCCAGGCGAGCAAGTCTGCTCTCCGCCTCCCACACAGCTGCCGGGGGTAGCGGCATCCCCTCTCCTTCCTGCCCCTGCCCCTCCCAGCAGAGCACCACCTTCTGCTTCCCTAAGTGCATGTTCCCTACTCCCCAGCCCCCTTGCCACCCCTTGCCAGGCCACTCCACCGTGCCTGGGCAAGAAAGTCAGGTGCTTTGAAGTCCTGCTGCATGTAAGCCCCAGCTCAGAGGTTCCCAGTCTAGACCTGGGGCCCCTCTGGGAATACGGAGGAATTCGTAGAGGTGAGGGAACAGCGGCAGAGGTCCAAGTATCTCTCTGGCCATTTGTGAGTGAATGCGGGAGTCCGGTTCTGCTTTGCCTTCCCAGGAAATGTCTGCTTTTCTAGCTCCACCTTCCATTTGACCAGCACCCTCCGCCCCATTGCCCTAGCAGATATTATTCTAGGTCTCGGGTCCTCGCTCTTTCTATCCTGCCATGGAGGCAGTGGCTAAACGGAGATAGGGTATCCTTCTGCCCCATCCTGGCCTTGACGTTCTCCATTGCCCCCTTGCCTCCAACATGAGAGCTGGATGGGGCTGCCATGTTCCTCTCCCCGGCTGTGTGCAGCGCAGACTCGTGCTGGGGCTCCCTGGGACGTGGCGAGACAAAGGGACACTAGAGACCCCTGGCCACAGGGGGCTGTCACCCCTGACGGTCCAACCAGATGGGACTCTGTGGACGATCACCTGGAGTGTAGGCTAGGGGGTGGGAACTGGGGGCGACACATGCTGAGAAACCTGAGAGACGCTACAATCCCGGCCAAGATGCTTCAGATACATAGACGTGTTGACAAGGACGCGCTTCTCACGCTACCTGGTTCGGACAGGTGATACTGATCTCGTGTTCAAACTTGTGCTGTGTTGTCTTCTGGCCGACAGGTTCCAGCTACAGCAAGACGTGGAAAGAGGTGGCAAGAATACAAAGGTCAGGCAGCAGGGCAGGGCTGAGGAAGGGAGGGAGGGCCACGGGCAACGGGGTTTGTCACCGCTGCGGGGCGGGGGATCACACAGCCTGAGTGATGGGCCTCTGAACTCCCTCAAAAGCTTGCCAGAGTCTTTCTCCTGCAGAGGGAGAAGAGGCTTCCCTGCCTGGGTCATCTTACCATGTTGTTCCAGAGGGCACTGGCCGCGTGAGCGTGAGCTTTGCTGCTGAAGTGGAAACAGTCGGGAGCAAAGAACGAGTTGTCGGGCAGTCCCTCCTGCTCACAGGGCACAAGGAGGGGCCGTGTTAGAGGGGCGTCTGATACACAATGTCCAAACCCACTGCGCACTCCGTGGCTCCCCTTTATCCACCACGCGTGCTTTCCTTACCGACGTCTTTGGCATGTCCACTTTTTCGAAGAATGGCTGCACCACCACCGTAAAATCCTCCCTTGTGTCGTACCGACCGCTCTCAACCAGCTGGTGAGTCCCCTCCTGCAGGAGGCAAAGGGGGCAGGGGTCAGGGGACTCCCCGCATCTGCTTGGGCTTTGTGCCATCTCTTTCTCTGCCATAGAATTAAACAGAGTCTGTCCCTGGGGCGAAATCGATCTGTAACAAAATCTCAACTGATCGGGAACCAGCTAGTTACTTTTTAGATCAGCCTTTACCTCAACCCCTGCCCCCAACTCCTACTATGATTGCACATATTTGACCTAGGCTGGGGGGTGGGGGGGAGGGAAAGGCAAGGAAAAACCCAAGATCATCAGCTTGATCTCCTTTGAAAGCTTCCGATGAAAGACTGGAGCAAAGGGTGGGGGTGGGGGACGGTATGAATTCGATTTAATGACTTTTTTTGAGTAATCCTTACATTTCATTTATTTCTGCCCTACATTTGTTCAGAAAATCAAAGGTGAATCAGCAATGATATTTAATGCCCATTTATATCATGTGTGCATGGGGTGTGTGTGTGTATGTGTGTGAGCATGGATGCTCCCGTGTATGCACACTTCTTTGAGACTCTCAGGGTTGTCCAGGAGGGTAACAGAGCGGTTGCTTTCATAGCTCCCACTTGGGCTCGGCTCCAGGAGGACCAGTGATCCCAATTCTGGCTCCAGGTTCTATCAGCCTCTGCCATTTCACTGCTTACCAGATTTCTATCATTTGGGGCCAGGACCCTGGCTAGAGAAGGAAGTCAGGAACATCAGTGGGGTCATTACAGAAGGCGTCACATGAACTTTTCCCGGGGCCAGCCAGAAAGAGGGTGCAATGCCACTAAGTAGCTGTGTGACTTTCGGCAAGATGCTTTCCCTCTCTGGACCTCTAGTTCCTCATCTGTAAATGGAGGATGTTGGACCAGGCCTGGACCATCCCTAAAACCCCTTCCAATGCTACTGGTTACTCTGTGAATCAGCCACAATGGCTTCACAGTAGAACCACGTACCTCTCGAGAAATGAAAGAAATAGTATCTAGAATGCCTGGCACGTGGTGGTCATTAATAGCAGTGATCACCTCCATGGAGAGCGATGGAAGCCATAGCTTTTGCAGAAAGTAGGAAGAAGATTCTGACAGCAGTCATGATGGCCTCCTGGGGCTGACCGTGATCTTCTCCTGGATCTCAGGGGTGACTAAGATTGGACCTGGGAACAGCCATCTGAACCTGCTTCCTATTTTGGAAAACCTCCACTGTATTAAGAGTAGCCTGCCTCCCACTGTACAAGGTGAGAAAGACAAATGCAGGCTTTCCCAGAGACCCTCACGCTCGGGCTTAGGCACATGTCTGGCAGCCTGCCAAAGCCAGGAAGATGGACAGCACAGAATCTGTTTTGCTGAGGGTGGCAGCTGTGTTCGGCTCCTAGAAGCAGCAGTGACAGTGGTGTCCACAGTGTCTCCACTGAATAAGTTCTTTGGCCTGATTTTGATCCTTATGGCTTGGCCCCTAGGATTTCATGATGCTGTGATTTCTGGTGGCCCAGCCTCAGATCCTAGCTTTTTACCTCTTCCAGACAGTCTGCTGAAATAATACAAGAGCTTAAAGGAACCAGCATTGCTTGCACCCAAGAACCTGGTCTTCCTGGAGCAGGTTTGCTCGCATGGCCATAACCTTGGCTGCCTTGCTTCTCCTAGTGCAAGCCATGCACTTCCTCGCCAGAGGCAGAGGGGCCTGCCCACAGCAGAAGGAAGTGCAGCTGGAGAGTCACCCAGAAGAGGACAGATAGAAGCTTGTTCCCCTGAGCCCTCATAGCCCTGACAGGCATGGTTGCCTCAAAGCAGGGAAATGGTTCTGCTCCATGGAGTCCGAGCATTTGAAGGATGGCTCCACCCTGGGAGCTGTTTGCAGCCTATTCTAGAAGGGCTGGAAGGCTACCATTGTCCTCTTGAGTGATTGGATGATTATTCTGGGGGAAACTCAAGATCGTCAAGGGAGCCAGCAGCTCTGGTCAAAGATTGGATGGAAAAAGGCCTAAAATGAATAACCCGCAGGATGTCTGGAGATCACCTGCTGACTCTCTTTCTCCCTGTGCTCCTCCAAAACACCTGCTTCCCCAGGAGAGGAGGGCAGAGGAAATGCATGTTATCTCACTGAATCCTCTAGACTGTCTTAGGCGGAAAGGGTTCCCCAGCCAGGAACCAGAAACTCACACACACTCTCCATGGACAAATGGAAATTCTGTGTGTGTGTGTGTGTAAGGCCAGGAACTGAGATTTGGTGAAGTGTGTTCAGTGACTTGGCTCTATAGCTTGATGCAAATGAACCGAATCACAGTCCCTGTGGCCTTGCAGGGTGTTTTTAAGTCTCCAGCTTGGTCAATGGTAACCTCACACCCTCACACTGGACAGCTGGGGTCCCGATAACGTAAGCATGACCTCATTTTCTAACCAGAGCAACCCGACCACACAGCAGTTCCTGTGCGGTCTTAGAGCCCTTTCCCGGCTTACCTGGTATTTCTTATTCAATTCGATGAGGGAGGCAAGCGCTGCTGAGTTATCACTAAGCTCTAGGACACAGGGGCACAGCTTCCTGCGGACCAAACCAGAGAGATGCCTCACCATCCGAATGCATGACATTGACTCGAGATTCAGAATCTATTTGACTTGGAGGTGTCGGAAGTCCGTGCTAATGGAGGCCCCAGCTGGTTAACCTGCCCACTGCACCAGATGAAGCTGGAGAAAGTTCCCCAGAGCCGCATTTTTGCGTGCAAATAGAAGTTCCTTCTGACATCTGCAGGAGTGACTTAGGGAGCCGGGTTACCGTATGACTGTCTGAGGACAGGCCGTGCAGCAGAGGTAAGGCACACCTACTTTTCAATAATAACAGTGACAACACCACTCATAATAAGAGCTCGTGCATCCTAAAGCTCACGGTGCCAAGAGCTTTATGGGTATTAACCCATTTAATCCCTTTAGCGATTCAAGAAGTTGTACTATCATCCCCATTTTATGGATGAGAAAATGGAGGCTCAGTGTGGGTAAGTACTTGCTCAAGGTCACATGGAGACTACATGTGGGAACCAGGACTTGAACTCAAATCTGTCTGGTCTGAACCTGGGCTCCGAATCCCTAGCTAAACTGCTTCTGTCCTCCCTGTGCTTCTGCTCTGGTTGGCCGTCTTGCCCATTTGGGCTTTTTTCCGGGGGCTGAGGGGATGAAAGGGTGGACAGCTCAGAGTAGGCTGGCGCCTCCCAGGAAAGCACAACCACTCAGAGAACAGCAGGGAGGCAGCAGGACAAGGAGACCCTGAGTCTGCCTCACCTGACAGTTTCAGAGCTGAGAAGGGACCTGGCAGATGCTTGCTCCGAACCGTGAGCCTTAATTGTCTAAAAACCCTGCAGCAATGGGTAGCAAGAGAATTTTGGGTAAGCTGCTCTGAAACGAGTACACCGAACCCCCCATGTGGCCCAGTGACTGGAGAAAGTGGGAGCCTGGGGATGAGTGAGCAGCTGAAAATACAGCACGCCTGACACCAGCTAAGTTAATAGGCGTGTGTAATGTGGCAGCCATCCCCTCGCAGCCAGTGCCCCCAGGCCTTCCCCGGGGGGGCCTGTGCCGTCTGGGCCCCCAGGCGAGGTCTGGCAAGCAGCTTCAGGCTAGCAGCCAAGGTGCTCCTTGATTTGCAAGAGCGAACCTGGCGCCTGTGAATTCTTCATTTGCTCACTCAGCAAACAGCCACCGCGCTGTGCGAGCACTGACTCACGCAGAGGGCAGGGCTGTGGGGGGGAGGCCCGTGAGTCATCACCACGTGCTGTGCTCGGGGCTGTCGGGGGGGCCTGTCATGGGCTCCAGAGCTGGGGAGGAAGATGGGGGAGGGAGGGGCGCGGCCATCGGGACCAGGGCTCAGGGTTCAGAGGAGGTCTTTGCAGGAATGTTCATGCCCAGGTTAGAAGGAGGTCTTAATCCTGGAGATCAGGGAGATGTGTCATGTCAGAGAGGGAGCCACCTTTGTTTGGCTCTGGAGATGGGGATGAAGAAGGCCTTTCAAAGGCCTTCCCAGGACCAGGGCTCTCTGTGCGCGGGCAAGACTCTTCCCTGATTCTCATCTGACCACCCTCTCCTCCAGCAAGTGACTGTAGCCCTACAGTCGTGAGTGCCCAGCCCCGGACACCCACACCAGATAGAGGCTCCCTCTGTCCTGGAGATGGGCCTCTAGGGGCGGGGAAGCTCTGGATACACCTAGTGGTGGCCTGTGAGCCTGGCCCACATAGGCCCACTCCATTCCTCACGCTTTATTCTTCCCTCCCGGGAGGACTGAAGGGTGTCCTGAGCTGCCAGGACAACCAGGAGCATGGTCGGGCTGTGACACAGACTCTCAGGGTAGTTGAGGCCCACGCTGGGGTCAGAAAACCCATCAGGCCTGTCAGGTTAGAAAATGGGCTGGTCTTAGCCCTCCTCACACATCTGCTCTTGGACTTTCTAACGAATCAGAGTTACTTTCTGCTAAGGGTCCCCTGGCGCTTTAGGGAACAGGAGGAAAATCTTCCTTCTCACCTGAGGATCAGCCTTGGGCAGCTGACTTTCTTCTCCTTGTACAGCTCCCTCAGGCTGATGATCTCCAGAACTTTTACCAGGTTCACAAATGCCCGAGGAACCTGAGCAAAGGTAAGACCAATCCCCAAGAGGATTCAGGATGGCGGCCCCAGTCTCTCATCTGGGTCTGGGGCCAGCCCCTCCTGCCGGATACCAGGTTTGTGGTCTTTCATGCCCCATCCACTTCCTTCGTCCCTCCTGCCCCGCCTCTCCCTCCCCCCTCCCACTGACACCTATGTGTTCTGGCTTCTGGGACCAGGACAACAGCATGGTCAGCGCTGCCTTCCAGGGAAAGGCAGGCAGGAAGTCAGAGCCCCCTCCAGGCCAGTTCTGAGGCCCAAGAAGGACCGCTGGTTGAGCTGCTCAGAGGCCCCACAGCCCAGATACACACCTCAGCATGGAGGATATCCAGAGCCTTCCCGATGTTGTCCACGAAGTTCTGGGGAGAATAGTGGACCTGCGGGAAGAGGGAAGTTCTGACACCATCCACCACCCAAGCTCTCTGTGGATCAGGCTCACTTCATGTCTTGGGTCCCCTCCTTCTTGTACATTGACCAGAATGGGTGACGTTAAAACATAACGGGGCCCCCAGCCTCCGGACCAACCCCACTGTCCTTAATGGCTGGTCATGGCTGTGACCTCCAGGGAAACCTTTTTTTTTCCGCATGGAGTTATGGAAAGCTCTGGATTCTCTTCGCATTAACTAGATGCAGGGCCTTAGCTAAAGCATATCACATCTCCGGGTTCCTCTAGACTGGGGTGTTGGAGCATGGGGCCTCTAAGGTCTCCTGCAGTTTGAATAGTCTACGGTCCTGTGACCCAGCTCTTCTGCCTTAGAGCCTCAAGTGCCTGGGGACCTGTCACCCCATCAAATCACTTAAGGAGACAATCGTAGGGGAAGGGGGTCCTATGAATCCCCTCCCCCAATCATAAACACATTCTAATTATTATTTCTTCTGATCTCCATACTTGGTGGTTTTTAATTTTTTTTTTTTTTCAAGTGGAACCCTTTCCCTGGCTGAAATCTAACCAAGAGCCCTGCTCTACCAAATGAATCAAAACTAGCATTCAAGAAGTGGAGCAGGGGTCATGGTCCAACTGCCCTTCCTGCTTCGCTGACAGCCCCAGGCCCACTGTAAGCCTGTCACATCACAGCCTGGAAACCCCAGACCCTGGTGACTTTGACACGGTGATGAGTCTGGGGGGCAGGGTTGCCCCTCGGGGCAGAAGCTCCCACGGCTCAGCAAGACTGCCCACTTCCTCAATTTTGCTCTGCTGATCCTCTTTCTGCCTGACAAATGTCATTTTCCGGCCCTAGCCGGAAGGTCCCCTGCTCTGTGTACACCCTGACTCTCCACCCTGGACAAAACACAAATTCCCACGGCGATTTGTACTCTGGGGCCACGATGTTGTCCTTATCATGTTATGGTGAATCATCTGTGCCTCCCTCCCTGACTGGGAGCTCCTTGAGGACAGAGCCATGATGCTCAGCGCCTAGTACAGTGCCCGGCATAAAATACACGCCCGGCAAATGATACTAGACATTAAAAACCGTCTGTTTATCCGAAAACACTATAAACAAAATTAAATGGAAAACCCCAAATAGGCAACATATTTGGTAAAGCGTTAGTATACTTCACATAAGGGGTTTTTAGAAAACAATAAGAGAGTGAGAAATACCTTAATAGAACATAGCCAACAGGCGTCATATAGAATTTATCAGGAGAAATTCAAATGAGCATTAAACAAGCGAAATAAAGGTTTATTCCTCCCTACTAATCAAATGAATGCAAATTTTGAAAACAAGATATACTTTTTTCATGTATTAGATTAGCAGCTATTAAAACAAATAACATACATCGACAGATGGAGTGTGAGGAAGTAGACATAACTGATACCAACATTCTGGAAGCAATTTGGCAATCTGTATCCAAAGCACTGAAAATGTGCAGAGCTCCCCCCAGAATAAGACGGGTGCGTAAATGCATGTTAAATTAATATAGCAACATATTAACAACTGTAAAACCTAGGCGGTGGGTATATGGACATTTACTACCCTATCCTTTCCATTTCTCAGTAGGTTTGGAAATGTTCGTGATAAAACAGTAGGGGAAATGTACATATCTTCTTGCCTAAAAGTCTTACTACTTAGAATATATATCAGGAAACAATTATGGATGCACATAAAGATGGATGTTTCTCCTGGTGTTATTTATAACAGGCATAATTAGAAACAATAGAAGCTAAGTATGTAGTAATTGGCGACAGTTAAGTATAGTATGGCCGATATAGGTTATGGGCTTCTCATACAGTCATTAAGAATTATTTTATGGAAGACTACTGGCAGAGGAGTATCTTCCCAATGGATTGGTACTGAAAAAAAAGCAGATCACCAATATTTCTAGAATGATGCTATTTTTAGCAAATAATAATTTCTCCATTTTCACAGAAAAATGCCAGAGACATTTAACAAAATGGTAGCACTGGCATTTCTGGATGTTGTAATTACAGAATTTTTTTTTTCCTTTGTGCTTTGATGTGTTTCTAGCGTGTATTGCCTATAAAATAATTTTTTTAAAAAAACCTATTATTTTTAAAGTCCGCTGAATTGAGCGTAGCAGAGGTGCGGGCACGCCCAGCATAGGCAAGAAAAGGTGGAAGTTATAAGAAGGCCAATTTGGGCTTAACACAAACACTACCAAAAAGTTGCTAGGTTCTATGGAAGGCATTCCTGACGCAGGTGGGAGAGTGGTTAATAGGGTTTGTGGGATTTCTTCCAGCTCAGAGATTCTGAGGTTCCAGGAAGAAGGACCACACCCACAGGGCAGCAGCCTGGCTCTTGGGGTTCCCATCAGCTTGGAATGACTTGGCTCTGAACCGTGCCTAAATGCTTCATTAGGAAATCAACTTTTCCCTTCAAAATAAAGGCAGTAAGGCCGTTCGATACTGGAAAAAGGAGCTGACCTATAATGATTTATATGAAGATACACCTGAGTTTTCTAGATCCTTGGAATGTTATCTTGGTTTCTAGAATGATATGATCAGACTCCCTTGTTATGAAACCTAATCAAGATCAATTTCATAACAAGTTCCGTTGAATCTTTCCCTGGAGGTGAATGCACTCTTGGTCTCAGGGTTAAGCCCAGGCTACAAGCTCCAAGTCCCAATCCCACTCCACTTGCTACAGCCATCTGGTGTGAAAATCCCTCCCTGGGGGACTCTTGAGTTAAGGGCCTGGAGACTCACCGGGTCACTGCAGAAATCACAGAGATCATTGCCTCCTATGAACAGGGTTATTAGCTTCCAATCTTCCTGAAAATTTATGCTCTGAAATGAATAGGAAACAAACAAGTAAGTGCCTTGCTCCAGAGTCAAGTCAAGAAGACAAAGTACCGAACACTGGCAGGCATGGGTCCTCACATACCAGAGGGTTCAGTGAACATTACTATTTTCTGTTCTGTGGTTTTGGGGTCCTGAGGTCATAGGTCACCCACTGTAGGTGCTAGATCACTTGTGATTTTTAAAGGTGGATTCTCTGGACTTCCATGTGGTCCCGACCCTGACCCTCTCTGTCTCCACTCCTGGTCACTCCCTCTTTTGGGGAATGCTAGCTCAAGCGGTCCCAGGTGGCTCTTCCCCCAGAATTACCATGTCATTCTTCATCAGGTCCACCAGCCTCCTGGCCTGAAAAGGTAAATCCCTGTGGGCACACACGGACAGAAGTCATGTGAGGAGCAGGAACTGTGAAGCTGGGGCAGGGAGGGGACTTCGAGGAGACAGAAGGAATCGAACACGCAGCAGGATAGTTGGACTGAAGGCATGCTCTTGTCCCAGATCACCTTCCCCATTCAGTTCCCTCTGGAGGTAGAGGGCTGGGGGGAGGGCTGTGACCTTGCTTCGGGAAGGGCAGAGCACTCCACATATGAGGGCGTGCCTTAGTGGCATGTTTCTCTTCCAAGCCAAGCTCATCTGGGGCAAACAGAAGGCTGCATGTCCATTTCATGTCACGCATGGCTTGGTATGAGTGTGATTCTGTGGGTGCCGTGAGCTTCGCCTCCACGGTACCCTCACCCTCAAGGTGATGTGGTTGAGTAAGACACACCCAGGTGTGACAGTAGATGCCTCCTGCTAACTGTGGGAATGTAACTTAAGTTCACTGTCCCAAAAGACTGCAACGTGGAGATAAATCCCCCTATCTTCAAGGGTCCTTAGGAGCAGTACTGAGATGAGCAAAGCGGCCTCATGGGATGGGAGCCCCTCTCGGAGCCAGGAGGCGCGGGGCTGAATCCCAGTCCCACTACTGACCAGCCGGGAGAGCCTGACAAAGTGCTTAACCTTGCAAACCCTCAGTTTGGTCCTGTGTAAGACGGGGATGGGAAGCACAACTTCTTCATAGAGGATGGATTAAATAAAGAACTTAGAGCAGCACGTGGTAAGCATCCATATTGGAAATAATCCACTGCATTACA
The DNA here is from genome assembly GCF_002007445.2 of Ailuropoda melanoleuca. Lineage (NCBI taxonomy): Eukaryota > Metazoa > Chordata > Mammalia > Carnivora > Ursidae > Ailuropoda > Ailuropoda melanoleuca. The sequence goes on from NC_048221.1 coordinate 122,208,404, forward strand.
TCTCCTATCACCACTACCATCATCCCCAGTCTCTGGCCCCATCCCAGCAGGAAACAGTGGTTGTTGTGTCTTCACTATTAGCCCCGCCGGCCTGGTCTTAGTCACAGGGGACTAGGTACGTGTCAGATACCCTAGGGATTTGGGGTAAGCCCCGCAACCAACTTGTATCTTGGTTTCCTCATCAGTAGAAGCCATCAGGCACCTGCTCTGAGGACCAGAGTTTGATGATTGCTTGACCTCTCTGAGCCTCGATATCACCGTTAAGGAAACCTGGGTGTCTGACCTGCTAACAGGAACTGCACAGAACACGGAGCTAGTAAGCGGGAAGGTACCTGCGCTGTTGGCCACTGTATGATGGGTTATTATCAGACCTGGGCTGGCGCCTGCTGGGCACAAGGTCAATAGGCCACGTGGTTGAGATGACACATTTGTTGGCCACTTAGCCTCTTTGTGCTACAGTTTCTTCATACGTAATATGAGAGTAATAACCACTAACTCCTCCCCGTGACTCAGAATGTGGACAGATGGATTACTTGCACAAAAGGGCCCCATGGCCTTGAGGAAAGCAGGGGAGAAATCCAGGGTCATATGAATCATGAACTTCATGTTCACCACCAAGGTTTCCTTCTCAGATGCCTCCCTGACCTAAGCATGCTCTCAAATGCCTCTCTGGATACCACTAGCTGACATATGCTTGTAAAAAAGCAAAACTACGGTAATATTAATGCCAAAATTTTTAGGCAGTCAATTGGTAGGCTTTTGCCCTTCTCCCACCAAAAGGAAAACAAAGCCACAGAATTTATTATAAAACAGATTAGGTTTGGCAAAATCTCTGATTTGGAAGACTCCTGTCCTAAATAAATGAGAGTTACTCAGGTGGCTTGTCGATTTGGAATGGTGTTGAGAGCTGGCCAAATGATGTCAGGGAATGTGGGGAGCAAACACAGAATCCCTAGGAACTACATGGTAAAGAAGTTTGTGATTATCCTGGAAGAAAAATAGGATTAAGAAGCAGAGAGGATCTTTCCATATTTTCCCTAGATTTGGTGTGGTATTCACTTTTCTCTGATCAGGTAGCAAGTCCGAAGAAGCACTCCAGGCTTGGGGATCACGGACAGAAATGGAGGCGCAGGACCCACAAAAGCCTACCCTGTTCTCGAGAATCTGCCATTCAGTGTGCATGGACCACGATACGATGGTCCCCTTGCTCCCCAACAGTTCACCCAGGCAGGTGCCGCGGCCCTGCTGCATTGCTGTTGGGACCACCATCCTGACCCAATATGTGTGTGTGACTTATAGCCTCCCAGAACTTTCACCATCAACGTGACATCGAGCCTCATAACCAGCTCATGGGAGAGGCTCACCGCCAGCCCCGCCTCGGAGGCTAAGGCTTAGGGAGGCGGGGGTGGGGTGGGACGTGTGTGCCAGGACTCAGACACACGGCCTCCCTCCCACGAGTGCTCTTTCAATCACCCAGAAAGGAGGCAAAGTGTAGAGCCCGCGAAGACTGCCTGGAAAGCATGTCCCCCCAGGAACGGAGGGAGAAGAGGACATGGAAGATGGAGCATTAATGGAGTCATAAAAAACAGAACTCAGAGTAAGCCCTCTTACCACCGTCCTCTGTGGACGTGAGCAAAAGGATTTGCTTCAAGCCTATACCTGGCATCAGAGTAAAGTGTGACGAGTTCCTGGGGTGGGGTTGGGGGTGGGCTAGTAGGTTTCTGGGTCCCACAGTGAGGGACACCCCAGGAAAGCTCCCCCAGTCCAGTCTTTGACCCCCAGACCTCTCCCTCCGACCAAGCCCCCCCCCAGCCTTCAGCCATACACCCCAGTCCAGGCCGAGCCCCTAACTAGGTCCCCAGAGGATCTGTGTGGTCACCCCCCAGGCTCCCCTGCTCACTGGGCTCGGGCTCCTGCCACAGCCTGATTTAGGAAGGCTCCAGGACTGTATTCTTTTCCAGTGCCCACAGAGAAGCCCCTCAGGGAAGGGTTGAATTCCCGGAGGATGTCTGAAAATACAAAGAAAAGAACACTTAGTCATTATTCCAAAACAACCTTCAAATTCCTTTGATAAGTGCCAGTGCATGTCAGGGAAAAGGAACCCTCACCCTTAAAGCTCTTCACCTTACTCTACGTGGGAAGAAACCACATGGACAACGCACACAGGGGCTTAACAAATTATTGTTGAATAAACGTGAGTCTGGGTTTGGTGTTTCTCTCATGCATTTTTCTGTTTTCTTTCTCTTCTTTTTAATGTAGATTTCATGTATTTGAGAGAGAGCAAGCAAGCAAGCACGCACAAGCAGTGGGGAGGGAGAAGCAGGCTCCCCACTGAGCACAGAGCCTGACTCAGGGCTCGATCCCAGGACCCTGGGATCATGACTTGAGCTGAAGGCAGATGCTCAACTGACTGAACCACTCAGGGCCCCTCTTTTTGTTTTCTAAGCATACAATAGGTTTTTGAGATATAATTCACATACCATAAAATTCACAATTTAAAGTGCAGTTCAATAGCTCTTAGTATGTTCACAGGGTTGGGCAACCATCACCAGAATCAACTTTAGAACATTTTCATCCCCCTAAAGAGAAACACTGTGCCCAGAAGCAGTCCCTCCCCCTTCCCTCCAATCCCACGGTGACCACTAACCTACCTTCTTTCTTGCTTATTCTAGACATTTCATACAAATGCAATCATGCAACATGTCTTTTGCGGCTGGCTTCCTTCACTCAACATAACGCTTTCAGTGTCCATCCACGTTACAGCAGAGATCGCACTTCTTGCCTTTCTTTGCCAAATGACATCCTGTCGCACGTATATACCACATTTACCCATTTGTCATTTGAAGGATTTGGATTGTTCCCACTTTTTTGTGGCTATTATGAATAGTGCTGCTGTGAACGCTTTTGTACACGTTTTTGTGCGAATTTCTCTTGGGTATATATCTAAGACTGGAAATGTTGGATCGTATGGCAACTCTGTTGAACCTTTTGAAAAACTTACAGACCTTTTCCCAAAGGAGCTGTGCCAATTTACCTTCCCATCAGGAGCGTAGCAGGGTTTTAATGTTCGCACATCCTCACCAACTTTCATTTTTTAAAAGAACCATGCTAGTGGACGTGAGATGGTATCTCATTATGGTTTGGTTTGCCTTGATGGTTACTCACGCCGAGCATCTTCTCATGTGTTTGTTGGCCACGTGTATACCTTCTTTGGAGAAAGGTCTGTCTATTCAGAGTCTTTGCCCATTTTTAATTTGTCCAGATCGAATTGTCTCATTATTGAGTTATAAGAGTTCTTTGTATTTTCTAGATACAAGTTTCTTGTCAGAATTGATTTGCAAACATTTTCTTTCACTCTTCGGGTTTTCTTTTTACTTTCTTGATGGTATCCTTTGAAGCTCAAAAGTGTTTTTAATTTTGTCCAATCTATTTTTCCTTTTGTCACTTGTGCTTTTGGTGTTATATCTGAGAAGGGTTTGTTTAGCCCAAGGTCATGAAGATTTGCTCCTATATTTTCTTCTAAGGGTGAATTTTAGCTCTTACATTTAAGCCTCTGATCCATTTTGAGTTAATTTTTTATATGGTACAAGGTAGGAGTCCAACTTCGTCATTTTGCATATGGCCATATAATTATCCCAGCACCATTTATTGAAAAGAATTCTTTCCCTGTTAGTTTTGGCACTCATGTTGAAAATGAGTTAACCATGAGTACGAGGGTTTAGTTATGGACTCTCAATTCGATTTCATTGATCTATATGCCTATCCTTACGCTAGCACCACATTGTCTGGATTATTGGAGCTTTATAAGTTTTGAAATCAGAGAGTATGAGTCCACTCAATTTGTTCTTTTTCAAGATTATCTTACCTATTCTGAGTCTCTCACATTTCCATATGAATTTTAGAGTTGGCTTGTCAATATCTGCAAAGAAGCCAGCTGGAATTTGGATAGAGATTGTATTGAATCTGTAGATTAATTTGGGGGATGTTGCCATTTTATCAATATTAAACCTTATGATTCATGAACATGGGATGTCTTTCCATTTATTTAGGTCTGATTAAGCTTCTTTCAGCAATGTTTTGTAATCTTTAAAGTCTAAAGTAATCTTTAAATCTAAAAGATGCACTTTGCTTGTTAAACTTATTCCTAAGTATTTTTTTTTGATGCTATTGTAAATGGAATGTTTTCTTTTAATTTCATTTTTAGGTTGTTAATTGCTAGTGTGTAGAAATACAATTAATTGTTGCATATTGATGTTGTACCCTGCAATCTTGCTGAACTCATTTATTAGTTCTAGTAATTTTTAGACGATTCCTTGGGGTCCTATATGTAAGACTATATCACCTGCAGATACAGATAGCTTTACTCCATTTCTAATCTTGATACCTTCTCTTTCATTTTCTTGCTTATTTGTCCTGACTAGAACCTCCAGCATAATGTTGAAAAAAAGTGGCAAGAGTATACATCTTGATCTCAGCAGGAAAACATCTTGCCTTTCCTCATTAAGTATGCTGTTAACTGTGGGCTTTTGCAGATGTCCTTTATCAGATTGAGGAAATTTCCTTCTATTCTTAGTGTGTAGAATATTTTTATCATGAGAGGGTATTAGTTTTTGTAAAATACTTTTTCTCATCAGTTGAGATGATCGTGTAGTTTTTGTCCTTTATGCTTTTGATGTAGTGTATTATATTAATTTTTTAATTTGAAACTAACCTTGCATTCCTGGGATAAATCCCACTTGGTCATGGGGTATAATCCTTTTTTTATGTTGCTGTACTTTGCTTGCTAGTATTTTGTTGAGGACTTCTGCACATATATTCAAAAGAGATACTGGTCTGTAGTTTTATTTCCTTGTGATACCTTTGTCTTATTTTTGTTATTAAGATAATATCAGTCTCACAGAATGAATTGGGTAGTATTCCCCCTGTTCCATTTTTGGGAGGAGTTTGTGAAGGATTGACGTCAATTCTTCTTTCACTGTTTGATAGAATTCACTAATGAAACCAGAAAAGCCTGGGCTTTCTTTGGTGGGAAAATTTAAAATTCAATCACTATTTTGTTATAAATCTAATCAAATTTTCTATTTTGTCTTGAATCCACTTCAGTAATTTGAGTCTTTCTAGGAATTTTACCTTTTTCTCTAAGTTATCTCATTTATTGGCATACAATTATTCAAAATATTCTCATAATCCTTTTAATTTCCGTAGTAATGTCTCCTCTTCCGTTCCTGATTCTGAGGCTCTCTTCCTCTCATCCGCCTTGATCAGTCTGGTTAAAGGCTTGTCATCTGGTTGATCTTTCAATCTCATGCACTCTAACGCCTTTACCACACTGGATCTACACTTGACTTTCCACTTTTCCATCTCCCCCGCTTGGCTGTGAACTCCTGAGAGCAGGGTCTGTATACACCCCAGACTCTCACATTTGCTCAACAAATGCTTATGGACTGAATGAAGGATGACCTGAAGTTGAGGAAGGCTGGGAGATTTGCTAAAAGTCATGGGGTTACTGAGAAAGAATTCCAGGCCAGAACTCTACTCTCTCAGCTTCAACACGGCACTTTCCCTTGCCTCACAATCTGCTAGGATGTGGGAAAGGAACGGGCTAGGTACCAACCAGTACTCTCAGGCATCATGCCAGCCAGCAGAGTGCTCTCTAGAACCAGGCCCTGCAACAGGACCTACACAACACATGTGCATTGAACTCCTTCTTTGTGGCTTTGGGGACATTGTACCTAATGGATAGAAATTACTCTGATTTCTACAAAAGAGGAGGAAGAACTGTGAGATCACTAGAGCCATCTGCAAATAGAAAGGATTGCTCTCGGTTCCCCATGACTGGAGGAATCCAGCACAGGCCAGTAACTACTCACCAGGAATATCATAGTGAGACACTATACACTGTTGAGAGCGAGAGCTTCCTGGTGTCTGTGGTTAGCTGTGCCCGGAATGTTCCATCTGCTTTCCTTACCTGATGAATTCCAGTTCTTAAAACGCTTTTTCAGGAGGCAGAGTTAACCACCTTCTTATTTATTTTCCCCTAAACATGTACATAACTGTAATGGTTGGTACATGTGTCTGTCTTTAGAGAAACACGTCCCCCAAAGAAACTGTGATGATGGCACGAGGGCAGGGAGCTTGCTTCATTCTCCTATTTCCCAAGAGAACAGAACTGGAGTCTTTGCTGGATTAAATTGAAGAGGGAGTCAAACTGAGCTACTGTTCTGACCCTAGGTTCTTGTTAAGTTTTCTAACACATTTTCACGTAATTATTTCCCTGGGGATTATCTGGCCCCTGTAATCAAACTGTCTTCACAACTCTAGTAAGGAAGAGTCTGAACAGGCAATGACCCATTGCTGGGCCAAGTGTGTCAGGGGAGTCAACCTGGAGGTGGCACTGGCTCAGGCCTTTGTGAATCACTGCAGTGAAAGGGCTTGAGCCATTTCCGGTCATCTTATTCAGACAGCAGCAGGGGAATCAGCAAGCCCAGCAAGCTGTTGTAGATGCTGGGCCAGCCCCCAGCCCAGTCAGTCACACTCAGAAGCAACCCAAACCACCTCCCCTAGCAATAAAGTCAGGGAGGACTTGCGTCACAGGACTGCACCCACTCACATTCAACGGGATTTGCAAACAGCGAAACAGATAACCATACATGAAGCCCAATCAGTCCTGCCCATGTGGAGATTAAGCCATCTCTATCATCAAAGTCTTGGAGTCTTAAACTCAAAATAGCTTCTTAGCTTCTAAAGATATATTACAAAGGGATAATTACAAGAAAAGTAAAAGAGAATGGGACCAATTAAGTTTCTTAGGCAAAATTATCAGCTAGAAGCTGTGAAGGGAAAATAATTGAATGATAACATTTCGTGCAAGCGAACGTTAAGAACACGCAGTGTGACGTGTATGCACTAAGGAGAAGAAAAAGACACGTTAAGAGACCATTCGGAGAATGTGGCTCAGGCTTAAAAAAAAAAAAAATCATTCCCAGCCTGCAGTCGGTGAAGTAATTTAAGGAAACTGTCGGGCTCCAAAGCCTGCTGTGTTTGCACAGCCTGCCCAAGGTAACTTTAGCTCTCACTGCAGCAATAGCGGCATTTCCTAAAGCCACACACAGGAGTTCAACGTCTTTGTATGCAGTAGTGCTTAATGCAGCCCAAATCCAGATCAACACCTCCCAGGAAGGTGCTCTGCTCAGAACGACGGGCAAAGCGGAGGTGGGTGCCCTTTCCTTCTTTCTGGACTCATTTCCTGATACTGACTTGTACTAAGATTTGGCCTGAACTCTTTTCTCTTCTCTCTCTTCCTTCCTTCGACAAATAAAATTTCTCTTAAAAAAAAAACATCTCTCCGAGGCTTTCCTGACGCTCACCAAGCAGAGCTGGGCCACCGCCTCCTCGGGGACACAGCGCCCCCTGGCGAATGCGGCGGAGTCGCGCCGCCGGCTCCCTGTCGAGCCCGCGGCCACCACCAGGAGGCGCTGCAGAGCCGCGCAGGGATGCTGCGAGCCCGCCCGCCAGCCCGAGCGCGAGGGAGCGCGTACTCACTTGGGAGGGTGATGACGCTGCTGAGGTTGCCATCGCCTCCGATGCTGTGGTGCGGGGACAGAAGAGAAAACAGACGCTGAGAGTGCCAGAGACGCCAGAACAGCTCCGATGCTACCAAGACAGGCCTTTCTCCTTATGAGAGACACCCCGGGGGCTTGGAGCTTATGATTGCAGTAGAAAACCAAACCAGGAGAGAGCACATCCTCTGCCTTGTCCCCACAAACCGGAACACCCAGCCAAGAAACGGATTCACAGGGCAGGCCGACTTCGTGGATTTTTAACTTGGGGCGTTGACATTGGGGCAGGGGAACCGAGTGGGCCCCTTCACCCCTCTTTTAAAGGGAAAGTGACCCTTCCCGGGATGCAGAGCTCAGTCGTGCCCCACTAGCGGCTGCAGCTGGGCATGGCTGTTATCGTTGCAAAAGGAGTGGGAATCTTTGCCCTCATCACTCTCTTCCTATTTGGCTTGGGAAAACCTGCTGTTAAAGGGTGTCTTCTAGAGTGCAACCCGTCTTCCAAACTGCTTCTAAAATTCCAAGGAAATCAGAGTTGGATGGGTCTCTAGGCATGAAAATACGCAACATTCCAGAGTTTATTGGATTCCCTGCTTTTCCTTATCCCCTCGTTCTCTGCCAAGTATGTCTGGGAACATTTTAAAGGGTCTCAAAATGTTTGGGGTTTATTTCTGTGCAGCGTCACGAGGGAGGATGCCAGGGATTCAACACTCAGTTTCAGTCTGGGGCCAGAGATGCCAGATTCCTGGCTGAGGAAACAGCAAACCTGCCCTCTGACGCTTGGCAGGAGTGGGGTGTTCAAAGCACGAGTCCAGCTCCCTGCAGCCTGTGGCAGCCTGGATTTGATTACAGCCGGAGCAGGAGCAAGCCGGCAAGGCATGAGGCAGTCACGATGGGGGGATGTGCCAGATTAGGGGTCAGGAACCATCTGCTCTACCTTTTGTTCTTTTACCATCTGGCTGTGTGACCTCAGACAGGTTACTTGCCCTCTCTGAGCCTTGCTTTCTCATCTGTAAAATGTAGGCCCTTTCATAAGGATGCCAGCTACCATTTAGATCTACTTTATGTCAGCACTGTGCTGGATGCTTAAACTCTCCCTAATAACTCTCCCTAAGTATTAGTATCCCAACATCGAAGGTAAGGAGACATGCTCAGAGAGGTTAAGTAACTTGCTCAGGGTTGCACAGAGCTGGGCAGCTAGGATTCAGGCACAACTCTGGTTTCAGAGGCTACTGTCTCCTTCTGAGCTTATGCCCCAGAGGGAGAAATGAAAGCTAGGGAAGATTTTCAACCCATTTAGGTAGTTTCTCCCCCCGATTCCTCCTGCTCAGGTCTCAGTTTCTGTCCTGGGGAATGTAGTGGTTTGGGGAAGCTTTGCATTCCTTCCTCAAAGTAAACCAGAAGTGTCTCATCGAAAAGCCCTAACCAGGTGGCTCATCTTTCTGCGAGAGGAATGGTTTTCTGTGATGATCAGGGGTCCTCCCCCACCCTGCAATGAAGGGGTCATTCAGGGTCTTGTCACATCTTCACTCACCTCCAGGACAGGCCTCGGTACTGAGTCAAGACATCCAACACTTCCCCAGGCTTGGATCCGGCCCCATTACCAGCCTGACAGGGAATATCAAAGGGTGAGTCTCCCTGCCTGCTGGCCAGGAAGTCCCTGCCCTGGGTCTGGCTGGGAACGCCTGGGCAGTCTCTAGAATCTCGAGTAGAGACAGCCCCTCATCTTGATGTCCATCTTGCCTTGACAGAGATGAGTGAGAGCTCCTGCTGGGAATCCTGGCGCTGTCCACAGCTTGGCCTTGCCCTCAGAAACCCTGCCTGACCCAGATCAGGTGACACTAGGCTAGCAAACTTGCTCTGGAAATTAGACAGCAGTGTCCATTTTTCTAAAGGACACATTTCAGGGTCCCATTCGCCTCATTTTTAGAAGTTGTGTAACATAAGTATATTGTAGTCCTTTTATATCAATATATCTCATGTACACACAATTTAAAAAATAGTAAGAAAATAAAACGTCCCTACCCCTCAGTTGAAAAGAGAGCACAGTCTTTTAAAACCTCAATCTGGACACACGCTGCAGGTGCACGTCCCCTGCCTTAAGTGTGTTATTTCTAAGCAGGGGGTGGGGGGTGGGGGGGAAGGCTGGCCTCCACGAGAGACCCCTCTCCCACTGCAGGGGTGTGACCCCTGCTCTCTGGTGCCCAATTCCTCTGCCACCTGCCATGTATGTCACTCTCCAAATGCTGCCTCCCAGGAAGTCCCGAACAGCTGCGCTGATTCTCGATGAGTCCTTACCCCCAGAGCCGTTCAAGGAGACCAAGGGATGGGGGAAGCAACACCGGGCCACCCCCAGCAGGAAGCGGTTGGGATAAGCTGTGCTAAGGACCGGCCTGCCTGTCCTGCTAGGAAGTTACGAGCCGTCGGACGTTTGGGGTGGAGAGTCGTGTGGGCACTCAGTTCACCTGCCCAGCTTCACCTTCTTTATGGGTTAAGTGTAAGGAGAGTCACATTTCATAGGATTGCACGCATCATGCCAAACAAGGCAGATCAAAGGCTTAGCGGCCACAGATGGGAAAGGTGTCTGCTGGCCTTTGAGGAAGATTCCGCTGGAGGCCCTGAATTCTACCGACCCAGAGAACAGCAGCTGGATATGTCTGTAATGAGCCATGACTGAACAGAAGTGTCTGGGAGCTTCTGGGATCCTCCACCCAGTCTCTCGAGGGCCTCACTTTGCTTTTCATGGACAGCACTTTGCAGGCCTGAGGGGTCACCATGGAGTGGCTACAGAGGGGCTGGGATCATTTTGCATACCTCCCTCTCTTCTACTCAACCCTCTCCCCACCCCATTAGTACCCGCTCCTGTCTCATCCTCTCTTCACCCTCCTTTAACTTCCTCCATGACAAGCACCAGGTCTTTGAAAGCGCCCCACACCATGAGGGAGACCTAGTCCAATCTGCCCACCCCTGCTAGGCTGGAAGATCTGGGTAGAGTCCCTTCTGTCACAGCTGCTCCCTCTGAGGTCCCCCCACTTCCTGCTCACTCCTTCATCCCAGCGTTGAGAGAGGAATACGAGGTTAGGATGGACGTGGGGAAATGCGATGGGCAAGGAATGCTGGGTCCAGGGCAGGCGGGCTGGAGAGGGGCCGGAGATGGCCACAGTTGAGAATTCCTCTCTCTGGGTTCTCCCATGAATCCAGATCTCCTTCCATAGTGGGGGTAACTCACCGTGAGAGAGTCACCCAGGGCTCCAATGACCTTGATGTCAGCTGGCTTCAACCTGTGAACTGAGAATGCACACCCGAGTTAATGGCAGACAGGGGTTCTTATCTCCTCTGAAAATAAATGAAGACCTTCCAGGAAAACGGAGAGAACATCCCATTGTAATAGCAATTCGGCTTGGATGGAGATATTAAGAGCCCATCCTTGGGGTGCCTGGGTGGCTCAGTCGTTAAGCGTCTGCCTTCGGCTCACGTCATGATCCCAGGATCCTGGGATCGAGCCTTGCATCGGTCTCCTTGCTCAGCAGGAAGCCTGCTTCTCTCTCTCCCACCCCCCCCTCGCTTGTGTTCCCTCTCTTGCTCTCTCAATCTCTGTCAAATAAATAAATAAAAATCTTAAAAAAAAAAAAAAAGAGCCATCCTTGTCATAAGGCTCCACGGTAGAAGCCACAGAGCCTGCCTGCCCTCCCCCCTTGGGGCGGCTGCACACACGCCCTGGAGCTGGAAGGCGCACCCACCCTCAGAGGGGGGGTCTGGGGCCTGTGGTGAAATCTGATGGCACAGGTGCCTGCGACAGCCCCCGGCAGTGCGGTCTGGGAGCGTGGCAGGAGTTGTGGTGGAGATGGAACCAGCCCTTAACCTAGTCTAGGATCTGTTGGTAATGGGGACGCAATTTTATATCATCCTATTAAAAAAATCAGCTCAGTTTTTCTAAAGTGGAAAAGGGACATGCTTTTATACCAGTGACGGATTTTTAAAAATCCAGGTGATGTTCATATAACATAAAATTAACCATTTTAAAAATCAACGAATCAGGGGCAGTTAGCACATTTGCAATGGTTGTGCAACCATGACCTCTATCTGGTTCCAAAACATTTTCATTTTAGGGGCGCCTGGGTGGCTCAGTCGTTAGGCGTCTGCCTTCAGCCCAGGGCATGATCCCAGGGTCCTGGGATCGAGCCCCGCATTGGGCTCCCTGCCCCACTGGGAGCCTGCTTCTTCCTCTCCCGCTCCCTCTGCTTGTGTTCCCTCTCTCCCTGGCTATCTCTCTCTCTGTCAAATAAATAAATAAAATCTTTAAAAAAACAACAAAACATTTTCATTTTACCCCCCAAGGAGACCTGTACTTATTAAGCACTCACCCCCCACCCCACCCCCAAGCCCCCGACAACCATGAATCTGTGCTCTATGGACTTACCTATCCTGGATATTTCATATAAATGGAATTATACACCATTTGACCCCTTTGTGTCTGGCTTCTTCCCCTTTGCATAATGATTTCAAGGTCCATCCGTGTTATAGCATGTACCAGGATTTCGTTCCTTTTTATGGCTGAGTAATATTCTATTGTACGGACATGACCACGTTTTGTTTATCTGTTCATCTGCCGATGGATATTTGGGTTGTTTCCATCTTTTGGCTCTTATAGTAGGGCTGCTATGAACATTTACATGTAAACATTTATTTAAATGCCTGTTTTCAATTATTTTGGGTATATACCGAGGCACGGAATTGGTAATCCTATGATTATCCTGTGCTTAGCTTCGTGAGGAACCACCAAACTGTTTTCGGCAGCCTGACTCTATTTTGTTCCTCTTTTGAGTTTGACCATGTACTATACTGTAGTCTGAGAGCTATTTACTCCTCTGACAAACGTACTGACCACCGAGCAGTGGCTGGGTGCTCTGGGGATGACAGAGGGATCAGAAATGGAGAGAGCTCTCCAGAAACTAACAGGCTAAAGAAGAAGTGAGAAATGTCTAGTTACAATTGTTTATAAGCTGATAAACCCTGGGGGAGATATAGGGTGACATGAAATTCTGGACTTGCAGGAATGATTTCCCCTAGAGGAGTGTGTGTTTGTGTGTGGGGATTTCAGAGCAGGCTTCATGCAGAAGGTAGTGTTTGAACTCACAACATGATGAGACAAGGATGGGGGAAGGTGGGGAAAAGCATCAAGAATACCTGTGGTATGGCAAAGTGTGTGATGTCTGTAAAGAACGGATAGTCATAGAGTTTGGCTTAAGTGAAGGATCTGTAAAGGAGATTAGCACAAAATAACATTGGAAAGGTAGGTTAGGGCCACGGGACTTTTATGTCCAGCCAACAAGTCAGGAGAGTAACAGGACTATCCCTACATGTGTAATTACTTGCATATATACACCTGTACGATATCTATCTACCCCTTTACCTGATACACAGATGAACATGAACCCAAGTGCATTTTGAGGACCACACCTAAATTCCTACACTGTCTGTAAGACATCCAGTGAGACACGGAGCACCAGATGCTTTTGACCCCCCGGGCTACACAGAGCCCACTGCACCCATCAACACCCAGATCATGGTTGTAAAATTATACTTGCACAAGAAGCTATATTAACACTCAGTGGAAACAGTATTCAAAGGGTCTCCAAGTCTTCTCTCCTTCCGCAGAGACGTCTTTTCTACCTGACTTCTATACCGTCTGTAGAAGGGGAGCTGTCATTCGCACTGAGGACCTGCTCTCCCTGGAAAAGTAAAAGTCCCTGCCTCTTCTGTGACAGCATGCAAACCGACACACACGATTGTGAATGTGTGTATGCAAAATATATAGATTAGTGGTCCTCAAATTTGAGCATGCATCAGAATCATCTGGAGAGCTTGTTAAAGCACAGATGGTCGGTTCTTACCCTCAGCATTCTGCTTTAGTAGGTCGTGGGAGGGGGTGGGCTGAGGATGTGTGGTTAGAAGAACAATATCAAATCACAAAGCCAGCTGCACACATTAGCACACATCCACGGGGTTGAGCCTGAGAACTTTAAAATGACCTCTTCTCAAAGAAATTGGGCTATGGGTAAAAAAGGCAACAAAACAGAAAGTAAGACCTCCTTCCCTCAACTCCGGAGGGCTTATTTTAGTTCCTGGTGATGACATTCAATCACTCTATTCTTGTTGCCATAATGTATGATATACACAGTGAATACTGTGGGCACTAGCTAGTGGGCAAAGGTTAGGGGAAATCTTTGAAGCTGGTAAAATGTGGAAGAGATGGGCAGATTTGCTTCAAAAGTACGTTACAGTTTGCTGAAGAGGCAGCTGAAACTGGTCATCCCATCACCTAGATTTGTAGCAGACAAAGGAAGCATACACACATACATGTGTGCATGCACGTCCCCATCTATGAGTGTGTACATATGTGTAGATAGATTGTTGGGGGGTGGGGGTCCTCCTGTTGGTTGTTCTGAAGGATTTCCTGTGAGAGATAATGAATGGGCCAAGCCTAAATGGGAGGAGTCTGACTTACCTGGGATTTTACTAAGATAGAGCACGACATGTTTCATTTGTTTAATATTCTTAGACCTTGATTTGAGCTTTGCTAATATCATCACGTATGACAAAGACACAGCATGCAAACCCAGCAAAGCACTTTAGCAATTGCTCTCCTTGGACAAAGAACTATTTAGAGATAAGATTAAATTTATGTGGGCTGATTAGCTAAACCTTATCTGGTACAAACTGTCCACCACCCTGAAAGGACTTGATAAATACATGAATAACTCGTCAAGATTTCTACAGAGGGGGCATCTTATCAGAAGGCCATCCAAGCTATGACGAAATGTCCTGAATAGCAAGGAAATGTGGACTATAGAACGGGGAAAAGACTGGACACTTTGGAGTTTTGCCTTGTACAACCCAACAGCTTAACCCACCCGGGGCCATCATCTGAAAAACCAGCTTTCTCTTAATTGTGACCTACGGCTACCCAACCCACGTGCTCTCTGATTTAGGGACTTACATGAAGACATCCGCAATGGTTAGTAAAGCGCTGGCACAAGGTGAGAATCTTGTCTCTGCCTTGGAAGTGCTTCAGTGTGGGTTTATCTGAAGAAATATGTGCCTTGCACACAGGAGCTCAAGCAACGTGCTAAGTTGAATTACAGGCTACATTAGGGGCTCTGTGTCAGCGACTTTGCAGCTCTCAAAGCTTAGATGATGGAAACTGGGGGGGAAGGAGATACTTATTCATCCAAGTGTCTTCGGGTGATTTTGAACTTGCTCAGCAGACTGGTCCCACCCGGGGACAAGCAGGCTATTAATCCCACTGGGACACCATTACTTTCTTCCTAGTCCCAGGTTAAGTCCCAAGAACGGTGAGCTGGTGGTGATGACAGAAACATCTCCATAGTCTGCATTGCACCTGACACGGTCGACTCACAGCAAAGTGAAACCCTTAGCACTCAGCGGGGGCTGTAACTTGGGCATTTTTCATATCAGCTTTTGAACTGCTGGTTTTAGTCAAATGGGTACAATGCATGACATCCAGGACTTAGAAAGGAATTAATGTCTTCAATGAATGTAAATGAACTGTTCTGACTTCATACAGTTGGTGACAGACGCATCTCTGTTTGTGGATCTCTATTTTCAAATACTATGAAGTTTCCCCTCTGCATGGAATTAGCAGCTTGACCTCAAGATAGCCAACTTCAATAGAGAGCCAAGAGCCACCGTCCTCCTGGCTCCTTATTGCTACTCTTTTGTTTGCAGAATGCTGTTCTTTTTCTCCCTGGGAAAGCCTCAGGTCAGCTGCCAGGCCCAGCATATTTTTCTTAGGCATCCCAACTATATTAGGGGCAGGCCGTGGAGTAATACAAAATGATGCAAGTATGTACAAAGTTACAAAGCGCACAGGAGCTAGCTAGTACTCGGCAAAATGCACATCCGCACTGGGGAGGAGAAATGGGCAGCTTTTATTTATTTCTCTGGCTACCAAATACCAATTGGTTATAAAAAAAATTACATCAACTTTCCATCTCTCATTCCAAAGCCACACTGATTGGTGGCAGGGGTTTATCACCTGTGGGCTCCACACGGCATGAGGAAGGCACCCAGGTTGCTGGGGGCTGTGGCCTGTTGATAAAGGCAGTCCCCTATCTTTGGTGGCTGGAGAGAAACACTAGGGAAGGAGATGACAAGGGACGCTTTTGGAAAGAATAAGGCAAAACAGTTATTTTATACAGAGTCTTAGTGAAAATTGTTGTAATGGACGGCACTTTGATCTAGTTGGTTTGAAAGCTCTTTTTCAACTTAGAACTGTTGGTTTGCTGAATTAAAAATACTCATTAAGATGAACTCGGTGAACATTTCCTGGGCTCCTACGTGTGCTGAGTCATTGGAGGCGTAAGGATAAGATGGCCTGACCTTGTACGCATTCCCCGGGTGCCTTCAACTCAATTAGAGATTGCAAACATGATCTCCAGAGGAGTGAACGATCTCACCAGAAGCAGGACAATTATCAAGGAAAACTAATAATGTGGCCTCATGCTAAGCCTTTTTAACTACCCCAACAATCACAAGGATGCTTAAAATGTCCAGTCAGAGATCATGCACAGTAATGAAATGTGTTTTTCATTATTGTCCAGTTGAGCTGTGGCCATTTTCTTAAATGACAGCTTCCAGGCCGGACTCAGAAGGGCGGCCGCCCAGCTGGAGCGAGCCAGCGTTTTGGTTCCGTGCCCACTTGGTTAGATCAAGGAGACCTGAATCTATCCATTTGCTTATTCAGACAGTCCCTATCACTGGAGTATCTTCGATCTCAAGGTCTTAAAATTTCTTGTGTTTACATCTTCAAGCGCCAATAAACATGATAATCTTTGGGGTCAGGGAATAAAGAAGACGTTCACTTTTTATTTGGTTTTCGATGTTGAGATATGTTCTAAGGGATTGGTTGGTTATCATCGACATGACAGGAACATAATCTAGGCAGATTGCAAAATGCTTTCGAGGTCTTCCTCTCAGAATGATAAGATTAAAAAGCAGATGGCTATCATTTCTCTGTAAAGACTATAGTGACTAAAACATTCAAATTCTGTCTCCCTATACGTGCATACGTCCGTATATACCTACATACGTACATCTTTGGGGTTTTGCTCTAGGATGGCCGACGTAGGAAGCTAATAATTTGTTTCTGCTGCTAAAGTTCTGCTAGCAAACTAACCAACAGGAATGAATCATCTCCAAGTATGAAGGAAGGAAAATTCTCAACACTAAATGTATGTGTGCGGAAGAACCTTATCACCTATCCCATCGTTCTGCAACTTAGAACAAGAGCCAGTTATATACTGAAGCTTTGTACAAACATTTTTAACTAACTTGCCAGTCATATGGCTTAATTAGAGCATGGAGAGCTAAGGCGCGCGTGAAGGGGCAGGCTGATAGCTAACTGCGCGAGCACTCAGCAGAAGGAAACCGTCTCACTACCAAGATTTGCCTCCCTGAAAGAATCCTGCTAGGCGTGGTGACATTTCCAAACCTAATTTTCTGTCTTGGAAGGCACCTAGGAGGCATTCAACAATCATCTAATAAATGAATGAACACACGAACGAATGAGCACACAGGTGAGTCAGCCTCTAGGACCCAGCAGAGGAACCTGTCACACTGTGGCAGGAACGCTCCTTCACTGCTGTCCTGAGTCCTGCAGTTCAACACACAGCCTCCCCCCGTGACCGCCCATGGTCATGTGCACATAGCCATCACTCTCAGGCTGGCTCACCTGGAGGAAAAGATTGAACTCCAAGACAGCCCCTTTTGGGGAGGGTGTCTGCCTGGAACATTCCACGAGTCTCATTTTCCTGGCCCAGTGACAGTAATTTTGAAAATACTGAGAGGCGGTGAGAACAGCATGTTTATAAGATGGCATGCTCACAGGGTCTGTGCAATGTTTGAGTGCATCCTGCATACGGTTCTGACATGCAGGATGGACTGGTTATTTTTGCTTTGTGCTTAAAGGTTTGGTTTTTGGAGAACAAAGCCACTTCATCAAGGCTTGAAGCCTGGGGCAATGACAGCAGCTCGCTCAACTCACACTGGGCTCTTTGCAGGGTAAGTCCTGGCACACAGTTAATGCTCAGTAAATGCTTTCTGATAATGGTGTTACCCTGGTTTAGTTAAAGAATAATCAAACACAGGCCTGAACTTGCCCATCTGCACCCAGAGCGATCTCTATTGCCCTTGGAGCAAGCCTCTCATGTGGATCTGACTGTGGGGAAAGCCTGTTGTGGTTGCCCTTATGTCGATGACTTCAGACCTCAAATGAGGTTAAAAACCACTTGATTGGAGCCACGTACCTGAGGTGGGAATTGTGTCGGAGGGGTCCTTGTTGGGGCACGTGATTTCCATTCCATCTCTCACCTGCAATGAGATGCACAGGGAAGGAGTAGAAATGGATCTTGCAACGTAGGAAACTGGATGAGAAAACACTAGTCAATAGAGACACCTAGGTATCACTTAAGATCCCTCCCTCTCCTTCAACACTCCTAACCGAGTGTCCATGACATCCTTTCCTAAATGCTCCCCATCCTGTCCCCTCTCCTCTATGCCCAGGCCTGTGTTACTTCTTGCCTGGAACACTGCAGCATGAACAGCCTTCAGTCCTGTGGGCTCCCTTCCCAGCCTCTGAGCCCAGAAAGATAACAGGCTCTCTCTCTCTCTCTCCCCCAACATAACAGAACGGTGTCACTCCCCTGCCCAAAATCTCAGTGAAAGCAGGGATTTTTGTCTGTTTTGCACACTGTATCCTTATAGCCCAGAACAGTGCATAGTAGATGCTCGATAAATATTTGTTGGTTAAAAAAAATACATTTCTGCTGCATTGACATCAGCATGAAGTCTATCCTCCTTAGCACATCCCAAGAAGACCCTAACATTCTAAACCATCAGCTCTCGACTCAGTTCTCATGCTCTCCACACCTCTGCCCAAGTTTACCTCCATTCCCCCTGACCTTTCCCTCCCTCTGTGTTCCCACACTCCCATCCACCTTGTCACCCTTAGTCATCCTTCAAGGCTAGGGTCGTTTGTACTCTTTGGGAAGCCTTGTCAACTCTCTCTGGTCGCTTGCTTCCTCTGTGTTCCAGAATACCCATGGAAACTTTAATTATAGGACTCACTCCACTGTGTTACCATTGCTGGTTGGTTCCACTGGGCCGAGTTCCTTGAGACACGCGACGTATTTTATTCGTGGTTTTCTCTCTTATGCCTGATATTCCTCCATCCACCCACCCATTTAGTCATTTGACAAATAGTGACTCGGCACCTGCTCTGGTCCCTGCATTCTGGTGGTACACAGAAGGTAGCCAATAAATGTATCTGGAGAGAATGTGTTGCTCCCTCTTATGAGATGACAATAATAGCAACACTTTTGTAGAACTCAGGGCGTACCAGGTACTAGTAGATGTGCTTTATACTTACTAGTGCATTATAACTTAATAACAACTCTCTGAGATCGGGCTGTGACTATCATTTCACAGATTTAAAAAACACCAAGGCGCAGAGATGGTAAGTGCCTTGCCCAATGACACAGAGCCAGTAAGTGGAAGAGTCTGGATTTGAACCCACAGCTGGTTCTCTCCCCATGCTGCCTCCTGGAAGTATCCTCCCTGCTGAGGTATTGGTTAGAAAGCATGGGACACGTTGCTAAACCAAGGGTCTTTCACACTCTGCCTCTCAGGCTCTGTGGTGGGTCAGCTTTGCCTGGGTCGCCTGGAGTACATGTCACCCTCTTCACACAACAGGGAGGCCAGGATGGCGCAAGTACCAAAGTTGTCTCAACTCGTATTGGCCCCCAGTCCTCTGAGAATGAAGGCATCAGCCTTCAAGTGTTTCCCGGCTCCCCAGAGGAGCGCAGGGTGCCCTATCTAATCTTGACAGGAAATAACAGGGAGACTCATGAGATTAGCACCCAGCGAGACGTGAGTAAGTGTGAGGTGGCCCCCACAGGTAGGTGCCAACTTCAGAGGCCCTTGGGTCTCCATGCTGTCCGGTTTCAGACTTCACCACATTGCTCTGCTTTTTCTTAACTTTCTCCTCAGATTAAGGGCTCAGATGAGTCTAAGAGGTCTGTCAGAGATTGGGGGAGGGCCTGAGGGGTCTTGCTTTACTCAGAATAGACAGGCAGGAAGCAGGCACCCCTGACGCCTCAGGATGCTGGTTGCTGAGGCGGAACGTAGGGCAGACCTGCTTCAAGCACCCAGGGGGGCAGCCACACACCTGACCCTGCACCCTTTCCATCCTGCTCACGGGGTTCCGGGACCTAGAGAACCGTGTGGAAGGTTCCAAAGACCCAGCAGGGGGTCCGGCCGCCGGTTCATTTGCACGTTTGTTTGTCAGTCCCAGGAAACCTCCGCCTACCTCAAGCTTCTCGAGAGAGTGCAGCAGCCTGGGCAGGTACTTGCTGTTCTTGTAGGTGAACAGGTAGGGATTCTCCTGCAGAGGAAGGCAATATATTGTAACCATGACCTAGACATCTGTATTGTTCATTCGTCAGGTTGTATCATCCAGCCATGCCTTTGGCCAATTTGGAACTTTCATACCAGCCTTGAAATGATGAGAAAACCATTCTCTGGCTTTTCTTCTCTGCACTGCTCACTAGTTCTCTGAAGGAGCTTATTAATGCTTTGCAATTTCCCGTTTCCAACAGTCAACATCTCTTGCTACCCGAGCTTCATGCTACCAGGCAAAGTACACATATTTCTATAAAAAGAGAACTTAGGTTTAAGCTTCCTGGCAGCCCAAGCAAAGAGGGGAACGGCTGAATTATATAGTTCTTACAGCCCAGTAATAAAAAATCTTACCGATTTGGTAAGAAAGCCAAACATTTAACTAGTATTAAATGATAAAAAGGAATTCTCCTGATTTATGTTCAGTTTTTTCTTTTCTCATTCATTTATTCAGTGGCATTAATTCTATACCTGCTATATCTTAGGCACATTATTTAAGACACCCATCCTTACATTTGGGACCAGATAAGCTGTGGCTTTGGTCCTATGCCCTCCACAGGTGAAGGGACCTCAGTTCTGCTAACATGGCTCCCCTGACCCACAGGTGTAAACCTGAGATGCGTCAAGTACGCAAGCCTATGCCCAGCCTAGAAGACCCAAGCCAAGACTGTACTGGGGCTCATGTCTCAGCCAGGGAAGACCCCACGTCACAGCAAAGCCCACCTCTTTGTGACCCCATCTCTCTCCCCAACTCAGCCAGAGATCCCCCACCCCCAAGTTCTGGCCTACCTGAGAGGGACAGGTCACTGGCCTTGTCTCTCCTGCACCGAATGGCTCATCTTTCTGTCCTGCTGGCTTCATCTGGAAAAGGAGGTGATCTTTAGAACAGAGAAGTCTTATATAGGTGGCCACATACTGGGGTATCACTGAGAGAGGCACTTCTCTGAGTGTGACCCTGGGCCAGCAGGAAGCATTAGCATCATCTGGGGACACGTTAGAAATGCAAATCTCCAGTCCCATCCCAGACCTGCTGAAGTCAGAAACTTTGGGGTGGAGTCCAGCTCTGCATTTTAACAAGCCCTCCAGGAGATCCCGTGCATGCCCATGGCAGGAGAGGATTCAGTGATTCCTAGCCCACCCCTCCTGATGTTCCAGAAGGAGACACAAATACCAGAGACAGTGAGCTGGGACAGGGACCCCATCACTAACAAAACTTCCCTCAGAGAGGAGAGCAGGGAGGGGAAGGAAGGGTAAACACTTGGCTTTTGTGTAAGGCATGCACGTCTCCCCAGGGCTCCCCTTCCCTTTGTGTGCATGAACCCCCGTCCAGTAGGGAAGGAAACCCTCTGGTACCTGAAGACAGCTTTCGTGGCTGTGAGGCCATTTACGGGCTCTGCCTCAAGTCCCATGCCTTTAACTGGGACCCAGAGAAACAGACATGAGGCACAGCATGGCCCCCATTCCCAAACTACTTGAACGTCTAGCGGTTTGGGAATGAGTGATGGTGGGGTCAGTGCTGATCAAGGCAACTGCTTAAATGATTACGAAGCCTATGGAACACGGACAGAAAGCATATGGTGTGTCAGCAGGGGGCGCAGCAGGTGAAAATCTCAGGTAAAAGCACCGAGGGGCAGGCAGGAAAATGAAGGCAGCTGAAGAATTCAGTGGGGAGAGGGCTTTTTTGTGAAAGAGAGGGATGGGGGCGCAGAGAGAAAGAGAGAGAATCTCCAGCAGACTCTCTCCTGAGCGCAGAGTCTGACACGGGGCTCAATCTCACGACCCTGAGATCATGACCTAAGCCAAAATCCAGAGTCAGATACTTAAGTGACTGAGTCACCCAGGCACCCCATGGACTTTTTTTTTAAGTTCCTTTTGTTATTTTTACTTTTATTAAAGACTTATTTGAGAGAGAGAGAGAGAGAGAAGAGAGCGGGGAGAGGGAGAGAGGGAGAGAGAATCCTCAAGCAGACTCCCCCCCCCCACTGACCATGGAACCCAATGCAGGGCTCGATCTCAGGACCCTGAGATCATGACCTGAGTTGAAATCAAGAGTCAGCCACTCAACCAACTGAGCCACCTGGGTGCCCCTAAAGTTCCTTTTGTTATCTTTAAATGGTCATTACACATGTGTGAACCCTTGAAGGATAAGGTGGCTTTGAGAGAAGACAGGTTTCCTTTTGCACCTGCTATTCTGCCATTTGGGAAACTCATGTTCGCTGTCAGCCATACTGCCCACAGGTACTGGGCAGCTTTGTCCCTCGCCTCCCTTCCAATGACTTGACAAAGGACACAAAAGGCAGGAGGCTAGCCGATGGAGTGCCCTATCTGGCTCAGTCACGGGCTCTGCCATTCCCCATGAAGATTTTAGATTCTTCAGCAATATCTTATCCCAGCATCTGTGCCCCATAAACAGGAAGCAAGGAGAGACCTTTACCCTTCTTGGGATTAGCTCTTCACCCAAATGGGCAAAGTCAGATAAGAGAGTGTAATTAACTTAACCTTTTGGTAAAGGAGTGGTAACGCTTTAGCTCAATGGCTGGAGGAGGAACTGGGGTTCCCACATTCTTTCAGTTTTATTCTGAAGGTGCACATTGCTAGAAATGGGAGGTCACACCCAAAAAGTTCAAGGCAGCTCTCTGCAAGGGAGTGTTCAGTGGCCTGCCTTCTTCTCTCCCCCAATCTTTCAAGAATTTAACCAACAATAGAGTCTGGGAAGAAACTTTGAGTGAGTCATATCTTACTAATTCTGGTGGAATGGACGTAGCAGAGCCTGTTTCTTAAGGACCTTAAAGAAGGGAAATCCATAAGCTCGAGTCAACACTTCTCTTTAAAAGCCTTTTCCCAAATTCTTTTGGTTGGACTACTACATCCTTCCTGCTCCTTTAATGCCCTTTACACCCGCTCAGACCCTCTACCCTCCTCGGGGCTCAGAGAGCATGGAGAACGGTGTGGCTGGTCCAAACGCCCCTCCCACTGTCCCTCCTCCCACTATCTGTACCGCGCACAAGTGCACGTAGGCTCTGGGGACGGCGGAGGCTGCCCTTTGTGGTCTCACTCCTCTTCTCAGTCCCGGAATCACCCACATCTCCTCTCCACGGCCTCCCTGCCCCACTGGAATTAACTGGAATGTGGGAGGGATGACCTTAGACATCTTCTCCCAGGAGCATTCCCACTCAACTGAGCAATCCCTGAGGGCTCTCCCCCTGCCCCACGGCCCCAGCCCCTCGTGCGGGGCTTGGCAGAGGGTGGGGGTCTGTGATTGCTGGAAGGATCTGGGAATCGAGTTCCCCAAGGGTGGGTCTCTTCAGAACTAGGGTTGCACAAGGGAATGAGTGATGTCTCCCACACAAAATCCTCCAGCTTCGTGCCAGGAGCTCAGCTCCAGTCGGGGGGGATGTGTTGTGCTGGGGCGGTGCCAGGGGTGTCTCAGAAGCAGGGCTGCCCTCTCCTGCAGGTGTGTGGAACCTTCCTTTGCCGGCCCTCAGAGCTTACGTGTCCTCTGGGGGAGGACAGATACTGGTGTGGCCCACACAGCCGCCCCTGCCGTGGTGTCCTGGGGCACAGTGGGGGAGAGAAGCAGCAGAACTTGAGCCCCCATGGTCACAACGATTGTGTTGGCTGCTCTGTGCTCCCCACAGAGGAGGGTGGCCCTCATTCAGGGCTGTCTGTGTCTGTAAACGTTGGCTTTGATGGGCATACCTCGCTTTCATCTCTGTGGTTTTCATTAAGCCCAACATAGCAGAGACTTAAGGAGGCAGAGGCAGAGACACTCCCGCCCTCCTCACACCCCTAGGAAGACACCGGAGTGAAACCAAGGGGGAACCACTCATGTGTTTGGCCACAGCCCTCTGAGGCTGCCTGAAGGTCATTACACCCTTTGGCAAGTAGAGAAAATGGAGGCCTAGAAAGACCACATGACTCCCCTCAAGAAACACTGAAAAACACTGCTGGAACCAGAACTCAGGTTTTCTGGCTCTTTACCCAGTATCCTTCACCCTCACCCTTTCTTACGGACTAATCCATGCCTGCAGGAGCAGCCCAGGCGTTCTAGCAGCTGTGCCCACCCCGGGAGCCATGGACAGTCTGCATTTCACTGCTGAGGAAGCCAGGGGACAGACACCCCTGGGGAAACCCATCCATCTCTGCTGGCCTGGCTGCAGGGACCTCGAGAACTCTCACTGGGAAATGACTCGTGGTTGGTTGGACAGGTCTGGAGACCGTGGGGGTAACTGCCCACCCAGGAAAGCTGCCAGCTCTTCCTCTGAGCCCTTGTGACCCCTACTATGTCCTCATCCTTTGGCCTTGAGTGTGAAACTTTCTGTTTCCATCTGTGAGCCTGTTTAGGCTTGTCCTTGTCCTCGCCCTCAAGTGGGTTGTAGGGCACTGTGGCACCGTGTGCCCGCGTGAATGTGAACGTCAGCAGTCGGGCTCACTCAAGGCCGTTTGTTATCACTGCTGCCATGGCCACCAATGACAGTCCACAGCAAGATGAAGGCATAGAGGGGGAGAAGGGTGGGGGGAGAGATGTGGGAGGAGAGGGGGGGAAGGGAGGGAGAGAGAGAGAGAGAGAAGGGAGAAGAGCCTTCTCCCTGGATCTGCTCTCTCTGGCATTCGAGGTTCTTCACTCATTCTCAGGGCCTCCCGATGCCCACGTTTCCTCTCCAGCAGACCACCCTCATACCGCCCTTGTTAACACATTAGCTCCTTCTTTTCTCCATGCCCTTTGCTCACAAACGTCCTCTTGCCTGGGAATACCCACCCTGACCTCCTCCGACACATCCAACAAAGCCAATTGGAGTCCCATCCCCATGGGGCTCTCTGGATCTCTCCCCCATATCATTTTTGGGTGCACAGTCTAGCACATCACTGCTGGCTAAGTTCAAGGTTACTCTCGTTCTTCTGGGTTGCCTGACCCTTCTAGCCACACCCTGGGATCAGTGAGGGCAGAGGCCATTTGGCATGTCTTCTACTATCTTCCTCGGACCCAGCATTGGGCAGGGCATGTTGTAGGTGCCCTTCTGTTGCTTGGGAGAAAGTTGACATAGGAGGAGGAGAGGGGTTTGGCTGAGCTGGAATCAGCCCTTCTCCCCCAGAGAAAGGGTGGAGGGAGGACAGCCCCTGTAGGAACGGTCCCATTCCCTTTCTCTGCTCATGCCAGCAGCAGAGTGGGTTTCGGGGGAAATATCCCACCCAAGGGTCAGATCCACTAAAGGGTCCTTATTAAAAGAAATCAAAAAAACAAATCACTGTCTTCTCCGAGGGATGGTGTGAACCCATTGCTGTGGGCCATCGGGGGACCCTGCCTGCTCTCCTTGCTCCAGGCTAATGTGTGCTGAAAGCAGCTGCTATGGTTCTCGGCACGGTGCATCAACTGAGGAGATGAGAGAAATTTTTCAAACCAAGGAGGAAGAAAACCAAGTTTCTATCACTGGAATTCTAAAAATAGGGTAACCTGGATGGGGAAAAAATGGCAAAATCTGGTCTCTGTCCAGTGCCCTGGAAATGTTCACAGCTTTGATGTTCTATCCCATCCACGGACTGATCCCAGCTGGCCCTGGGGGACCCCCGTAGTCTGGGGAAAGCCTGTCATAGGTATGGTAAGAAGGGCCCACATGTGGTGAGTACTCACTGAGGACCAGGAGTAAGCCGCACACATGACGTGTGTTGGGTCGGGGGTTATGATCAGGAGTTTGCAGAAGGGATGTTGAGACCCTACATTCACACAGCTCATGGGGAGTGGAATTGGACTTGAACCCAGGTCTTCATCATTCAAAGTCCATGCTCATCATGGGCACCACCCTGGGCCTTTGAGCCACGTGATGGTGGAACTGGTACGTGGACCTGATCCCCAGTGCCTCACTCCAAGCCAAGTCACCTGCATAGACTCAGAGGAGACACCCCACCTCTGGCAAGATCAGGACTGTAGTGGCCCAGACCTGAGATAAGGTGAACCTCCCAGGAGGTCAGAGCTGGGCTGTCACTGGGTATGGGAAGGCTCCCTGGTGGCCCAGAATCGTTGTCCTGGGGTCCTGCAGGCAACCCACAGCCCCTCCATCAGAGCAGGGGGCACAGTGGGTGTGCAAGGTGGAGGTCCTGCCTCTCTTCTTGTGTGCCAACCCCCCAGCTGGCAGAGTGAACCCCCTGGGGCCCCCAGCCACTCACCATGCTGTTCCAGAGATTCAAGGCGAGGGTGCTGGGATCCTGGAGTGCTTGCTCCCCCTGAAAGAGAACCAGATAAGAACCACTGTGTGCCCCTAAGTATGGGGTGACCTGAGGGGCCCTTTGAAGCTCTCCTGGGCAGAGATGGGCTGGCCTTCACCTGTCCAGACTCTCTCTCAGCCCCACCCCCACCGATAATAGTGGGCACTTACAGGACCCTTCCCGGGGCCAGGGCGCAGAGGTGAAGGCCTGCAGGGGGAGGTCAAATGTCTGGCTGCTCTCTGTTATCATAAGGCCATACATACTGAGTTAAACAGGAGCAGGTGATGGGGAAGTGAATCAGGTGTGGTCTGAGTGGGGGTGGGAAGGATGGGAACTAATGTTCCTCCTCCTCCTTTTAAACCACTATTAGAACATCACTAAGGTCCTAGAGGGGATACCGTGACCCCAACAGGCAGGATCCAGGAGCCTGGAGGGAGGGACAGTCCTGGATGCACATTGCGAAAGCCTCAGAGAGAACGTGCGGAGCATGCGTGAACCCACCATCGTGCTCGTGGTCTGGGGAGCCCCAGTGGGGCCAGAGGCATTCGCCTAGTGATCTGGGGGGCGGTTGGGGGCAACTCCAATTACCCTCCCTCCCAGGGATGGATGTAGAGGGTGTGGAGGGAGGACCGTGGTGCGCGGCCCTGGAGAACCTATCCTAAATAAGTTACAAGAGCTAGGAGGGACTGAGCGCTCCCAAGCGCCAGTACTGCTCTGAGTTCCATACACGTATTTATTTACTCACGTAATCCTGACAATCACCCTAGAGGGAGAGAAAATTATTAACAGCTCTGATTTCACAGATGGGGAACCGAGGCACAGAGAGTGCAAACAACTTGCCCAAAGTCACACAGCTGGCCTAGGCCAGAACCTGCCCAGGTCGAGTCCATGCTCTACCTTTGGGCTCCTTCGCCCCTACGAACCTGCCTCATGGGGCTAACCAAGCCCGTGGGGGATGCTGTCAAGAAAGGATAAGAGAATCTGCAGCCCTTCTCCCCCAACACCGCATATGCTGGGCTTGGGGAAGCCCAGCCGGGCTGGGGCTTCTGTGCAGATGAGGGTGGGAGGGGGGAGGCTTGGTCCAGGCTCCTCACGGCAGCCCTCACTCACCGAAGGTGGGGTCTCGTAGAAGGTAGGCTGGAAAACCACCACGAAGGACTCCTGCTCGTTGTACTTGCTGGAGGCCAGGAGCTGGTCCCAGCTCTCCTGAAGAAGGAGCAGAGAGGTGGGCGCCCAGAGCACGAACAAGACCCAGCCTGCCCCACCCTGTGACCGGGGAGCTCTGAGCGGCCCCGAGGTCAGGATCACCCATCTGCGCTGGTCAGAATTAAATGCTGTTCGGGAGCTCCCCCTTATCTCGCACGTCAGGGCCCTTTGACAAACTAAATCAGGTTTTCATTTTCCCTGAAGCCCCAGCATCAGGCAGTACGTGAGATGGACCTGAAATAGATTCTCTGGGAGCTCAAGAAGTACACGCCAGCGCGGCACGTGCTAGGGCCCCATGCTCTCCTCAAGGCCCGGGTTCTGCAGAGGGAGGTGCTCTTTCCCAAGTGAGAAGAGCTGTATCCAGCTTCACATAGGACTTGCTCCTTCAGTAGAAGCCGTCGTGGTAACACAGGTCAGGAGGAACCTGGCCTTTGAGCTGCTTGCTGACAGGGATGATGGTGGCCACTGAGCCATCCGCTCTCACTTGGGTCCCTTCTCTAAACTGGAATGACTCATCTTCCAGAATCCTGACTTGCCCAGGGGCTGCGGTCTGGGAAGCAAGCCCAGCCTGGGCAAAACCAGCCCACCAGCCACGGATGTGTGGTACAGGCGGTGATGGCTACCCGAAGCATTTCAGACCGAATCTGCCAGGTTCTTCTTGATTGTTGACTTTAGCTGCCATGGCCGCCCCCCTCCCCCACCAGCGTTTAGTCCCCACTTTTCACAAGGGAATTCCAAAGCATTGCCAGCAAGGGAATGCAGAGGAGCTCTCTTCGGTCCCTGACTCTCAATCCTGAGCTCAGTGGAAGAAGTCTGACATTAAGAAGCTTGCTCCCTTCTTGTTCCTACCATCCCTGCTCCCCTCCAGAACCACCTGCCCCGGAGGGTCAACAGCCAGCCTCCCAGGGTGGGCTCACCTGATAGGACCCCTGTGTCACCACCTTGGAAAGCTTCAAATTCTCCCCTGAGTGCCTGCTGGGCTCTTCTGTGGGGCTGCCAGTTAAAACAAGCCAGAAATGAGACCATGGGTGCTGTATCGGGAAGAAGGGGGCTGGAGGGGCCCTGGGAGATGCTTAAGGAGTGTGGAAGGAGAAGCTAGAAGTCTTAGAGTTTCCAGAGAAGGAAGGAGGCACACGTTGGGGGAGAATAAAGGATAGGGTCGACCTCACAGGACTGATGCCTTCGAAGTGCCCTACACCGTGCCTGACACATGGCGGTCGGTGAACAAATGCTGGTTTCATTTCACTTTCCCTTTTTACCTGAGTTGAGTCCCTTGGTCCCAGTGAGAGAGCACCAGAGTCTCAGAGAGATCCACCAGGTTCACAAATGCTTTGGGGACCTAGGAGGGGACAAGGGGGAGAGGAGCATTTGCTAGATCACCATGGCTACCCAGGGGCTTCTCTGGAGCCCTGGGTTCAAGCCTTCTTGGCATCTGGTTGAACATGGTGGTCCTCACCTTGGTTGAAAACCTCCTTTGGGAGGTGTTTGGTTGGGGTCTGTCCAAAGCTGCCAGCACACAGCCAGCTCTGCCATTCAAGAAAGGCATCATTCACCATCCGTCACAGGGGTGGGGCATCTCTCCACCCCAGTGTCAATAGGAGAGCAAGACCTCTGACAGGCTGATAGAAAAGCTGCCTCCCCAGGGAGCAAAGGGTGGGGGTGAGAGCTCCCTGGTTCCTAGAACTGCAGTGCTCATAAAGGTCACTTTAGAAAGGGAAGGCCCTTGGGCTGTCACTGCCCCAGACTTAAAGGCCTCAGGAAAGAGGAGGGTCACTGAGACCCCAGGAGGAACGGTGCTCTATCCCTTCTTCCTCCCCAGAAGTCTTGCTCAGAAATATTCTTTGGGGGCGCCTGGGTGGCACAGCGGTTAAGCGTCTGCCTTCGGCTCAGGGCGTGATCCTGGCGTTATGGGATCGAGCCCCACATCAGGCTCCTCCACTATGAGCCTGCTTCTTCCTCTCCCACCCCCTGTGTTCCCTCTCTCGCTGGCTATCTCTATCTCTGTCAAATAAGTAAATAAAATCTTTAAAAAAAAAAAAAGAAATATTCTTTGATTACAAAGAGCTCTTTTAAGGTTTTCCTTGAAAGGTGAGAAGGGCTCCTCCACACCCTTTGCTTTTCCCTTGGGTCCTGGCTTCCCTCCCAAGTCCATTGTCCCCATCTCAGTGGAGGCCACTTGAGAATAAATTGGAACCTGCCCCATCAACCCCTGGAAGGGCAGTTTCCTCCTCACAGTCCAAGATGTTGGCGGGGAAGGGCAGCTCAGGGCCTGTGGTCCCTGGGCACTGGGGAGCAGCACATCTCACCTCCTGTTGCAGGTAGTCCAGAGCCCCGTCTAGAAGGTGCAGGCCTCCCGCCGTGTGCCTCTGCTGGGAGAGGAGAAACGTGCTGAGTGCAGGTGGGGGTGGGCACGTGGCACACTCCTGTCGGCCTGTCCCTTTCTCTCCCCGCCCCCTATCTGAGTCCTTAAATCCAGGTGTAATTGAATTCCCCCTTTGGACCTGATTTTCTTCAGATAAAAGTGATTCCGTTAGCCTTTCGGAGTTAAGTCTGGTCCCAGATTTTTGTCCATTCTCTGACTTCCCCAACCCATCATTCACCAGGAAAAACCAGACTCTCCCAAATGGGACGTTCCATGTCGGGGAAGGGCAAACCAAGGTCAGGGCCGGTCCAAAGCTCACAAGGAGGGAGGGAACCCCGGACTACTCCCAAAGGCTGATGGAATCACTTTTATCTGAAGAAAATCAGGTCCGAAGAAGGAACACAATTACCCCTGAATTTAAGGACCCGGATGGGCCTCAAAACTTCGACAACATGGCCCCTTTTGATCAGACCTCCCCCTGCCACTTGGGCCACCATGGAGAAAAGGGCTCAGGGAGAGAATCTGAGCCAGCTCCTGTTACTGAGTATTTAAAGACACCTCCTACCCACCCAATGCTTTGTTGGTCATGAAAATAAATAAACAAAGGGGAGGACCTCAAAAATCACCCTGGTTTACCTTTTTAGAGTAAAAAAAGAGGAAGGAAACTAATAATAAACTTTACAACAAGACGAACTCATGAGCAGCCCGCAAACCAGCTGTCCCCTGAGGCGACTTGGCTCAGACAGGAAGACACGGGAGGCCCAGTTGCCTTTCTGTCTCCTGGGGGGACACAGGCAGGGACTCTGGAGACAGCTGTCAATCACCAGGGCTGGAGCAGCCCTGAAGGGGAGCTCCCACTCCCGCCTCCCGGCTTGGATGCACAGGTGTCCTCTCCAGGCTTGCTCAGTCTGCTCTGTCGCCATAGCCAACGGTAGTCTTTTGTCAGTTTCCTGCAGTCTAAGCGAGCCTCTCCTCAAGCATGACATTCAGCATCGCACTTTCCCTTCTGAGGAGTCTTGGGAACTCTGTCTAAAAAGTTCCTTGCTGCCCATCTTTACCACATTCAGGGCATCTGTCTTCCCTAGGGACCCCGGGGGATCCCTGCGTGGTTTGACCCCGAGAACAAGCCCTGCTGTAGAAACCCCTTAGTCAAGGTGGGGGCAAAAGGATATTTTAGCTTTGACTCTAATGTTTCAGTTTTTTTTAAAGGCAAAAGTATTCGTGCATTGTTTGTCCAACTAAAAATAAAAATGAATCATGCGTAATGGATATGTACACACAGAAATGCGCTGTGAAGGCAAGGACGCTTAAAGGCATACACACATGAAGGGACAAGAATCCACATAGGAATGCTTGAATGCAAGTAATGTGTATTTATCTTTAAGGAATCACGAATGAGTGTAAGCATCAATGAATGCATTCAAACATTAAAAAAAAATCAAAACAATGCTGACACAGACAAACTCGTTATAAATACAATAGCACATGCCTGCATGTAAGAAGAGAGGGTGGATCTGACAAGGTAACTTATGGATGGATGAATGGATGGACAGGTGGATGGATGGATGGATGAGTGGATATGCAGAGGAATGCAACAATGCCTAGATGCTCGTTTGAGCACTTCAATGCATGAATGCATAAATTCGTGAATAAATGTTGGTGTGTATAATGACCAGAGCAGAGAATAAACGGGCACAGAAATTTCTCTTGGTGCTGGAGAAAACAGGGAGTAAAGTAGAAAAATAAGCCTTAAAGATCTATGTGCTACAAACCCAGGAGATCTGCAGGAATATGGTTCCACGAAAGCTGGTCAGGGAAGGTGGGCCTCCATCAACATTCTCCCAGGGCCCAACATCAGTAATGGAAGAAGGGGAGGGAGTTGATGGTGCTAGGAGTCAGTGGGAGCATGGGACATTTGGAGGAAGGCAAGAGCATGTGTTATGGGAAAGGGCCACAGGAAAAAGGACAGCACCTCAAGAAACCCCACGCATGCCCATGCCATGGTCTGGTGGCAGCCCTGGGTGGTGGCTGAATGCACAGTGGGCAGGTAGTTGGTCTGCTGCAAGGGGCTTACGTGCCTAAGGCTTCAGTTCCAGAAGAAGAGTCTGTGCGCCATTTATGTCACTGTAGCCTGGGTATCTAAGCCACCCCTTGTACTTTCCACTGATCCTAACCGGGACCCACCTCCAACAAAGACTTAAATCAGACAGTCACCTACATAAATAAAAAGCACAGCCACACGTTTCTTGTCCTGCTCCCAGGAACGCCAAAGAGGCCGGACGTTACCATCTATCTACATGAACTAGCTCCCCCTTATCATGAGAGGCCATGGGCCAACAGGTGATAAGAGCACACATATCCCGCTTTATTTCCCAAATTCAGTGCTTAAGCACAATCAGAGCCACAAGATGCAAATGATCTTTAATTAGGAAGCTGATTTTCCTTAGTCACAAAATGATCATTGACTCAGCCTCTCTACACCTCAATTTCCTTTTCCTGATATGAAGGACGGTATGTTAAAAACACCCCTCCTGTACACGGCTCCTTGAGCCCTTTGTTATCGACACCCGTTAATTATCTATCTGTTTGCCCAAGTTCTGAAATAGCTACTAGCCTGAGAGGTGTAGACCAGCTGGGCTGAGGGTCATTCCCACTGCCCTCATCCCCGCACCCGCAACCCTCTGCCTCCCAGCCTGCGGTTTACCTGTTGGGCGGAGGGACAGACGTAATCCTGGCTTGAGTTGAAAAACACATTGATGAGCTTCCAGTCATTTTGAAAGTCAAGTTCCTGAAAAAAAAAAAGGGCAAGAGCGTAAAAAGAGAGAGTGGTGAGACCTGGCATCAAAAGAACTGTTTTCAAGTTGTTCGATTTTATGACCCACGCTCATGAAATCATATTTATGATTTTTTTTCAAAAGAAGTACATGATAGGAATCTAAAGTTGTATAATTGTACTAGAAGGCAATTTGGCAAAATGTATCAAAAACTATTTTTAAGGGCATACCCCTTGATCTAATAATTCCATTTCCCAACATGTATTTTAAGGAAACTAGGATACATGAGAGATTTAGTTGCAAGGATGAAGTCTTGTTTATAAGCGTGAAAAATTGGAAACAACATAAATGTTTAAAATAGGGGACTGTTGTGTAAATTGCAGAACACTCATAAGATGTAGCCATTAAAAGGATGCTGGAAAATGTAATTATTGTCATGGGAAATATTACATGGAAAAAAGCAGGTTATAGAAAGTATATACATCTAGTAACATGCTTGTTTAATAAAACATATACAGATATATGTGCTTAGAAAAAACATGGAAGGGAATATACACCAAGTTGTTAACAGTAATGATCTCTGAGTCTCAAGTTGAAGGATGGTTTTAATATTCCTTTTGTTTATCTGTGTTTTCTGATTTTTCTCTAATGACCACGTATTAATTGCAGAACAAAACGATAAACCTTCATTTTGTGTTTTAAGAGGCAGCACAGCGCACTCGATGAACCCTGGACTGTGGCTGCGGCACTTTAGATTTCTAGCTCTAACTAGCTGTATGGACTTGGGCAGGTCCCAGGACTTCTTGGGACTTCAGTTTCTTCATCTGTAAAATTATGGGATTGGCTTCAGGACCTCCTAACCATTTTCCAGAAGGTTATGACTACTCCAGAAATTCTGGAATTCTCCTGGTAGAAGCAGCATAGCTCCTCCACCTGTCACTGTTCCTGTAGAGCCTGGAAGGACCTAGCTTTAACCCCCGAACTCTGTAATGAATGCACAGCTGGCTGAGACGGCATCGTCCCCTGGTTCCAGGGGTCCAGGCTCAGGGCCCCGGAGACTGCCAGCTGGGGAGCCAGGCTTGCCTTGATTTGGTACTTGCCCATAAGGAGGGCACAAAAGATCAGAGGATGCTTGTTGCAAACTCATATAAGCTACCCAGTAAAGAGTGTCTGAACTGCTAGGTTTGCAGGCACCGAGACCCCAGCCTATATGTCACATGACTTCCACCCAAGAACAAAAGCGAATATGGTAATAACAGCAATCATCACCCCCAATGACATTGACAACTACAGGCTTTCACTGAGCATGAGTCTGTGCCGGGCACATCTGACACCCCCATTGAATCCTCCCTAAGCCTGTGCTGCAGGCTCTTTTATTATGCCCATTTCATAATGGGGAAACTGAGGCTTAGTGAGGCTAAGTGTCTTACCCAACATCACACAGCTAATAGGCCAAGAATTCAGGATTCTCACTCAACCCATCTCCCCCTAGAACCCAAGCTCTCAACTATCTCCCTAAGTATGAAGTCATTTTTATCCACTGATGTTGGGTAGCCCTATGCTGTGAACATAAGGACTGGCCCTGTGTTTTAGTGGACTCCAGAGACTGGCCCCAGGAAGGGCATCTTTGGAGGGTCCCGGCTGCACCGCTTGCTGGGTTCAGGGCATGGTGGCAGCAGGGCCACCCTCCCCCCTCTGTGCATTTGGCCTGATCACCTCAAGCAGACATGGGCAGCCCCAGCCTCCGTGACATGAATCCTCACCTGGTCCTCCTTCATGCTCCTCACCAGTTCTTCGGCCTGCGCCTGCCAGTCTCTGCACAGAGGGAGGGGGCAGAGAGAAAAATCAGTTGGCGAGAACTTCGCTGAGGGCCGGAAGCATGCCCCTGGCCCCAGCGCAGGTGCCCGTCTCAGAGCCTGAGGCCACACTCTCGCCCCTGGCTTCCGCAAGGCAGACACTGACCTGATTTTTAAAACAAAGCCCATCAGGCAGACTGTAGTCCATGCAGGAGACACATTCTGACTTTGATTCAATACAGACCTTTCTTTCTAAGCCTCTTTGACTCTGCCCACACCCACCCCGCAACCCACCCAGGTGCCCAAGACAGGCAGGAGGACGCAGCCCCAGGGAATGCCAGAAACGGGACTTACTCAACACCAGTGTGGGGTACCGCTCTCTTCCCAGGGACGCACAGGGGCCTCAGAACAGAGGGGTTGAAATATCTGATGATGTCTGAAAGGGCTAAAGAGAGAGCTGCTTTGAGGCTGTGGCCCTGCCGGCTGGAGGGGACCCGTAAAGTCCGACCCCCACGGGCTGAGCCGCCAGGGTGGCCGTCGCTATTCCAAAGCACGCCCTTCTCAACCATCAGCCGCAAAGTCAGCCTCCGAGTGGGCCCCTGGAAGCAAATGGAGCTAAAAGCTAGCATCAGTGCTAAGTGCCTAACATGCGTGAAGGGGAAACGGAGTCTGGGAGAAGCTAAGCAAGCTACTCAAGGTCTCACGGTAAACTGAAGCTGCCGAGATTTGAACCAGAGCTTTCAAACACCAAGGTTTTCACTGTCGTGCGCCATCGACTCGTTAGGGAAAGTGTGCTGGGATGGGACCCAGGGAAGGCTGCCTCCCAGCCCCCCTTCCTCCTCCTGAGAGTGACAGCAGGGCGGGAAAGCTCCAGGGAACACACATCCCAGAGCTGACAGCCAGAGGACCGCTAAAAATAGCACTGTCAGGAACAGTTAAGTTGTGTCTTGCTCCCGAGAGAGGAGAGGGCAGAGCCGGGAGAGTGTCATGGGAAGAAGATGCACCCCCCACCCCAGGCCTCCTTTCCTGTTGCCCCCATGCAGAAGCGCCTGGGGCTTTGTAGGAGCAGAATGCGGCTGGCACAGTGCAGGCAGCAGACAGGGCGGCGGTGGCAGAGCTGGCTGGGAAGTCAGGAGACCAGTCTCTTGGCTTTGTCCACCTGGGCAGCCATGTGAGTCATGTGTGACTCGGGCTTCATCCTCAACCCCAACTAATAAGCTTCCTTTTCTAAGTCCTGACAACTTGGAGGAGGAGCTCCTTCCCACATGTGGGGAGAAAACAGGAAGCTCGGAGGCCAGCTGTAGACGACAGGGACAGTGTGTGCACCTGTGTGTGAGTGTGCGTGCGAGTGGACGGCCGGGGGATGGAGGCACTTTCCCTCCCTCACGGCAGGAGGGTCTGTGAGAGCAAATGACAAAACACGATACCCGGCGCTAGGTCTCTGAAAGAGAACTGCTTTCCAGAGTAGAAGTATTGGCACTGTGTTACTCCTTTGTGATCAGATGTGACCGTGCAGCTTTTCACACACACCTTCCTGTCATTTTGTTTTAGGTCTGCCGTGAGCCTCGTCTGTCCTTGCTACCCCTCTCTTGGTTTCCAGTGGGGTCACAACAGAAGGCACAGGCTGTGGGTGCCTGCGTTCAAAGGGACGCTGCCACATACTGATCGTGTAACCTTGGGAAAGTCTTGTGTACCTCCCCGAGACTCAGTTTTCCCATCTGCAAAAAGGCCACGGTGGGCGAGGGCATGGCTAGATTTGAAGAGCTCGGAGGTTCTGGGATGGAAGGACAGGTGGGCTGAGCCACAGGAAGTTGGGGGCCAAGCCCAAAGTAACACCGCACTGGCCTGGGTGTCCCTGGAGCTTCTTCCCCTCGGCCGACTTTCCTCTGTTGGCTCGGCCCCCCCGCTGAGTTCCCGGGTCTGGCCCTCCACACCCCCCACTTTCCCCGTGCGGGAGGTGGGCTGGATGCACCGGCAGCTACGTGGGAGTTCTGCCTCTGGGGACATTCAGGTGCGAAACCCGCCCTCACTGCCCTGCCTTCTGTGGCAGCTCTGGCTGGTGGGACTCCTGGTCACTCTCTGCTGAAGAGGGGCAGTTGGGACTTGGGAGCACGTGGGTGAGG
Source organism: Ailuropoda melanoleuca (assembly GCF_002007445.2). Lineage (NCBI taxonomy): Eukaryota > Metazoa > Chordata > Mammalia > Carnivora > Ursidae > Ailuropoda > Ailuropoda melanoleuca. Next base: position 122,244,899 of record NC_048221.1, read on the forward strand.
GACCAAATGGTGGCGGCAAGTTGAGACATCAGGCAAGCAGCAACAGCTGGATTCGTGCTTCAGAGTCTAAACTACATCCCATCTTCCAAACCCCCAAATATGCCACGGCATCTTTTTTCCTACCATGTAAAGGTAAATAGGGCCAAACTGAGGCAGAGCTGTGACGGTCTCTAAGTCAGTGGGGGCCAACTCTTTTGGAATGCTTTGATCTTCTGCAAGGGAACTCCCCCGCCACTTGGGCCCCCTAATATCCCTTCACCTGTCAATCAGATCCTGGAGGGCTGGACACCTGGCCTCAACCTTCCCTGCTGGATGGTGAGGGCTGAAAGGATGGGCAGTATCTTATTCCAGAACACCTGATAATTCCCAGGCTCTTGGAGAAACTCGCCGGCTGGATTGACAGGGCACAATCTACCTTACTTGTCATTGTGCCCGCTGGGGTGTCAGCTCCAGAGGTTTTCTGCTCTAATTAGGAAGTGAAAGGTGGGTTCCTTGTTCTTGGCTCTTGAGCAGCAAGCTAGGTGACTAACAGCCTGTGAGGCTAATTCAGCTGGCATGAGGGACTTGGGCACTTCCGAATGACTTAATAAAGTCGTAAGGGACCCGGAGAGTAAATGAAAACAACCGGGCCACCAATGGCACATTCATAAGCACGTGCATATGTAAAAAGGCCAACATGTTAATAATGATCATTTCTGGGTAGCAAGACTGCGGTTAATGTTTATTTTCTTCTTTTCATTGTCCTGAACCCAACTGACATATTTATTTTACAAGTAAGGGAGTTATTGCAAAATGAAATGGGCTGAAAACAAGCCCTGGATCTTCTTGGTGCGGGGAGAGGGGAGTGAGAATGGTGGACAGTTTTCCCCAAGGAAGTGCTACCTGTCCAGCGCTGCGGTCCTGGGGGAGAAGGACCTTGAGGACTCTGCTGCCCCTGATATCTCCCTTGGGGCCTTTAACCTAATGCCTCCTGGCTTCTCTTTGCTCAGAGACCCTCGGACTCATTTCTCACCCCTGCCCCCACCTTTTAGGGCATGTGGCTTGTCATATCCTGGCTCCTTATCTGTCCTCTCAGAATGCCTCCCTGTGTCCCCTCAGGCTCCACGAGGGAGTGGCCACTAGGGCACACTCTCTTCGATAACAGAAATGCTGCTGTGTTGGGCGGGATAGGGACCATCTGGAATCGGGCCATGAAGACACAGGACTTACCTGTCACTACTTCCATGCACACCCGCTCTGGCCTTTGGTCAGTCCTACAAGTAGAAGCAAACACGCAAGCATCAGACTGCATTTGCCAACCTTTTCCCTTAACCGGGATGGTCCCATTCATACCAAGCTGAGGCTCAGGGTTGCTCTGGTTCTGGATTTATCCTTTCTGGAGCTAGGGACACACTGCAGATGGCTATAGAGCCACCAAAAAGGGGTGAACAGCTTTGTTGGACCCCCCTCTAGTCTGGGCCTTGTGGAAGCTGGAAGAGGATGCAGCCCCCCCACCCCGTGTAGAAGGAGACAGACCCTGGTCCAACAGCGCCTGCCTCCCCCAGAGCACAGCAAGGAGACAGGTGGTGGGAAGCAAGAACTGAGTATTCAGCCCTTCCCACGTTTCCTCCCTAGTCACCCAGGGGACCCAGGGGCCTCTGTGGGTACAGGAGTGCTGGACTGGGAGGCAGGAGGCTGGGTTCTTGTCCTTGTTCGGCCACCTGCTCCAGAGGGCGCCTGGAGCAAACCATTCCCCCCCTCCCGACCCTTGGGTTTCCCCCATCAGTGAAGCCAAGAGCTGAGAGCAGATCTATGCAAGGCTCCTCTCAGCTCGAGGGCTCTGTGGAGCCAGGGCAGTTACCATTTTTGCTTCTCCGGGTCGACGGTCCCTGAGTCTGGAAGCTGGAAAAGATAGGAGGTGTGAACAACCCAGCTAGGGAAGGCGGCAAAGCCTGTCCTCGGGAGAGGCCAGCTGCCTGTCAGACACCCCCTCCCACCAACAAAAGGGGACCCGTGGATCCAGAGAACGACCGAGTCTGCTCACGAATGTCAGGCTTCTTCCATGGGGGTCAGAACTCAGAGAAACCGAAGGTGTGAATGTTTTCCTCGGAACCCAAGACAGGGACAGGAGAGCTTAGATTTAAAGGCGGCTGTGTAGACCGTTAACCTCTCCACAGACAAGGGATTGTTTTATTGTGCAACTACTCGAATCTAAAATTTGATTTATTGCCTCTCTCCCCTGACTCAAATGGAAGTGGCACGAGGGCAGGAGTTTGTCCATTTTGTTCTGGACTGTATTCCTTGGACCTAGGACAGCGTCTGACACACCCAAAGTATTGAGTAAATATTTGTTGGCTAAATATCATTTAAATGAACAAAGTAAGTTTCCGATTTTCCTCTCGGTAAAATGCTGGACAACCCAGGACGCGGTCTGCCAAAGACGTTCCCTGGCTGGAGGACTGAGGTGGGACCGTGGTACCCCACCTGGGAATTGTGTCCTCTTCAGGGTCCTAGGGAACTTTGAAATTGTGCCCAGTATATAGAAAATACTAGGTAAGGATTTGCTATTGGCAGTAGTAGTATTTTCACAGGTTCTGACACAAATTTTCTCTCTCAAAATTCCTTGAAGACAGTGTCTCCCGGTGTGGTGGTGGCAGGTGACAGTTGTACCCACACTGCCTACACCCAGTCTGCTGCTATTTCTCTTTAAAGAGCCTGTCTTTAACCACCCAGCTCGAATGACAACCAATCTATAAAACTGGGTCACCTCTCTGGAGCCTTCTTGGGAGGGCAGGCTGACCGCAACCTTCCTGTAGGTGGGACTTTTGGTCCTCAATAAGGAGTTTGAAAGGCAAAATTTCCAGGGAAAGGCAGCAAGTTACGCAAAAATCACACTGCAGTGCTAGTCAGGAATCATAACCTAGGATGGCAGGCAGGTGAGGTCAGGAGGGAAGGTGGCTCCGGGGCTGAGGCAAAGTGGACGGCCTGTGCCCAGCTGAAGGGGATCTGAATGATAGCAGAGCTCTTGCCTCGAACAAGCCTGTTGGGGCTGCTGAGGGGAAGGAAAGGGAGAGAACAAGAGGAACAAAGTGGGGAGGGCGGTGATAGTTTTATCTGTGTTTTGGTTACTTTCTCTCACCCTATATATTTGTGTGTGTCTGTCTTGAGAATAGGTGATCAAATGAAATTTTCAATTTTTTATTTTATGTAATGTGTTTTGATTTTTTTTCTTATACTGAACACATATCACGTATGTTAGCTTGCAAATAATTTTTACAAGCATTTGCAAATCTGATCTTTAACGTTCAGCGAGGAAAAGGTTGTCCGGAGCAATTCAACAAACACGTGCCCCAGGCACAGGTAAGGAAGATTGTGCCTTGGTGACAGAAAGCTCCAGGAACTCGAGAAAAAAAAAAAGTACCAGCATCATGAACTCTTTTCTTGCTAAATTCACTGCTTTCCATGATTTTTCCCAGGCCTGATATTTTCTATAAACCAGGCTAAGTTCACCAGCGTGGGCTCTGGGCACCTAGGAAGGCTGCCTCCTCGGACCCGCACTCTCAGGTCTTACCCTGGAGGCTGGGGTGCCCGTCGTGTGAGGGTAATGATCTGGGATGGGGTGCCAGGCCAGTGCACAGGAGGAGAAAGGGAGCAGAGTGACAGGCAGGAGCCCTGGGGTCTGCATAATTCATGAGCCACAGAGCTCCTTTGGAGCTGAGCTGCCACCGAGGAAGGGAAGTCCCCAAGGGTGGATGGCTGGAACTTTAGAAGCCTGGCCTGACCTGCCCTCCCTCCAGTGAATTTCCCCACCCAGATGGGAGTGTGCTCCAGTCCTCCAGCTAGGGTCACCTATGTCCCGGGCATGTGGGCCCAGCAAACGCCTGGTGCTCTCCATGACATGAAGCCTCTTTTCTCCTTTACCTGCCCTTCCACATCTCTCCCTCTAGGAGACCTCCACCTTCGCCCCCCTCAACATATCATTACAGGCACAGCCGCACCAAGAGGGCAGACCAGGGTGGGAGGTCCTGCTGCCAGATCCCACCGGCCCCTGGTCTGTTTGCTAATGCCAAGTCTGGTTCTTTCTGGAGAGCTGGCACGGTGCCTGGGGAGGGGGCAGAGGGTGGAGGTTGCAGCAAAGACAGCCTGCCGCAGGGACAGGGGAGGGCCGCTGGGAAGGAGCCTTGGTAGGTGAAGGAGGGAGGACTACATGGAAGGGGATGGAGGATGGGGGGATGTCTCGGTTCTGGTGCAGGGGTGCAGCAGGCAGAGCAGAGAATGCTGGCCTGATGGGGGTTCTGTTCAGCGGGGGCTGCTGGCCCTGGGAGCAGGACCCCTCCTGTGACCAGGCCAGGCGGGGCTGCGGGAAGCCAGTGCTGACTAGGGAATCACATTGGCATTCCGCACTGCTCTCCAACCCCCTTCTCTCCAGACCCTCTCTTTCTGCTTATCCCTCTCTCCTCATTCTTTCCACCTCTCTCCTTGCTTTCTTTCTCCTTTACCCAACCATATAAAATATACCACTTAAAATCTATTAGCAAAGCTGGGTAGATTTTTAAAAAATTTACCAAGCACGTAAGGACGTTTTTTCTTTATCTCATAAATAAAGTTTAAGAAACGATTTTTAAAATTCTGTGTTATCTTTGACTTAAATTATCAATTGATTTAATTTATTAATGAGAACCTCTGAAAGTGTCCTCATCCTAATGTAAAGGGAGGCATTCATTTGATTAAAAAAAAAAAGAGAGAGAGGACACAGACCCTCTAGATTTTAGAATGTCCCCAAGTCAGAGAATGTTCTTCTCTCCCAAAACGAAACATCTTCCTGGTACCAGGAGTTCATTCTGAGGCTCCTGGTCCCAAACCCTGACTCCCACCTCCGTCACCTTGAAATACTCACAGTTTCCACATTGCCCATGGCTGCCACAAATTTAATATCAGAAGGTCTCACAGAGTGGACTGCAAAGACAAGAACCCATTTAAGAAGGTCAGATCTACCTTCCCCAAGATATGAGCCAAAGATGCCAAATGGAAGGGGCAGATCCACACCCGCCAGCCTGAGGTAGAAAGCTGAAGACCAGGACGTCACTGGGACCCACAGGAACCCCACTGGAAAGAGGCTCACTCTTCTCTGCAAGCCACAGGCATCCCATGGAAGGTCACTCGTGGCCCTCCTTTTCCCTCCTACCTGGCCTTCTTTCTGCCTCTTGCTTCCCTCTATCCCTCGGCTCTGCATTTCTGGGCCCTCATCAAAGAGTAAAGGGTAACAAGTTAAAATGCAAACCACCAGGGTACAGAAGGGATGCTAGCTTGAAGAGTGTCCAGGAACAGCACTCAAAGTCTGTGAACACACATAAACACCAGACGCAAGCTATATGCAAATGGTATACCAGGAAGCCTCCATGACCCACCTGGGCCACAGGTATTTTTAGGATTAAGTCTCCCTAGAAACCACTGACCTCCTGATTGTGTTACAGGGCCGTTAAAAGTAAACCTCCCAAAGACACCATTTCCTAAGAGGCATATCGATTTCTTTTTCTAGCTACACTCCTTAGACAACGGAAGAGTAAGAATAGCATGCTTCACTGGAAACTCTGATATGTTATGGTAACGCAAACACAAGCAAAACCATTAAACATGGCCTCTAATGCAGCCATTTCATAGGATAAAGCCAGAGAAGACAGCCACCTCCAGAGCAACGCTCATACCATCCAGGTGTTAGACAAATCTAGCCTGTTATAGGAGAAAAATGTCTACAGCAGCCACTGCAGCTTACATCCACTAGGGCAGGCGAATGACCAAGCTCCAACCCACAGCTCCTGTGGCACCGTCCACACCCCTGGAGGCGAGCTCCTGGAGGTCAGCCTCACCTGTGTGGCCATGTTGGTTTGATCTCTGGTGGCCCTCTACAGAAATGGCTGAGGGGAGAGGAGGCGGTGTGAAGGACGGGGGCTGGAGAAGAGGCCTGAATGGCCAAAGGATGCAAGAGGAGTAGGGTCAGAGCCTCTGTTGGCCTCACCAGGGAGAAGATGCCAGCCTTCCAAGCTCCTGGCTCAGGGCCACATACCTGACTTCGGAGGCTCACTGGATCCTGACTTCTCTGAGTTGCATGGGAATTGAAAATTCTTCAGGGTCTGCAACTGAAACGAAACATCAGAAACATCAACTGCCTTGTAGAGAAATATTGCAGGTCCTGCAATCTCGGTGTACTTAGACCATGTACTTGTTCTCTCTAGGCTCAAATTCCAGAAGCAACTACAATTACCCATAGTCACGTTCATCTAACCCCATACGCCGTTCACCTAGTAAAAGGGGACATGTGTCTATTGACAATGATCTTAGCAAGTGGCAGTTAAGGATGCCTCAGAACAGTTGGGGTGAGGCGGGGGGCAGGCAGGAAAGAGAAAAGAAAGAATAAAAATCAATTCTTGGGATGATGAAAAAGATCCGGAAACAGAGAGTGGAGATAGTTGCACAGCAATGTGATTGTCTTAATGCCATTGAACTGTACACTCGGAAATAGCAAAAATGGTAAATTTTATGTTATGTGTATTTTCACAATAAAAAATAATTAAGAGACCCAGTATATAGAGACTAGAAAGTTAAAAAAATCCATTCTTTGCTATCATGTATTTTTTTTATGTTATCTACTTTTCCTCTTTTAATTTGATTATCTACACAAAAGCAGGTATAGGAGGCATTATGTTTATTTGCTGCTGGAAACAGTAAACTGGAAAATGGCAACTCTCAAGTCCCCACCACACGGGTGTGTCCTAAGCCCAGAGGAGATGCTGAGAGCAGAGGAGGGACCGGGTGCCGGTACTCAGGTCCTCAGGACCACCCGGGCCTCCGCAGATCCCCACCCGAGCCCAGAGCAGCCTCTGCTTCTGTGAATCGTACGGAAGGCTTTGCGAAGGGAGATGCGGTTTTCTCCCCAGAATCAAGAGAAGAAAGGGGAGATAGCCCAACAGGGGAAAACAGGCAGTACGTAAGGTGCTTGACCACATCTCGCTGTCACAAGTTAATTTCTCTTGAATTACTAATTTCGTTAAGAGATAAAGAATTTATTCTCAACTCTTATCTTGTGGATGTTCTGGGAAGACCTTGCCCACATGCCTTCAGATAATTCACAGCATCTGCTTCAAAGTTCACACAGATAACAAGCCCATTTATAACTCTTTCTGGCCATTTCTGGGAACCACCAGCTTAGTCCGCAGGGGTGATGAGCCCCAAATTCCAGGAGCTACAGTTGTACCACCTCTGCCATGCCGGGCTGCCCGACTGCCCCTGGGAGGCGCCGCTCATCCAGCCCAGTCCCCCCAGCCTTCAGGGAGGGACCTGCCAATGTGCATCAAGAATCGGATGCACCCACTAAAATCAACCCCACGCCCCCCAGCTTCTCCCAACAGGACACAGCCCTCACCTCTGGTGATAGTTGCTCTTCCAATGTGTAGGCCTGGATGGGTGTAGGTGGGTAGGCCTGGGTGGGTCCTAAAAGAAAGCAAATATAGCTCAGATTACTTAGCTAGAATTAACACTGACCCAGATTTGCCTCTTTCCTGCCCCTCCTCCTAGCCCTACCTACGTGCCCAGCTCAGTAATGTCCCTTGTGTTAGGAAAGTCCAGATCCACTCCTCCAACTATCACCTCTGTTGTCTGGGACACATGCTCCCATTAATGCAGCCTATGAAGGGAGAATCCCCAGGTTGAAAAGCAAAAGTGTTATCTGGAGGGGTCAGTAATAACCCTGTATCACGTTGTTATCTAGCACGGGATCACAGATAACTACACTGGTTCTTTGGCAAAGGGCAGAACTCTTGAGGAAGGGAATGGACAAATGCCTGCTGCTGTTTGGGGATCTGGGGCAAAGCAGGGAAGGCAAAGGACGTTCTGGAATTGTCTGAAGGGTTATGCGAGTTTAGGAGCTAACTGTGGGATTCCCAGCGGCGGTGACTCTACATCATGGCTGGACAGGAGCTGTCTTGAGGGGTCTTGCTGAGTGTGAGGGGGAGGGGAAGAAAAGGCAGGAGAGGAACTGCAAAGACACCATCCTCATCCCAGCTTCCTTTGGGCCAGTCTTTTAAAATATTTGCATTTTCTTTACCTTTTAAAAATATAATTTACATTTGATGAAAGACTCATCTTAAGTGTCTAAGCCAATAAGTTCTCCCATAAGACATCCTAAATACACAAAAAGAACGGTGTGGTACAATTAACAGCACTCTAAGTAAAGCAACAACGATTCGCCCACAGTGCCACTACCCCAATAACCAAAAGCGATTTGTTCACCCTCTCGGGCCTATCATTAGGCTCTGGGGCAGGCACACTGTGCATTTAGCTGTAATCAATGTGGTTACAATCTTGTATCCTGCAGGCGCCCCTTAATACTGTATTGTAAGCATTTTTCATGTCTCTATGACATCTTGACGTTTACTTTAATAGCTTCATGATACATTTATGATACTGATACATAATCAGACATCCCGGTCCCTGGCGTCCTCAGACCTCACCCTGCCCAGTTCTCTGCCCAGGGCGCACACTCTTTGCCAGGGCATACTCGTGAGAACTCCCAAACGGCATTAGACAGTGCCAAAGGGAGGGGCCCGACTTGGGGAGAGGGCTTGATTTCTTTTCTACCTCCACCCTCTTCTGCAGCTTTCGTTTTTGACCCTGAAAAGAATTTATCTGGAATTTCACAAGCGGTGAGAGTGTATTTCATGGTCTGCCTGCTGTGAGATCAGGAGCTGGAGCTTGTAGCGGGAATGATGGCTATAACTTGCCCCCAGATCTCAGCGGCAACTTTTAAATTCCCAGAAGAAAGCTTTCTGGGCAGAAAGAGGCACGTGATGGGAAGGCACAGAGCTGTGGCTAAGCATGGAGTGCTAGCAAAGGCTGGAGCAGGACTGTAACTGGAGAGAAGGGGAGTGGAAGACAGGTAGAGGAGGGTAGAGGAGGGCAGCTGGGCTCTGGAGCTGCAAATGCCAGGCTCCTCTATGAGCAACAGGGAATCATGCTGATATTCAAAGAGATGAGTGTTAACATATATTTTAAGAGGATCGTCGCTCTGGGAGTAGTGGAGTTGTTGAATTAGCAGGTCAGAGACGTGAAACTATTTCAGTAATTTTTTTTTTTAAGCTAGGCTAAACATGTATATGCGACAGCTAACAGTTCTATGTGCCAGGCTTTCTAAACCCTTACACGGAATAATTCACCTAATCCTTATAAGAGCTCTGTGAGATAAATGCCATTATCTCCACTTTGTAGATAAAACAGGCTCAAAAAGATTAAGTGACATTTTACAGGTGACACAGTTAGCAATGCTGATAGCAGGATTTGAAAATGGGCAGCCTGGTTCTGTAGGCTGTACTCATGGCCAACAAGCTAAGTATAAGTCACAGCCTAAGATTCAGATCAGGGGTCGGCAAACGTTTTCTGTAAAGGGCCACATAGTCTGTATTTTAGGTTTTGCAGACCATACTGTCTGTCACTACTCAGCTCTGGAATGGTGTGAAAACAGCCACAGACAAGATGTAAACAAATTAACTTTATGGAGACTGAAATTTGAATTTCATATAATTTTCATAGGTCATAAGACACCCTTCTATTTTTCCCAACCATTTACCTTTTTAAAAATCTTTGTGGCTATCAGTGAACTGATTTTTTAAAAAAGATTTTATTTATTTATTTGTCAGAGAGAGAGTGTGCAAGGTCAAGCAGGGCAAGCAGCAGGCAGAGGGAGAAGCAGGTTACCCGCTGAGCAGGGAGCCTGATGTGGGGCTCGATCCCAGGACCCTGGGATCATGACCTGAGCCGAAGGCAGACACTTAACCAACTGAGCCACCCGGGTGTACCTCAATGAACTGATTTTAAAGTTTATAGGAAAAGGCAAAAGACCCAGAATAGCCAACAGAATATCAAAGGAGAAAAAAGTCAGAGAACTGACATGATCCAACTTCAAGACCTACTATAAAGCTACAATGTGATATTGGCAGAAGAACAGACAAATAAATCCATGGGAGAGAATAGAGAGTTCAGAAATAGAGCCATGTAAATAAAGTCAACTGCTCTTTACAAAGAAGCAAAGGCAGTACAATGGAGAAAAGATAGTCTTTTCAACAAACGGTGTTGGAATAAGTGGACAAACACATTAAAGAAATCTAAAAATGAAAAATCCATTCTGAGCTCACAGGTCATACAAAAACAGACATAAGGCTGGATTTATCCCATCGGCCGTTATTTGTCAACCAGTGCCTGATCTGCACTGCTACTCTAAAAAGACCATGAAGGTTTAACAGGAAAATGGCACCTCTGGTGATCAGCAATAACCTTTAGCCCCAGGAACCCCAGATGGGAGCCTGGGACATACCTCCAGATTGCCAGGTAAAGGAGCACTGGTGCTGAAAGCCAGCTATCCCCTGGTCTTTGAGAAATGTCCTATTCCACACACGTGCCAGTCCTCCAGGCTCCAAGCTTGCGACACACACACACACACACAAATCCCTCCCCAAAGAAAGCCTTTGGTTCCCTGCCATAAAAAGTAGTTTCCTTTAAAAAAGATTTTTATGACTGTGAATACACTCATTACTCTGTAACTTCTTAAAAAAAAACACAACTTTAAATCAAATAATAGAAGCAGAAAGTCTCACCTGGTACCTGCACAAAGTATATACTGAAATATGTTCATTTTGATGAAAGGGGCTGTTCATTATCAAAACAGTCCAGAAAGATGTCATTATTAGCATTTTGTAGTGGCAGAAGTTAAAATTTTTCCTTCAAGAAGTAGGACTGGATTGAGAGCTTCCATCTGCTAACTCTAGATCTAAAAGGTTTTAAAGGGCCTCAAAGGAGACTGTTTTTGAAGAAACAGATGGATCCTTACATCGTGTCCTGCAACCACTATGGAATCTTCTGGGCATTAGTTTTATCCTCTGCAGACATGCTATTATGCATTTCCACACTCCACGTGTGTGTACGCATGTGTATACATGCCCCTCCACTGGGAGTCATAAAGGCCCCAAGAACTTGAGAGGTCAAAAGCCAAAGAGAAAGGAAGTGAAGAGTATGGGCCCAACATTTGATGCTGGTGTTACCCTAGAAACATTTACCACATCTTGGACAAGAGACATCAGTAGGTAAGAGGCCAACATGCAGTACAGAGCTTTGGGCAGTTCTGTGGAGCTAGAGAGAAACACTGAAATGTAATGCTCATCAAGGAAGAGGGGCTTCGTAAATGTCCCAGGTTTCAGTTGGTGCTTCAAAGAGCTAGACCCTTTGAGTAGGAATAAACTTGAGATTGACCATCACCCAAATAGATGGAAGTTGGCTTTGAATTATTTTTATTCCGGGTTAGATTAAGGTGATCTGCCCCTACCTGTCTGTCCTTATGAAGGGAGATAGCACCGTCTACAACATGAAGTTATACTTCTAATGCTTGGCTTTCAATTTTAAAAAATTACCAGGAAACAACATCAAGTAAACAGAAACCAAGAGAGATTTAAAAAAACAAAACAAGGACACCTGGGTGGCGCAGTCATTAAGTGTCTGCCTTCGGCTCAGGGCGTGATCCCAGTGTTCTGGGATCGAGCCCCACATCAGGCTCCTCCGCTAGGAGCCTGCTTCTTCCTCTCCCACTCCCCCTGCTTGTGTTCCCTCTCTCACTGGCTGTCTCTGTCNGACAGTGAAAAGTGGTGGACTAATAAATGGGTAACATCCACAGCTCTGTTAGCCTGGTATCTTGCTCCCACTTACTCCTGGCTGGCGGGAAATCTACGTATGTGCTAGAAAGACCTGAAAGAACCCTAAGTGAAGAGAAACTTGAGAATTGATTGACTGTCTGTGTTCCTTCCCAACCTACACACAGACCAATAAACAGAGCCTTACAAATCCAAGGCGTTTGAGCATGACCTCTGTCCGAGTCACTGACTGATCACTCAAGCGTGCAGACACAGGTGGGCTACTAGATTGCCAGGTTAAAGGGATAAAAATTAGAAATAAAAACCTGATCAAAGACAGCAGGGGCTATGCACCTTGAAGGAGACCAATCCCACAGTTTAAGTCTAGGCAAGTTACTAAAAACCCAACAACCCTCAGGAAAATCAAATGAATCCAGACTTTTGACATTTTATTAAATATGTCCAATTTACAGCCAAAAATTACTAGACATGCTGTGAAACTGAAAAGTGAGTCTTGTACTCAGGCAAAAAAAAAAACAAAACAGTCAATGGAAATCAGTTCTGAGTGGGCCCAGATGTTGGATTTTGCAGGCAAAGTTTTCAAAGCAGCCATTGTACATATGTTCAAGGAATTAAAGAAAAAATATAGACTAAAGAAGTTATTAAAAGAAAGGAAATCTAGAGCTGAAAAATACAATACCGAAAGATTTACTGGATTGGCTCAGCCACGGACTCGATATGGTAGGAAAAAAGCATTTGTAAACCTAAGACAGATCAATGGGTCCGAAGGTACATTTCTGAGAAGTACAGAAGAAAAAAGATTGAAGAAAAATAAACAGAGCCTCAGAGATCTGTGGCTACTGCCAGACACATAAACATATAGGTAATGAGTCCCAAAAGAAGCAGAGAAAGAGGCAGAAAGGGATTTGAAGAGATTATGGCTGAAAACTTCCCACATTTGAAGAAAAATATTGAGCCACAGATCAAAGAAGCTAAACAAAACAAAACAAAACAAAACCCCTCAAAAACATTTAGGTAGGGAAAACACAAAGAGAATTCTACCTAGGTAC
>NC_048221.1:122257716-122264629 GCF_002007445.2 Ailuropoda melanoleuca
AAACAAAACAAAACAAAACCCCTCAAAAACATTTAGGTAGGGAAAACACAAAGAGAATTCTACCTAGGTACTTTAGCTGTAATAATTGATGTGTCTGGGTGTAGTTCTAAAGCCAAGGAAAAAATGTCAAGAATAGCAGAAGAAAATCACATACAGGAAACCAACATTATGATTAACAGTCCACTTATCAGAAACAATGGAGGCCAGAAGACAGTGGAATGATACATTCTAAATGTTACAGGGAAAATGATCCCAAGTAGAAGCATAGCAATGTGAGAAGGAATGAAGTACAGAGAGAGTGAATATGTAAATAAATCCAAAATAATACTGACTGGATGAAGTGGAAGCCAGCAAACTATGGCCCGTAGGTCAAATCTGCCACAGCCAATTTTTGTTTGGCTCTCTAAAGAGGAACAGTTTCTACGTTTTTGAAAGTTAAAAAAAAAACAAACAAGAATATGTGATAGAGACCATGCATGAGCCACAAAACCTAAACTATTTACCATTTGGCCATTTATAGAAAAAAATCTGCCACCCACCCCCAATATAAACAATAATGTAGTGTGGAGTTTAAAACATACGTAACATCTTGCTGTGTGGGCAGATTCGGATGGAGTAAATTGCAGTTACACTGGTAAGGTTTTCCTTTATCTGGGAAATGATGAAAGTACTCATTTCATTAGATTTTAATAAGTCAAGGATGCGTGTTATGATTGTAAATGCCACAGTAACAACAAAACACATGTAATCAGCAAGCTCATGTTGGGCAGGGTAGGGTGGTGGAACTGAGACCGTTGAAAGTTAAAAAAAAAACAAACAAGAATATGTGATAGAGACCATGCATGAGCCACAAAACCTAAACTATTTACCATTTGGCCATTTATAGAAAAAAATCTGCCACCCACCCCCAATATAAACAATAATGTAGTGTGGAGTTTAAAACATACGTAACATCTTGCTGTGTGGGCAGATTCGGATGGAGTAAATTGCAGTTACACTGGTAAGGTTTTCCTTTATCTGGGAAATGATGAAAGTACTCATTTCATTAGATTTTAATAAGTCAAGGATGCGTGTTATGATTGTAAATGCCACAGTAACAACAAAACACATGTAATCAGCAAGCTCATGTTGGGCAGGGTAGGGTGGTGGAACTGAGACCGTAAAAATATGTAATCCCAAGGCTGCAAGAAAGAAGGAGGAAAGATCATAAAATACATAGAACACATTGGAACTGAAATAGTTAGATATCTAATTTAAACACACTTGGGAAGACCAGAGAAGAAAAGCTGAAGGGGGGTGTAGGAGACCTTTCTTCATCATCTAAAAGGGGGCTGGCCTTTTTCCATGTGACCCCCAAACCAGGAGTGGACCCATGGAGACAGGTCGTCCTTGATAGAACAGCCAGAGCTCCTGGAACAAGGAAGGGCCACTCGGGGCGCTGGTCCAAGCAGAGGTGAGGGATCGGGGAAGGCAGGTGGCACACGTACCAGGCAGACATTAGGAGCTTGGTCACCCCTGGCTTGGTCAGTCTTTCCATGCCTCCATGCCTCACCTAAAGATGAGGCTGGATACTAGCTGCCTTGTGGTCCTGCTGGAAGGATTAATGCACGCAAACATAAAACACGGTATCGGACACTGGTAAAGGTTCCAATGCGTCCTATGTATTTTATGATCTTTTCTCTTCTTTCTTGCCTTCTTTGGACTACATATTTTTACGGCCTCAGTTTCACCACCCTACCCTGCCCAACGTGAGCTTGCTGATTCTACGTGTTTTTTGGAAGGTTGTCTTAGCCTCAAGCTCATGGATCTACAAAGCGCTTTGAGCTCCCTGAAAAACTCCCATCTCAATAAGGCCAGTAAGGGAAAAAGACATGTACTTTTCCACCCCCATGGGAATGGAAGAGAAAGACATCTGCACGCCCCGGCAGAAGCAGGTTCGGCTTAGATCAGTCATCCAAGTAGGAAGAGCCATGACCACTGGGGTTCTGGAACCAAGAAAGAGCCACTGGAAAATCAGATCCACTAGGTAAAGTCACACAGGAGTCTCCTTAGGCAAGCACCTTCTAAAGCAGAGGTTCTCGACCCAACACCGGCTGCCTACCCCCCCGCCCAACAAGACAGGCACTCAGGTTTGATGGCCTGGGGTGGGGCCTGGGTATCCTGGGCACCAGCAGTTTTTAAAAGTCCTTTGAGTGATGTGCCTTTGAGGTTGAGAGCCCCAACTCTTTGGCCCAGCAGCTGGCCAGGGGAAAGTAGGGTGATTTCAAAAGCAAAAGTGAAAGAGCTCGAGCTCTCTTGATAGATTTCCTTCATGTTTTTCCACTTACACTGTGTCTGGGGCACCATTTTCCACCTCCATCCCTGCCTTGAGGAAAGACAGCCATTTCGTGACCTCGATCAAGAATTAATCTCTCTGAACCTCAACTTCCTCACCTGTAAAATGGGGATGTGACTAGTTCCCTGGCCTTCTTCTTGAGCTTGTTTTAAGGATCAGAGAACAGGAACTGCTGTGTGAATAGGAGAGGGCTGTACCCATGCTAGGGGTGACTTGTCTCCCTGGATGAAAGGGAGGCACTTGCCCTGGGCAGTTGGGGAGGACTGTCAAGGCCAATACTTATGGAATTAAGGTCACTCTTTAGTGTACATGAAATTCTCGGGCTCTTTGAAAAGTGTAATGTCCTCCCAGCACCCCTAAAGGGTAAGTAGTGGCAGGATTTATAACCCTACTAACATTTTTACAGGCTCAGAGAGGCTAGGTGACCTCTACCAGCACACACAGACCATATCAGGAAGGCGGGGGGCGCAGACCTTGGCTAGCACTGCCCTCCACCGGCCAGCGAGCTGTCCTGGTGACCTGGGAAGGGGAGGGTCCAAGTCAGCCAGTATTTGTCCCCTGTACTGTTTGGACTGTAAGCAGGTCTTCCGGGCTTTATCTGTCATCGCATGCAGCCTTCATTCCCGTTCACACCCAAGGGCCTGCGAACGCCTAAGCGCCACATGTGACCACCTGGGGGTGCTGGGTCCCAAACCACAAGTCACACTTGGCTGCTGCTCCTACCAGAATTCCCCACGCTCTGAGGGTCACAGGGTGTCGTCATCCTTCCCTCAGTGTGGTGCTTTGGTGGTCCCATGCCATAACCTGTGGAAGGTGGCATCGAGGAGCAGAGAATCTTTCTAGGGTAGCTACACTAACCTCCGACTGTTTGTCTTAGAAGGGCCGAGGTGGGCAGTTCCCTGATACCATGACGTGTAATGTCTCAGGAAACTAAGACCCAGAGAGGTGAGCAAACTTGGCAACGATCACTCAGCAAGTTACTAAAGAGGCCACGGGGTGGCATGATTTCTCTTAACCAGGTCTGATATGCTTTCCTCGGGACCAAAGTCTTTTTGAAAGAAGATTCTAAAAAAGGCTGATCGTGTGTGTTGTTCTGTAGCCCGAGTTCCCAGCGTATGGAAATTTATTCTGTCCTGTTTATAAGGCCAGTTTTTTTTTTTAGCTGCCCTAAGTCATCAGTCACGCTCAATTCATCATGAGGGTGCCAAAGAATGGTACAGGATTAATGCTGTCCCAGCCTCCGGGCAGACACATCCTCTACCCTGATGATTGCACAAAACGTATTAGAGAGGATTTGGGAAGTCCCAAACCAGCATTCTCGGCATACTCCCTGTCCTGAGCCGATGACCTGAGGGAGATGCCACCCTTTGGGACAGAGTCCATCCCGGGCAGAGGCCAGGGCACCCGCCTGTCCCCATCTCGTGAGGCCCGCCCAGTACCCAACATCATACACCCTGCGCCCCAGGAGAGGGAAGAAGGCTCTAGGGAGCAGTTTTAACAGGAGAGAGCAGATCACAGCCGACTTGAGGTTTCACCCCTGGCTCATTGTAGGGCCTCAGATGGGGAATACTTGGCTTGTAGATTGTGTTTTCCTTGGCTTCCTCAGGGGAACAGTTGAGGCAGGCCGAGAGCCAGGAAGAACAACCCGAAGAAGAGGGTCCCCTAATGAAGGTGAACGAGTGGTCCCTCAGCAGCCAGAGCCCTGACTCCTCCTCCCATACTCACCTCCTCTATGATCACTCCCGGCTCCAGCGACCCCAGCCAGAGCTTTAAAGGGGACCGGGGACCGTCAAAGCCAGATGTGGGGGTAGCAGTGATTAGTGCGCTCCAACAGGAAGGGAAGCTCAGGGAGCTGTGTGGGGGCCTCAGGGTCCCCCCCGCCCGCATTCAGGGAGGTCTCCTCCCAGAGACAACTGGGAGGTTCTGGTATGAAGAATAACACATGGCCTGAGGAGCAGTGTTCTTACTGAGATGCAAGAACACAGGAGAAGATGCTTGCCTAAGGCAAGAAAAAGCACTTGGCCTTCCCAGAGCCAAGCAAACTCCCTGCTGGGCCTCTTTCTTGGAGCCAGGCACACAAATTCACCAGTGTGCTGCCTCTTTCCATGCCTGACCTTTTATGTCTGAAGCTGGCAGATTCATCTTGCCCAAAACACCACTTGCATTAGGCCACCGCCCTGCTGAAGAACCTTTAATAGCTCCCCGCTTCCCACGATAGCGAATCCAAATTCTAGGCTTGCCGTGCGACCTTGGGCAGGTCACTTAACTTGATCTGCCTAAGGGTTCAGTTTTTGTTAATGTTAAAAAAAAAATTGGGGACTAATCCTTTTAGAAGTCTCTTTAAGCCAAAAGACACTAGGATGATCTTTATTGTTCTCGGAATTTCAAAATCCTCCCTCCCCAACACCAACCCTGCCCTCAGCTCCGAGGACCTGCTCCCTGCTCCCCGGACAGGGCGTGCTGAGCCCCGCCTTTGCCCCTGAGGATGCTGCTCCCGACTTGCGTGCCCTCCCTGGCCTGTGTTTATCCCACGCAGCCCTCAGAGCTGCACCGAGTTTCCCTCCCACGTGAAACTTCTCCAGCCCACGTTCGCTTCTCCGTTTTCTGAAGCCTGTTGCTTTTATCACAGCTACTTCACCTATTTCGGTACTTAATTTTTCTCCAGTGATTTTATGCAAATCAGTTCTCTCTCTCTCTCTCTCCAGAGGGTTCCTTCCTTTGGTGTATATTATCTACCAGCCAGGCTCGGCTCAGCTCAGGTTCTTAGAAGGGTGCTCAGACACTTAACTGACAGTAGCAAAAATGCAACTTGATGAAGAGGATGATTGACAATAAAGTCCTCAAAATCTACAAGGTACAGATGACATCCCAGGAAAGTAGAACTCCTGAGCCCCCCAGAGAAAACCCCTTAGCTGGCCATGCTGCTCAGAGCAGGGAGGTAGAGGGACGTGAGTGGGTTGGAGCAGGGGTGGGGACAGGGCTTGAGCCATGTGCTGTAGACAAGAGTCTGACACGGGAGTTCCAAGGAAGGCTGGGCCGCCAACTACATAAGGGACTCGAGCAAGTCCCAGCCCCTCTCTCCTCAGTAACTGGAAGAACCTAGGCTACCAGCAGTTCTCCAGGGTTGCTTTCTGCTCTAGAAGGCTGGGCTGGCAACCTCCAGGAAGGACTCTAGGCCCCCATAAAACCAACCCTGACTAGTTTTACCTGTTCTAATAAGGGAACAGGTGTTCCTTTCCTCACACGATGGGTTCACCCAGCTCCCACCTTTGGCTTTACAGTGACAGGCCTTGGCGCAGGTGCAGACCAAGGCAATGAGTTTTCACTCCCCAGCCTGACAGTCTCCCCGGGGAACTGCTGACCCATTCCAGGGAAATGGAATTCTAGCAAAAACTGCTTTATTAGATACAGTGATTTCTTGCCAACTACAGTTTTGAGATAATGCTGTTTCAGGTTTATACACTCGAAATTTCAGAACGGGAACCTGTTCCCATGTGTGTTGTTTGTTGAGCCCATTCAAAGCTTAAATAAAAGCTGGATTGTGATTCTTCCCTCCCTTGGGCTGGCCTGTAATGCAGGGTGGTGGGGAGAAGCCCTGGCTTAGGGTTCCATCTCAGGACTGAATTCTGGCTCCTGTACTTAGAGCTAGATGACCTTGGGGAAGTTACCTAATTTCTGAGTCTCACTTGTCTCATCTGTAAAATGAAGCTAACAGTATATCCCTCTTACAGGGAAGTTGCCAGATATGTACAGTGGTTACTGTGGGGCTTGACTGGCTCTTCGAGGGAGCCTCACATTGAGAGTCTAGTTTGAAGTCAATGTCCCCAGTGCTCGCCAGAATGACATTTATGTGGTTTCTGAAGACAGGCATCTTCATCCCAGGCCCTGAAGAGTCTCACAAATGATTTTTGGAGGAGTCTGAGTAGCACATAATAAAAAATAACTAAACACAGAGAGAAACAAGGTATCCAGGAGCAAGAATTAGCAGGGAGGAAAAAAAAAATAGAGCAGAAACAGATCCAAGACTTTGGATACCAAAATTATCAGACCAAAATTATAAAATGACTATGTTAAAAAAAAAAGGACAGAAAACTTGATATTTATGGGAACACAAAATTATTTTTCAAAGTAACATTGTAAATTTGGTACAGAACTAAATGTAAATTAAATTTGAAAAATAAAACCAATTTTCAAATTCTTCAATGATCGGGTTTAACAGCAAATTGGACACAACTGAGAGAATGGATAAATTAGGGTATGTGTCATAATAAATTACTTAGAATGCAGTATAGAAAGACAAAAAGATGGTACAGTTGGACGAGAGGCTAAGAGACATGGTATATAAAGAAAACCAAACAAACATCTAATTGGTACTCCAGAAGGAAAAGACAGAAATAATGGAGTCGAAGCAATATTTCAAGAGACACTGGCTGAGAATTTTTCAAATTTATAAAAGCCATAGGTTCAAGATATACTATAAATGCCAACCAAGATTAATTCATGGAAATTAATGAAGTAGGAAGCATACAATTTAGACTGTGGTATATTTTTCCAAAGATGGCCACGGCATTTCCTCCC
>NC_048221.1:122264729-122295100 GCF_002007445.2 Ailuropoda melanoleuca
CAATGTCCACTCATGATTTTTTAAAAACCTCTTAACGAATTAGTAATAAAATAGATCTTCTTAGTCTCATAAAGAGTATCTACAGAAAAGCCTATAGCAGATACCACACGTACTAACAAAACATTAAACACTTTCTTTTTGAACTTGATAAGAATCACTTCCACCAAAAATTGTAGCGGAGCCAGCACAGGAAGACAAAAGAAAGAAAAAGTATATAGACTGAAAAGAGAGCAACCAAGCTGTCATTATCGGCAGGATTGAGTACAGAGACAATCCAAAAGAATATACAGATAACTTATTAAAATTTGTAAGAATTTAACTGGGCTCAAATTAATAGATAAAAATCAATTCTGTATACCAAAAACAAACATTTTCAAAATAAAAATTTAAAAATCCATCTATCATACAACAAAATATCATATGCCTTAGAATAAATTAAACAAAATGTATGCAAGACCTCACCAAAGAAACTACAAAACTTTGAGAAGCATTAAAGAAGATAGATCTAGGGTGCCTGGGTGGCTCAGTCAGTTAAACGCCTGCCTTTGGCTCAGGTCATGATCCTGGGGTCCTGGGATCGAGTCCCACATCAGGGTCCCTGCTCAGTGGGGATCCTGCTTCTCTCTCTGCCCCTCCCCCACTTGTGCTTGCTCTCTCTCAAAAATAAATAAGTAATTTTAAAAAGTTAAGAAACTAAAAAAGGAGGTAGATTTAAACATGCTCTTGGTTTGGAAGGCTCAGCATTGTAAAGATATTTGCTTTCCCCAACTTGATTCATAGAATTCAAAGCAAATTCTATCAAAATCCCAACAGGCTTTTTGAGGGTAGAAAGTGACAGATGGTAAAATTTATATGGAACTTCAAAGTCATTTCTATGGAGAAAAAACTAGGAAGACCTGTTTTCCCAGATAATAGAACTTATTATAAAGCTGTAGAATCAAGAAAATGTGCTATTGGCACAAGGGTGGACAAATGGACGAATAAAGCCAAGTTTTGAAACAGATGCGAGCACATCCAAGCCCTTTATGTAGAAACAGAGGGGGCTCTTCCCAGCAGTAGGGAAACAATGGACTTCTCCATAAATGATGCTGGGACAACTATATATTTTCTTGGGGGAAAAAAAAGTCAAATTGGGTTCCTCTCTTCTAGTCACAAAAATCAATCCCAGATGTATTAAAGACCCAAATGAGAAAAGCAAATTTATGAAGTTTTGGAAGGAAATATAGGATAATATCATCATGACCTCAAGGTAGGGAAGGAGTTCTTAAATAAGACACAAAGAGCACAAAACATGAAGGAAAAGATGAAAAACTTTTAGTAAAAGGTGAAAGATTTATGTGATCTGAAAAGAAATCAGAGTATAAGATTAAAAACTTTAGAAATTAAGAGATTGAATACCAAACAGACCAACCATCACCCCTACAGACATCAGCCTAGAGCAATGAGGATGTGGTCCGTAATTCTAGCTTCCCTACTTTTTGTCCCTGTTTCCAACTCAGTACCAGAGAAGGCCAAATATGTTCCCCAAATGAATCACATAAGATGCCTCGCTTCTCATGAGCCTGCCTCCAGCTTCCCCATGGCACAGCCTCCAATCAGAACACACCCGAGGACTTCCCCTTTTCACCATAAGCTTTCTCACTCCCCTGCCTGCCTTGAAGTCTCCCTCAAACTCGAGTGATGGTGGCTGACTCCCCTGCTTCAGCAACCTCTGAATCACCTCCCTTTGTTCTCATTTGGATCATCTTCATTTACCTCCCCCAAATTCAGAATTTTGCTCATCTAAAGTCTCCCTAAAGAGAGCAGAAAGACAAGTTTCAGAATATATTTGCTGTACACATCACCCACAAAAAACAAGTCCACACCCTATATGAAAAACCCCTAAAAATCAATGGGAAGAAAGAAAAGCCCATAGAAAAATAGGAAACATGCTTGAACAGGCACTTCACAAAAGAGGAATTCAAATGATTAAACCAAGAAAAAGAAAAGCTCGGCCTCATTTAGCAATCAGGAAAATACAATCATCCTGTGCATTAAGCATAGCCGGCATTAACATTCTCCCCACCCAGCCCTGCACTCCACACCCCTGCACCTCCTAAACCCCTCCCACCTCGCCCACCCCCAATCAGAGAGGGGAACCGACTTGTCCAAGATAAGCAGCAAGACTGGTGCTTGGACCCCACCCAGGCTTCTGGGGGCTCGAGAGCAAGGGCTTTCCCACTCTGAGCCCAAGTCTGTCATTTGGAGGGGGGTGAAAAATCATCTTTATGGCTTTCCAAACAATGAAGGAAGAGCCAGGGGTCAGGAGACGAGAGGCAGAGAGAAATGTGGCAGAGGCACACTCTTCTCTGAGTCATTAGCTCAGGAGGAATCCAAAGCTCTGACTGGTAGCCCACTCATTGAATCAGGGTCAGTAGCACTCAAGAATGTGGGCCATCCTTTGGAGTTAATCATCCTGAAGCCTGCCTTCCTCTGTCCTTCTAGCAAATACAAAGCAAAGCCCATAAACAGTAGTATCCCCATTTTAAGGATGAGATGAAATCAAGGTCCAGGGAGATAGAACTTGCCCAAGGCCACACAGCACAGAAAACTACAACCCAGGTCTTCGTGGCTCCCTGCATCTATGGCTTTTTTCTGCACCATGCAGCTATTGCCCGTCAGCACTCCTCACCTAGCCCCAGACCCACAGCCATGGGCACTTGAACCTCAGCATTCCAGCCTGCCTGCATCTAACCTGTTCTCATGAGAAAGATCTATTCCTCTCTCAGGCTCTGTGCCAAAGCAACACGGGACACCCATTGGTCGCCCTCTGAGCAGAAGGCAGGCTTACCTTGCCCCAGAAGCAATAGCAGCCCAAGGAGGAAGATGCGTGGCTGCAGCCCCATGGCAGAATCTTCCTGGTGTCCCAGCCTTGGACGAATCACTGGCTCAGATGGAGGCTGCCCCTCGTCCTCGTGCTTTTATGCTCCTCTGTTGTTCGATAGCACGCCTGTCATAAATTTTACTGTGTTCACCTTTGAAAGGGAGCAGTGGCCGGCTGTAAATGATAAATATTAACATTTAGGCAGAAGGTTTCTCAACGTGGATAGGTCCAAGATGGGTAGCATGTTCTAGACAAAGGCATCGAAAGACTAGGACCACATAGCCCCCTTCATTTGGCCGCCCAGGCTCATGGACATCCAAAACTTGCCAGTGTCGGGGCTCTGGCCTGCTGGGAGGAGCTTGGGATCAGAAATACAGAACTGGAATCCCAGATTGACAATAGCTGTGAGATCTTGGGTGAGTCCCTTAACCTGGCCTGTAAGCTATGGAAATAAAAGCCGTAAGTGGTGTGAAAGTCCTTTTTAACAGCTTTGTAAACCATAAAGCCCCCTCCAAATGTGACATCTCTTAGTGTGACATGTGTTCCCACAGTGTGTGAGGGGCGCAGCTGGATTCCCTGGTCTGCATGACCCAGAGAGGTTTGTTTCTGGCCCCGCCTTGGAAGCCATGGGTGGCAGGAGTGTTGGACTGGCATGCGTGCTGCACATTGGTTGTCTGCATGTTGAATTAAGAGATACAAGCCAGAGAGGTGAGCCGTGGGAACTCATTTGACAGAATTAGCATTTTGCTTTGGGCAATCGAAGTTGAAATGCTGGGCAGGGTCTAAACTGGGCAGACAGAGTTGGAATTTAAAGCCTGGGTGCCAAAATAGCTTGGCGGTGAAATTCAAATGTTTTCCACAAATATCAAGTAACATTTGCCTTTGGGTAATATGGACAAATATATTTAAATCATCGTTGGATTTTTGGCCGCTGTTATGGCAGCCAGGCCAAGAGCCAGACTTCTGAGCTCCAGCTAGGAGACTAGAGCTGGTTTCTTTTTTCTTTTCTTTTTTTTTTTTTTAAGATTTTATTTATTTATTCGACAGAGATAGAGACAGCCAGCGAGAGAGGGAAACACAAGCAGGGTCTGCTGACATTTTTTCAGTATGTTTTCAAATCACAGTTACAGGTTGGTTGTCTTGAGTAGAAAGGGAAATCTAAGTGGGAGGCACTTTGTTCCTGGCTCTGTGACATTAAGATGTTGTCTTCCTTTCTCATCTGCTCAATAAAATGTGACTTGTGGGTAACCACTGATTCAGCCATGCCAAAGCCTCAGCCTCAGAGCTGCGCAGAGGGCTCGGGGCACACCAGGTGTGTGTGGGCGCTGCTACAATGGGCCCAGCTGGCTATGGGCTGGTTCCAGAGCCTGGAAGAGAGCAATACATACAGAGAAGGAAGAAAATATACCCAAGGAGGGGCTTGCAAGGGCGATTTGGGCATAAATGCTCCTGAACATCGGACACTCGTTATCTTCATTAACGGCCCATAAGCTCAACAAAAGACCCAAAGCTCAAAGCTACTGTCCCAGTACTAAGGACGGCAGGAGTCCCTCCATGCCATCAGCAGCTTTAAGGGGCATCCCTGAACCTACTTGATCTGAATGAAAGGTCACTGGTCCCCACTCAGCGTGGGCCAGTTGAAGGTAGTGTGGGACACATCATGGCAAATGGGCAGAAATAACCTGGCTTTACAATCCATGTATTTACTTCCATCTCTTAATGCTTCTCCACATAACCACCCTGGCTTGGCAAACACACCATCTTCTAACCTCGTTTACATTTAGAAACGTTGAGAAATGACTTAAAAACACTTTTAACCTTTGTGAGGCATTTTGGTATAGGACAGACTGAATTCCCTCTTAGGTAAAAGAAATCTTGGAATCCTATCAACACATCAAGGAATCCTCATCAGCTGTGAGGCGCTGGGGTAATACAATCCCTTGGGCGCTCTTACCAGGCACGGTGAGTGCTCTTCACATGCACCAGCTTAATCAGCACAGAGTGTCTCTGTGATCTATTAGCAGCTGTGAAAACACAGGGGCCAGTACTCATTAAAAGCCAGAGACAAGCTGCATCACTTCTTAATAAACTTTTCTCTGAGTTTTGCTACTAAAATGTCCTAAGAGGACATATCCCAGAGAAGGGAAGATGCTCCATTTCAAATGTTAGCAACAATCAGCACATGTTCCCTTTGGGAAAGGCACAGGCCCATGGATTCAAATCCTCCAGCGGGCTGACAGTCCACGCCTCGCTCAGAAGACATCTTGGTGACAGGAGCGGAATCCTTGCTGTTGTCCAGAAATCCACAAGGGGGTGCTAGACCAAGTCTCGGCCACAGAGCCCATGTGGATTAAAGCGGTACTGGCCTCAGAAGAGTGTTTTTCAAACTGGGGTTACGACATATTATTATCCCATGAATTTAATTTGGTGGACTGATCAGTCCATTTAAAAAAAAATTAAATAGAGTATAAAATATCTGAGGGCATTGCATATAGTAAGGGTAATTCATGTTTTGGGAAACTTGTTTCAGTCACAGGGGGTGATGTGAAATGTATTTATTAATATGGGTCAGTAAAAAAATTGAAAATCACTCCCTCAGACAGATCAGTTCCACAAAGAAATCCCTAGGCTTCAAGAAAAACCAGGTTTGTTCTTCCCTCTGGTTAAAGATGCAGCTATAGCAAATCCCCTGTGCTAGCTGCTAAAGACAGTGCCTGTGATCGGCTCCGCGACTTGGGAAGAAAGTACAAGTCAAACTTTTTAGCAGTTGTGAGAAGAGAGTAAGTGAAATTGTCCTTTTTTTCAATAAGGAAAACCTAGCCCCTGACTCCTGGGAGAGCTCCACCAATATGAGGGAAGTAGGTGTTGGCAGCCTATCATCTGGGACAGGATGGGCTCCCATTGGTGCCTGTTTTACAGAAGACCCACAGCTTGAAGGGGAAGGTACACACCAGAACTGTGGGAGGGGTGGGACGATCTGTCTCAGAATAATCTGCACTGGTCCAGTAATGCCCTGAGAATTGTCTGTCCCAAATGATGGCTTCTCTGAAGTACCTACTTGCCCTCACCGTGATAGCCTTGTATCACTCACTCTTTCTGTGTGGAAATAGTCCTATATCCCTGGTGGGCTTCCTGAGGGAGAGGCTGGGCCTTTTGCTTTTTGCCATCTGGGTACCTCCAGAACCCCTCCCTACTAGAGCACCTCACTCAGTGTCCTATGCCTAAGAGGACCTCACCAAGTCTTCATTCATTGGTTGAGTATTCTTCAGAGGTAAGAAGACAACTAGTTTAACCAAGCCTGGGTTCTCCAAGGCCCTTCCCAGTCACAGAAGTAAAAGGAGGCTTGGCTTAGGAATCTCTAAACACAAACATCATCCAGATGCCAATGTTCCTGTGTTTATACAACCCAAGACTTGTGTGTACACACACGTGTAAAACACTGTCCAATGCAAGTAACTGGCTTATTTAGCTTCCTTTGGGGAGAGGCTTTGCTTATAATCAAACAAGAAGTTTAAGGAGTAAAAAGAGACAAAATTGAGAAGGGACCAGTAACATATGTCTAAAAAAATGTCATTTAAAAATATCCCAGCCTTATTAATAAAAAGAGAAAGAACAACAGGGCAAATCCCAGGAGAATGTACACTCCATGAGACCTGGCCTTCTTGTTCTTTGCTATATCCCAGCAGCTAGTACATTGCCTGTGGTAGCAGGCATACACCTGATGTTGGATGAATATATAAATGAAAAGCAGAATAAAAGGGAAGACACCAAGACTATTATAAAAAGATCAGCTCAATGAAACAGAATAGAAAAGATGAAAGGGGTAAAAATCATGTTTTAGGATAGAAAACTGAGGAAAAGGAGAGGCACGTGGCCCCACTATCATGAAGTGTGATGGGGGGGGGAACAACGGAGAAGCAACATGGAGGCTCACAGCTCATGGCTCTTCCCCCAGGTCACACTGTTTTTCTCCTACATAGTGGTTCTCAAGCCTGGCTGCAGATTGAAATCACCTCGGAATATTTTAAGACAAATATGTCTGCCTGTACTTCCCCTACAGACATTCTGAATTAGTTGGTCTAGGGTAGGACTTGGTCACTGGTCATTTTTAAAATTCACTGATGGATTCCGATGTGCAGCCAGGGCTGAGGGTTCTTGCCCTGCGGAGCCTGGGCTGCTGGTGCCCAGCACTGAAGGATGGAGAGGGTTGCTGCAGACAAGCCAGAGGTCCACAGGACATGGCCTGATGCCTCAACAGGCTACCACGAGCTGACAAAGTCGGACTGACTAGGTGGCCTCTCCAGAGAGGAACCCCACAGGAATATAGGGGGAGGGGAAACGCTGGGACTTATCTCTCAGAGGTCAGGGAGGAGATTGGGAAAGGACCAGATTCTGGTGCCTGGAAAGGCTCAGTCACTGGGCACCAGGATATGTGGGCCAAAGCTCCGAATCAACCATATAACCCATTATCATCTACAGCCATTTCCTCTTCCTCATGTGTTAGTTTCCTGATCGGAGAGTTTGACACCTAAATTCCATTCACTGCTGTGCACTGTAAAGACCAGGGTCGTGGAGGTTGGGGCAAGGGTAAGATGAGCTGCTACCACAAGCATACAGGGTACTCAACCTCTTGCCCCAGCCATTACTGCATAAATGTACTGCCCCTGGCTGACCACCACTCACAGATGGGGAGCTCACAGCTTGAGCCTCCTCTCCCTTCCACCATCTCCAGACTCAGCCCTCCAGTGTTTCCCAACCTTCATGTCTCACAGCACATGGATGATGGTGATATTCACGCAGCATACAGGGTGAGCAGACAGGCCAATCTGTGGCCTGAGATGATCAGTTGGGGGTCTGGGCCAGCCCCAAGCCCTCCCCCTGGTGGGCCCCTAGGGGGATCAATGTCTTTGCCCATCTGTACCCCTTAGTGCATTTACCTCCAGGTGAAGACTTAAATAGCATTTGGTGAGCACCTACTAGGTGCCAGGCATCTTGCTAATCGAACTCATTAATGTTATCTTATTTAATACTAGCCACATTCCTCAGGAGGTTAAAACTCTCAGCTAAGTTCACTCAACTAGTAGGTTGTAAAAAGGAGTTTCTGATCCAAGTCTTCTCCCTCTATATTGGTTAGTTTCTCTCTGCATGACTGAGAGATGTTCCTGGTGAAATGGCCTTAAAAGTTCCTTCCAGAGAGAAGCCCAGGTAAGGCTCTTCATTCTGCATTGGTGGAGGGCAGCCTATGACTCATGCACCCAGTTGGGCAGGGGAGTCTGGCAGTGTGACTGTTCCCTGCTGGGAGATGAGTATGAGTGAATGACCCAGCATGACTACCACCCAGCTGGGACCCTCACTAACCTGCAGAGGAAATGTGGCTTCTCTTGGTGGAAGTACCAGAGGCGTCCTCCTTGGTACCAGCTCAAGAGGACCAGAGAACCAAGCAGGGATGCTCTGCTCCATCCCAGCTGGTAGATCCCAGCCCTGCTGTGACCTCCTCTCCCCTCCTGGGGAGAATCCCACCCAGAGGCAGGAAAGCAACAGGGGCAAGGTCAGAACTGATCAGAGGGCATCTGGACCTTAATAGCCACGCAGTCAGTCCCCTCCCACCCCCATTTCACAGAAGAGGAAACTGGCAAAGAAAGAGGCAGGGCCAGTCTGTGATGGGGGCCTGAGATAGGCTTTGGATTTCCTGATCCTTTCCCACTCATCATGTAGCACTGAATCACCCTGACCATTTTTAGCAGTGGAGTTTTAGTCCAGTTTTACAGGTAAGAGACTAAAAACCCAGAGAGGATTAGTAACTTGCCCAAGGTTGCTTGACTACTAAGGGTAGTTTGCCCTCTCCATCACAGCCCAGCAGTGGTCAAGCTCAAGCCAGAGGAGCTTGGCACAGACCTCATCCTAGCAGATACCACATAAAGCCCAGGGTCTGCATCTCCATTCTTGGAAGGAAGGTTCCATGGAGATAGGCTGGCTGGCATGGCCAATAGACACTGGCATCTAGAGCTGAGACCCCACATGGAAGAGCTGGTAGAGTCCTCTGCCAAAAGGGAGATCCCAGGGAACTTCTGCTATGTGGCTAATCTTTCCCTTACTCAATTCCCTTTGCATCCTGTCCATGAGAACTATGATCTATTCTTCAAATTCAAAGGGAATTACCTAAGTCTCCCAGACTTTCCTGGGAATCTCACATGTTTCAGACCATGCTGGGAGGCTCCTGGTTCCTGCAGCCCCAAACACCATGCCCTGACCCCACATGCCTCCCTGGCCTGTGTTCAGAGCAGAGTACCTGCTTGGGAAGACTTCTCCTGGACTAGGGGTCCAGAGAAAGAAGACAGCTTCTCTACCACCTGCCAGGGCAGCTAACCGGCTGGGGACGTCCCTCCATCCACACTGCCACTCCAGAATGGGGCCTTCTGGGCCTTTGGCTGTGGGCAGAGGAATGCTGTGGCATGGCGTCACCTGCTTGCTACCATGCTGGGCTTTCAGCCCCCACACCCATGCTGCACATGGTGTTAATAGCTTCAGTAATGATTATGATGCACAAGTGTGCTTGCTTTGCCAGCTCCCTGGGCAGGCCCACTGTTTACCTTTGATGGCACCACCTGGGGAGAGGACTATGGTTGGGGAGAGAGTGAGGCTGGCCTTCCCTCCCAGGACTCTCATGCAGATGAGCTGGGCAGGGTTCAATGTGGGATCTCTGCTGAGCTGCAGTTGTCAGGACAGCCAGGCTGGTTCAGTAGCTTCTGTTTCCCAGCTCCTCCATCCTGAGGGAATAAGTTTGTGCCTCTGCCTCCAGGCATTGCTGGCTGATGCAGGCCAGCCTATTGTTCCTTTCTTCTCAGGTTCAGGAAGGGCCCTGTTCATAACTGGAGGGTTAGCACCCAAAAGAGAAAACATGAGGAAAAGGAATTTTCACATTCCATATGCCTTATAATCCACAGAAATGTTTAGAAACTTGCCCCAGGTCATACAGAGAACAGGTGGTGAAGCCAGATTTTTAACATCAGTTTTTCTGTTCCAAAGGCCAGTTCTCTTAACTTGAAATACTTCTTTGCTCTGTTCCAAAGGCTAGTTCTTTTAACTTGAGATACTTCTTCGCTTTTATTTATTTCAGTTTGTTCCTCCATGGACCCTGGGAGGCCTCTTAGGGTCATGTGTGACCAGGAACATGCAGGGATGTGGGCCTTGATTGCAGGGTCTCCCATGGGCAGCTAGAATCTTGGCATAGTCTCTGTGGGAATCCTGGATGGCTCTTTCCATTTCCCATTCCCTTTCTTCTTTGCTTCTAGGATCCACCTCGAGCCAAGTTTCCAAGTGTTCCTCTTTGTTGACATTGAGATCCATGTTTCCTGAACCTGATTGAGGCCCCACACTCTTGAAATTTAACATCTCTTCCAGGACCCATCCCTGGAGGGGATTGTCCACCCATCCCATCCCTGAGGTGACCTTTCAAAACACCTTCCACTGTTTGGTCTCCATCCCCCACTTCAGTGTGGCTTCTCCTCCCACCGCTTTGCCAGAAATGCTCCACAGTCAATAATTTGTTCAATCCCATGGATATCAAGGTCCTCAGATTTCATCTTACTTGACATCTCAGCGACATGTGACAGCTGACCTCTATCCCTACTCTCAGAAAACTGCCCTTGGTCTCTATGTGTCTGGTTTCCTGGTTTCTTCTTTACAGCTGTGCCTTCTCAGCCTCCTTTGCCAGCCTCTCCTCTGCTGCTGGAGCTCCTCAGAACTCTGTTCTGGATCCTCCTCTCTCTGTCTCTCAAGGTGATCTCACACACATACACCCCATGGCTTCATTTAAAATCTATGTGCCCATAATTCCTACATTTCGATTTCCAGACACCCCTCTTTTCTAACCTTCAAACTGTGCAAACTCATTTGCTGGCTCAGCATCTCCACTTCGATGTTTCATATGCACCTCAAACTCGAGGAGTTGTGAACAGAATGTATGCTCCTCCTCCACTCATCTACGCTCCTACAGGAAAGGGCAGCAGTGGTCCTTTAGATAGTCCCAAGAACAATCCTGGGAAACTCCCTCTCCTCAGCCCCAACAGATCATCAACTGCCGAGTCCTGTCAATTCTATATCCTAAATCACTTCGTGAACCCATTCGCCATTCTCCATCTTCACTGCCCCAACCTGGGCCCAGGCCACCATCTCTGCCTCCCCTGAATGGCTGCAAGAACTGTTCCCAAGTCTACTTTTTTTCCCCCCACAGAGCAGCCTGCTGATCTTTCAAAGTGTGAGCCCAATTGTCACAGCCTTGCATAAATCCCTTTAATAGCACCCCACAGCCCTTTGGACAAATTCCAACCATCTTGGAATATTTTAGAAAGCCCTGATTTCCTCCTCCTCTCCAGCCTCAAGCCCCACTCCCCACTTCTTCTCTGACCCCAGACCTACTGGGCTCCTTTCACTTCCTTGAACATGCCATCTTTTTGCCACCTCAAAGCCTTAACACAGGCTAGTCCCTCTGCCTGGAACTCTGTCCACGCCAATCTCCTCCCCATCTCTTGGCCTCACTGACTCCCCTTTCAGGCTCAGTGTAAATATTTCTTCCCAAAATGCTTTCTCAAGTCCAGTCAATGTAAGACCTTGTCTCGTTCTCCCCTGGCCTCCTGTGCTTCTCCTCCAATACTTTGAACAAGCATTTACAA
This sequence comes from Ailuropoda melanoleuca, assembly GCF_002007445.2. Lineage (NCBI taxonomy): Eukaryota > Metazoa > Chordata > Mammalia > Carnivora > Ursidae > Ailuropoda > Ailuropoda melanoleuca. The sequence goes on from NC_048221.1 coordinate 122,276,265, forward strand.
GTGTGCTAAGTCTACCCTGTCTGTCTGACTATGTGCTCCATGGGAGAGCAAGGACCAAATGGTTTCCTGCTGTGTCCCCAGGACCTTAGCACAGGACCTGACATCAGCAGGTGCTCAACAATTGCTGCATGGATGAAAATGCCCAGTCTTGCTCCAGTCACTCCTCTGGGGTCCCCAGCTAACAGAATCAAGTCCTACCTCACATTAGATGAACCACTCCTGCCCTCTCTATACCTCCATTATACAACTTATTTCATCTTGTCTGGTATCCAAAAACTGGCCAGTGGGACTGTTCTCTTTTGCGAGAAAGGGTATGACCCATGCTTCATTTTCTTTGTAACACCAGAATGGTCCCTAACATAGTGGCTTAGCACACAGTATGAAACTGTCCCAAGAAGTTGCACTCTTGGGACCAAGAGCAACATGTTGCTATAAAGGAAGGGGGCCCTGCTTGGCCTCTGCCTGAGCCAGATATCCTTCTATGCCACCCAGAGTTAAGAAGTGTCTTAAAATAGTCCTCCTTTAAAAAAAAAAAAAACAGGAAAACCTGAAAATTTCCCCCAAGTCTTGTAAGTTACAGATAGCAAGCCAATCAAGGACTGCCAAATGTACTTGAAGGTCGGTTAGAGTCTCCCTTGCTTCCAAAAATTCCCCCCCCCACACATTAGTAAAATGCTTGTTTGCCAATCAGAGACTGACTGTATTTCCTCTTTTTTTCCTCTATAAAACTTATTCTCCTTTCAGACACCTTTGAACCCCTGCTGAAATGTAAGTGATTGCAGATGGTTCCCTTGTGGCTGCGAGTTTATAAATAAACAGCCTTGGCTAATTTTGTCTCTGGTCTTGTTTGAGTTCGGGCTATAATCTTGGTGCTGTGGTTCTGATGCTGCCTGACTTGCTTGTTGCTGTGGACCTTGGCTCTTATCCAGGTGTGGTGCCCACCAAGGCCTCTTCAGCCTCACTCTACCCGTGGAACACCGTCCATATCAGCAGGTAAGTCTGCGCTGCACTTCAACTCCACTCTCTTTGAGTTCCTTGGTTGTTTTATTCACTTGCCAAATCCTGGGTACTTATATTTAATTAATGTTCCCTTTGAGGTTTGTGTCCTTGGTGATTTGCTTCCGCCTGTTTTCCCTTTGTTTTGTCCTGGGTCCTTAAGTGCTGCTTTGTCATGAGGAGGAGAATCATATAGTGGCATACAGGCATCATTCCTATAAACTGGCTGTTTAAGCTGGCCTCATACACTGGAGAGTTGGCAGTTCTCCCCAGACCAGCACCCTTTGAGGACAAACTCTGCTTCTGGGTCACCAATAAAACCAAATGAGACTGTCCTCTCATCCTGGCCATTTGTTCTGAGAGTTTGGTTTTGATTCAGAAGGGGCTTTCTCTCTCTCTCTCTCTCTGATATATCCCACCTGCTGGGGGCTCAGATTGTTGGTCTGTGTTCAGAGGTTGCTGGCCATTGGGTTGGGGGGCCCAAGACACAAGGTTGTATGAACAACCTCAACTGACTGTAACTTTCAACAGACAGTGACCAACAGCTTTCTTAGTCTAACCTGTGTCCTTCTCTGGGAAAAACTGCTTCTTATAGGTGCCTCCATTACCACTATAACCCCTATGCTTCTCTCAGTGGCAGAACTCCACTAAAGGTGATTTGGCCCCACAATGGACATTTGGAGGAGTACTTAATTTAACTAGAACTGCTAGTTTGAGAGGTGCCTTAGAACAAAAACAGAATTAAATTTCTTAGGCCCAATGAGCAGCATTTTGTGATTGGTACCCTGATGCTTCTAAACAGAATTCTAATTCTAGAATTCCAATTCTTTATTTTTTTTCAAGTCTAAAACAAGGATCTTGATGACCAAGTATAAAGCTTTCTGGGATAAAACCACCTCCCTCATTAAACCCCCACCCTCTAGGACCCCCCCCATCCCCTCTCTTCCACTTCCACGTGGCTCTAACCTCAATCCCTCTAACCTCTCTACTTCTTCCTTCCCCTTGCCTAGACCCCTTGCCTTTCCTTAATAAGCCCCCTGACACTCCAAAACATCAGGTTCCTTTAAAAATACATCCTGATTGAGAATCACAAATGCCTTTAACCATAGAGTTTAAACCCTGGTCTCAGCAGAACTAAGAGCTATTGTCTGAGATTTCCCCAAACCCTGATTAAGATAGATACCTCTCTACTGAATAATTCAGAATCTCCCAGGGGCCAATAATCCAATCTCTGCCAACTAACTGACATGTTAGTAGGAAGATCAAATGCTAAATTATCAATGAGAAAAGCTGAATAGACCAATCCAGGGTCAGACCTCAGGGATCCCACCTGCATGGAAAACCAACAAGGTTCGGGAGAGCCCAAAAAATAGGTCAGAGTTTCCTAAAAGCGACTTCTGGGACTTCTCTGTAAAAATTGATTAGAATCAAGAGCATGAGAAGACAAGCCACAGACAGGGAGAAAATATTTACAAAAGACATGTCTGATAGAGGACCGTTATCCAAAATATACAAAGAACACTTAAAACCCTGCAAGAAGAAAATAAACAACCTGCTTTAAAAATGGGCAAAAGAACTGAGCAGATACCACGCCAAAGAAAACAAGTACGTGGCAAATAAGCATATGAAAAGATGCTCACCATCATGTTATTAGGGAAATAAAACTAAAACAACAGTAAGATACCACTCCACACCTATTAGAATGGCCAAAACCCAGGACACTGACAACATCAAATGCTGGTGAGGACATGAAGCAGCAGGAACTCTCATTCATTGCTGGTGGGAATGCAAAATGGTGCAGCCACTTTGGAAGACAGCTTTTTTACAAAACTAAACATATTCTTACCATACATACCTGCAACCACATTCCTTAGTATTTGCGTAAGAGTGGAAAGCTTATACCCACACAAACACCTGCACATGGATGTTTATAGCCGCTTTATTCATAACTGCCAAAACTTGGAAGCAACCAAGATATCCTTCCGTAGGTGGATGGAGAAATAAATTGTGGTCCATACAGACAATGGAATATTATTCAGCACTAAAAATAAAGACGATATCAAGCCATGAAAAGACACAGAGGAAATTTAAATGGGTATTACTGAGTGAGAGAAGCCAATCTGAAAAGGCTATGCACTGTAGGATTCCAACTTTATGACATTCTGGAAAAGGCAAAACTATGGACACAGTAAAAAGATCAGTGGTTGCCGGGGGAAGGGAGGGATGAATAGGCAGAGCACAGAGGGTTTTTAGGGCAGTTCTACTATAATGGTGGATACATGTCATTATACATCTGTCAAAACCCACAGAATGTACACCAAGAGTGAATCCTAATGAAAACTGTGGACTCGGGGTAATCATGATGTGTCAGTGCAGGTTTGTAGACTGGAACAGATGTGCCACTCTGGTGGGGGATGCTGATGGGGAGGGGGGCTGTGTGTGGGGGAGCCAGGGAGGGGATGGAAACTCTCTGTATTTTCTTCTCAATTTTGCTGAAACCTAACACTGCTCTAAAAAATAAAGTCTATTAAAAAATAACATAAAAATTATTGAATCTAGATTCGGTCTTGTAAGCAAAGAAAAGATGAATCAAAAGGAGATTTTAGAGACAAAAAATGACCTTCCAAAAAGGTTCGGGAGCCTGTTTCAGAGCTGATGTCACAGCAAGCCTCTCATTTCATTTTGTAAACAGGTTAAACCTGAAATCAGAGATCTGGTTTGCAAGCAAAAAGCAGAATGGGGGAGAGCGCCACTATCTACATTAAAACATCCAGCTGAATACTTTGAAAGGACTTCAGAACAGAAACAACATAAAACGTACAAAAAAATTGCACGATTTTGCAGATAAAACAATAAGATGGTTTTCTTTCTGATTGACCCCCCTGTTGATTAAAATGCCTGTAAATATTGTAAACGGCAGGGACACTGGGAAGAAAAAAAAAATAAAAAGGCTGAGCTTATCTACACTGTCTTGTTAAGGGAAACCCCCTTCCTGGTATTAATTCAGTTGCCTAGAGGTGGCTGTCCTCCCAGGTGACAGCTTCCTGCCCTAAATTCCTTGTAGTTTGACTCAGACCTGGAACAGATCTGGAGGCAGACTTGGAAACCACAACCTCTTGTTAGAAGCCCTTGGGCCAACTGTTGCAGAAATTATGGCTGAGACGGGAGCACCTGCTCTGGAGCCGGACCTCACAAACCCTGCTAGACCTCTGCCTGCTGTCTTCTGGGCTCAATACACTGTCAGCTGGGACCAAGCCCCCGGGCCTTCCTAGCTGCCCTGCAGGGCTCTGGGGCACCAAACTGCTTTGCACCTGAGTTCTCAGGCACATTCTAGTTGCCTGAAGGTCAGTATGGAAATAGGGTGGTCAGAAAGGACATTAGAATTGAAGGAGAACAGGAAGGATCAACTGTTCAAAATACAGACCAGGAGTACTGGAGTCATCTGGGAGCTTCTCAGAAAGGTGGAATCTCAGGCTTGCCCAGGCTGTCTGAATCAGTTTTGTGTGCACATTGGAGTTTGAGAAGTCTTGGTCTGGAACACTGGTTCTCAACCTGTGTTGCATATCAGAATTTCCTGGGGTGCTTTAAAAAAAAAATGACAGATGGAAGAGCCCGGGCCCTGATGGAAGGAATCAGAAGCTGGAAGAGTGGGGCTCAGGCACGGTTTGTGTTGCTAGGGCTTATCTTTTGTTTGTTTTATTGAGAATTCCCCAGGTGATTCAGATGAGCAACCAAGGTTGAGAATCTACTGGCATCCTACCCCTTTTGCTTTAGAGAGGGGGAAACAGAAACTTAGAGGAGGGAAGTGGGCTTGCCCTCAGAGAGCACATCTGCGGTCAAACCCAGGGCTCCTGCCTGCTAAGGCTCAGCCCGCCCCACCACCCTGGCTTGTCTCTTCTCATCACCAAGTAAACCCCTCTTGAGTACTGAGACCTGCCAATGGAGATCCTGCCGCATTCCCGTCTTTTAAACAATGCCTCCCTTATTAAAATACTGGAAATGTTTAAATTGCCCATCTGTAGGGGAGTGGTTGAATGAGCTGTGGTACCTCCACACTATAGAATATTATATAGTAACGGAAAGAATGGGGTGAGCCACACCTACCAGCAGAGCTTTTCAGGGTATAATGTTGAGTGAAGAAATGAAGAAGCCAAAAGCTATACACAGTGAGAGATCTTTCTTCTAAAAAGAATAACAAAAACCCAACCAATAAAAATACTCTATTTTTCCTACGGCGAACTACACGTGCATATGTATGCGAGTGTGTCTATGTGTTGAACATAGAGAAAAAGACCTATAAGGATATTTTAAAAGTCACACCAAGTTATCACAGTAGCACTACCTGAGGCTTGGTGATCCAAGGGGTCTTGATCAGTACAGTTTTATTTACCTTTTTAACATGAATAATGTATTCCAGTATTACTTGTGTAACTGGAAATTGTTCTTGAGGGGGAAAGAGAACAACTTCCCCTTCTAGGGGACCTTCTAGGAGATATACTGACTTAGACACCTAAATTCTGCTACTTACACCACGAGTCAGCTGCCTTCGGGGAACTTCAGTTTTCCCACCTCATCTGTAAAATGGGACCATCTCCCCCCAGGGTCAGTGAAAGACATTATGAAAGGACATGAGGCAGGAGCAGTAGGTTAGTTTGTACATATTAGGTTAACGACTTCTCCATGGCTTCCATCCGCACCTTCTCCCTCCCCAACCTGTTTGCATCTCTCATATTTCTCTACTCTCCTTACCTCCTGCCTCAACTTTTTGACACATCCTTGCCTTTTATGATGTTCACAAAATAGGAGGGTACTGGGGACTCTTCCTTTTGTCTTGGCATTTGGGCACAGCCCCCAGTAGCCAAGAACAACTCAGCAGATGCCCAACATGCCGCTTCCTAACCTGGGGTGCTGGACCACCTCTGCTGTTTGAGAAAGAGTCTGAAATCAGGCCACTCTCAGCCCATGCCCACCTCCAGGTCCTCCCGAGACTGACAGGGCACGTCACCAGGCTTTCCCCAATGGGAGGTTATTTCTGGGTTGTACATCCCCCTAACTTCCCATCCCAGGGTAGGGGGTCTCAAAGAGTCTGACAGATGTCCCCTGGAATTTGAGGAGCACAAGAAGTGGTATGCAACCCCTCTCAAGAGCCTCGGAGCGGAGCAAGAGTGACTGGGAGAAGGGAGGGCTGGCTTGGAAGGGTGTGAGCTTCCAAGGTATTGGAAAACCTCACCTCTTCCTGTGTCTCCTTTACCGACCATGTAACTATCCCACACTTCTGAAACCAGATGTGGGGCAGGGGCAATTCCATGACACCAGCTAGATGTCCTACCATCCAACTCAATTCTGACACTACCACCTGGAGACAGCATCGGATTCCACAGGTTAAAGGCTCAGTCCTACAGGACTGCCTCCCCACACACAGACCCGCTTCGGATGCCAGAAAGTGCTGTCACCTGTGTTTCCGACCCCAGCAACTATGGATTACAGGTTCCAACAACTCCCTCCCTGGGTTCAATTAACTTATTAGCATGGCTCACAGGACTCAGAGAAACATTTAACTTACTAGAATTGCTGGTTTGTTATAAAAAGATAGAACTCAGGGACAGCCAGAGGGAAAAGATGTGAAGGGAAAGGTTTGGGGAAAGGGTGCAGAGCTTCTATGCCCTCTCTGGATGCACCACTTTCCCCAAATTTCCATGTGCTCACCAACCTAGAAGCTCTCCAAACCCCATCCTTTTGCTTTTTTCTGGAGGCTTCGTGATAACAGGGACAATTGATGAAATCATTGGTCACTGGAGATGGAACTCAGTCTCCCGCCCCACTCCTTTCCCACAGATGGGGCAGGGTGAGGAGGGCAAGGAGTGAGAGTTCCAACCCTCTGATCACGTGGTTGGTTCCCTGGGCAGCTGAGCCCCAGCCCGTGGTGACCTAGGGGCTTTCCAGGCATCGCCTCATTAACATAACAAAAGATAACCGTGTCTGGCTCACTTAGGAAATTCCAAGGGGTTTAGGAGCCCTGTGTGGGGAACAGGAGCTGAAGGCAAACTCTATCTCTTGTTATAAGTCACAGTATCACACGGGGCTTGGTGGAGCAGGGATGGGTGTGGGGGGGCAGATATGGACCCTGCAGAAGAGGACCGCAAAGGAATGAGGCCAGGACCGGTGGAGCCAGAGAGATCCTATGTGGGGAAACCATAGATAAAAGAGCCAAAGAGCCTCTGTGACAGGAGAGGCTCCAAAGTGACCGCAGACTCCCCTACAAGGGGACCTGGCTCTGGGTCAGCCAGACCTGCAGGCGCTAATGCCAGACACAGCTGTGAAGCATCAGGCAGGCCCTTCCCTGCCCTTGCCCAGGACACCCTCCCGCCCCCCAGGAACAGCCTCCCCTCTCAGAGAAGGGGGAAGGGGCTGGAGGGCGAAGCTCGAGAACTAGACTCTACTCCGCTGTGCCTGCAACTAACTTCCCCTGCCTGATTTGCTGGGGGAGACGCTTTCCACAGCGCGGGGCTTGGAGCTGTGACATCGCCCTGGCGGGGGATTTACCACCAGACACTGACCAGAACAGCGCTGGGGCTGCTGGAGCTTCCCCGCGGGAAGAACAGAGCCAGGGAAGGGCTCGCAGGGGCTGGCTTGAGAGAATGAAGGTACTTTCCGCTGGTGCCCTGCATCCAGCTCGTCCAGCAAAGCACTGGGGTGGGAGGGGAGGGTTCACCCACTCGCGTTAGCAGCCGGCGTTCTACACGCGTGAACCGAGCCTCCTCCGGGTGTCAAACCTGGGCCCCTGGGCCTTACCTTTGCCTTTTGTGGTTTCATGCTGCAGCCCAGTGCCGGTGTCAGGAAAGCGCTTCACCAGCTCCCCTAAACCTTCCAGGTACCAGACCCGGTGTGCGGCGGGCTGCCTGAGAGCCCGGCCAGCCTCTGGGATAACAGCACCTGCTGATCTTTCCCTTCCCTGCCCAGGCCGTGCTGAGCCTTTGCTCCTTGAGCCCCTCACGGCCTCTTCTACCAGGAAGACCCCACCTGCTGAAAGGCCCCAAGGCTCCCCATAATTGTCCTAGCAGTAGGCAGGTATCTTGAAAGAAGGCGCGACTGAGTCTCCAACATGTGGCAATAATCGATTTAGAGAGAACCTAGGGCTACCAACCTTGTGATAGGCTCAAAACAGACTTCCTCTCTTCCTTTCTCATCTTGCCAGGAAGTAATTCTTTCCTCAATTCAAGGCCAACTCCCTAGACCATCATCTTCTTTCCCTGGGACCATCAGCTCCCTGGAACCTTGTGCTCCTGGCCCTCTTGTTCCCCCTCCATTGCCCCGGATGCTGGGCCCAGGTGTTCACACTTTGCCCATCACAGGAACAGCACCCACCTGCCCTGCATAGCTTGCTGACCAGAACCCAGGAGCGTCATCCCTGAGAAAGGCCTGAGGGTCAGGACATATTTCCTGGGCTACTTCTATGCTCCAGGTGAGGCCCCTGACCTCGAGAAGCTTACATTCTAAAGGCAGGCAGGGCGAGAAACGTTCGTTTCACAAGTGCATGTGGAACACCAGTACGGAAATGAGCGCCCAGGCGCCCTCTCGGCTAGGTTCAAGGCTGTGTGGTTAGCGGGATCTCGGGGAATTCCAGCAAGGGTAAGGCCAGGTGGCCGCAATGCACAGTGACGGCAGGTGTAGGCGGGACAGGTAGGCCTTGGTAACCTCTGGGCCTTTATCTTAAGAGAAACCAGAAGCCAATAAAGGGTTTTAAGGGATTGGTGGGGGGGAGATGGTGACAGGACCTGCTTGATGTTTTAAACAGGTGCCTGATGCTGTATGGAGAATGGATGGCAAGGAGAAAGAGAAGAAGCTGGGGCCCAGCCTGGAGGCGGCTTCCCTCTGAGCAGGAGGTGGAGATGCGGAGATGTGGGTAAAGAGGTGCTCAGGGAATAAAACTGATGGGTTGTGTGCAAGAAGGGAGGGAAGATGATGCTGGATTTCCAGGCCAGGACGGCGGTTTGTGTGCTGAGCGGCGATCACCACGCGGGGACAGGTCTGGGGAAGTATGCTGAGGGAAGTCACAAACGCAGGCTTGGACATCCCGAGTGTGAGGTGCCCAAGAGGCAGGAAGAGAGACAGATGGGAGACCCAGAAGAGAACTCCGGCCTCAGAGCTTAGGGAATTCCAGCAAGGAATTCTAGCAGCGCTGGGCTGCTTCTGCCGAGGAGAGAGGGGGACAAAGAAAAATCCAGAGACTGCGTCCCCAGGAACTTTGGTATAAAACGGTGGATAGAGAAGAAAAACACCTGCAAAGGAGACAAGGAAAACTGGCCGGAGAAGTGGGTTTGTGTCTCAGACAGAGGCCTTTCTAAAATGGGGGCTGCTATGCGAGTGCAGGGTCTGAGGCCCGGGAAACTGAGTTGTGGCAAAGCAGGTCATAGCTGATCATAGTGGTGTGTCTCAGAGCCCCTGGGAGCCTGTGCCCCACCGGGACTGCTGTTTGCCCATCGGTGGGGTCAAGGGGTTGGATCAGCACAACGATCCCCTAAACTGAGCCTCGTTCCGGAAAAGCATCGGGGTGGTTCCTACGTCAGCATCTCCCATGCCTGACTCCCTCCCTGCATCTCAGCACGGCCTCCCGGTAGGTTTGGGGGTCACACAGGGCCCGTGTGAGGGTGGAAGGGAATTCCTATTACTTCACAAGTGTTACGCCTTCTGTGAACCAATTTTAGGTGTTATGTGAGAGGCAGGAAAACGTAAGATGTGATCCCGGTCCTCCAAGACCTTGTCATCTCTTTGAGCAAGTAAGACGAACATTACATGAAAAAGAAAATCTAGAAACTCAACGTGAGAGGAAAGAATATTTAGAAGCACACAAAGCCACCAAGTAAAGAGGAGGCAGCAGCCCTGCGAGGGAAAGCCGCTTGGGGTAGGCAGCCAGGGGAGCAAAGGCGTGGAGGTCAGCCACGGTCGGTCTGGCAGGTCTGACTGGGTGGGGTGGGGATTCCCAGGAATGGGGTGGTGTGGGCATGGCTACTTCCATCGGGGTCCAGGGCACTGACCCGGTGCAGCCCCAGCCCCGCAGGGCCAATGCCACCCAGGGCAAGCAAAAGCAGATCTCATTCTGTAGCAACCTGTTTGCCCAGAGTCACTTCTGCTCTGAGCAAGAAACACAGACTCACAGAGGCATCCCATCCTAGGCAGGACTGGGTCTGAAGGAAATACCTGAGTATCGATGGTCTGGTTCTCACCAGACCTTGTCCCTCCGTCATCCCTCCACCAGAAGGTCATTTCTCACCTTGACCGTGGACAGACCCTTCTTCTTCTTCTCCTCCGCCTCACACTCTCCTCGCCGAGGTGGTGGGTCCTGCGGGCTCCTCCCTGAGGTCGTCCTGCTGCCAGGACAAGCTTCTCTGGGCGGCTCTTCTCGAAGAGACTCCACTGCCCATATGAGGGGGCAGCTCCTCCCCTTTCCTCCTGATTCCAGCCCACATCTCCAGAATGTTCTCCTTCCTCTAGTCTTGATTTGCTTCTTCCCTCCTCTGTCCTCACTTCCTCCCTTCGTCATCAGACCTCTTCCCTCCACCTGTTCCTGTGGCCTCTGGAAGGGGCACAAGCCCTCTGGCCCAGGCCCTTAAGGCCTTCCACAGTGAGCCTAAACCCTCCCTCTGGCCTTAACTGCAAAGACTCCCTTTGAACCACACCACACATTTCTGGTACCACACCAGCCTCCGCATCTTTCCTCAGGCTGCACTTTCCTCCTGTCTTCATCTGACAAGTTCCTTCCAAACCTCCAGATTCATCTCAAACCCATCTGTCTCATGCGGCAGCCAAGCAAAATGTGTAAGGAGAATATGCACTTTGGAGTCAGAGCTATCTGACCTTAATCTCTGGCCATTTTCCAGCTCCATACCCCTGGGCAAGTCGCTTCATGTCTTCTGAGCCTGTTTCACAATCTAGAAAAGGAGGGGAACAATCTGTTCCTTAGAAAGGTGAGGCTAAAATGACATCCTGTATGTGAGGCGCTCAGCACAGCACCTGGCTCCGGGCAGGGACTCAGAAGTGCTTACTATCGGAGCTTGTTTGCAGTCCCCTCCCACCAGCTATTATCTCACTCTCCTTTGCAGCTCTAGAACTTGGGTCTCTCTGTCAGCACCCAAACTGGCAGCAAACTCCACTAAAGCAAGAGCTCCTTTTTTGAGTCTTACGCAAAAGCTGTTTGTTGGGGCACCTGGGTGGCTCAGTGGTTAAGTGTCTGCCTTCGGCTCAGGGTGTGATCCTGGAGTCCTGGGATTGAGCCCCACATGAGGCTCCTCCGCTGGGAGCCTGCTTCTTCCTCTCCCACTCCCCCTGCCTATGTTCCCTCTCTCACTGGCTGTCTCTCTCTCTCTGTCAAATAAATAAATAAAATATTTTTTAAAAAAGCTATTTGTTGAATGGAAAGGGTAACTGTTGACAGACCTGTAATGACTTGTCCCTTGTCCCGAGAAGAACAAATACTCACCTGTGATGAAAGATGCCCAGATGACAACAAAGGCCCGCACCTGCCTTCTAACCCCTGGACCAGCTCACCATCTCACCCCACACCTTATCTCAGCGCATTGGACCACTTCAGCCACTTCCTGGTTCCTCCTGTCTGTCCATTGCGATAACCTTGGGCAGAATGTGCCTGGCTGAGCAGAGGTGACCTTCAACAGTGTCCAAAGAAGAAGCTGTGCCCCAATAGGTCCTGAGTATCGATGGTATGGTTCTCCCCAGACCCTGTCCCTTTGTCATAGCTCCAACCAAACCAACAGAAGGCCATTTCTCACCTTGACCATGGACGGGCTTAACCACTCACCAGCTTGACCACTCAACATGACCTCATCTCTTTACACTCTACTAACGGAATGGCATGTTCAGAGAGTTTCCTTCCCTAGACCCCTGATATTCTTTCCCACCAGCTGATCTGACAGGGAGCCACCTCTATCCATTAGAGATGTTAGCATTGATAATCCCCAATGAGCAGGGGCAGGCTCCCAAGGCAGCACAGCGCCACTGCCCACTGCCCACCTCCTCCCAGCAACCTTCAAGCCTTGCCTACAAAGGAACATGTGGGAAGAATGGGCCCACACCGTCCAGTCACACCCTTTCTCACCCCAGGACAATAGGCGTCTACTTACAGATGTCCATACAACTCAAAGCAAAGAGAATCTACTCAGGGTAGTGAAGCAGAGTCTCTCCTCATCAGCCCCCTTCCTCTGAGATGAGAGACCAAAATAACCAGACTGACCAGGGGTGTCATCCGCACAGAGACCAGGGTGAGCCCTCGTCCAAGGGAACTTGATCTTAATAGAAAGTTGAGTTGGGGATGAGTTAGCATGCCAGCAGGCTCCTCATCCTAAAGGATTCCCTAGAACCCCAAGATAAATTTCAATCTGTGTCCCTATGAAACCATCCTGCCATTCCCTGGACCCTCCTTGGTGTCCCTTCTCTGGCCAGGCATGGTGACACCCTGTGTCTTCCCCTGTGACAGCACTTAGCTCCAGTTTTTGGCTGATCACATGTCTGTCTCAACATGGAGACAGGGCTGCTTGAGGGATTTGCCTCTCAACAGCCCCAGCTGCCTGTACGTACCGGCACATACAGCAGCCACTCCATAAAAATGTGCTGGAATGAACGAAGCCATGGATTAGAACGTTGATTAAGACTTAGAATTTAAACTTCACCCATTGGCGCAAGGAAGAAAGAAGATGAAGTCTCATTTCCCTGACATCCCAAACTCTGTCTCTTATTCTCCCTGTCTTCTAGGCCCCAGACCTCCACAATCTGACTCCTTCGTGTTGTCCTTCACCTCCATGAAGCCCTTCCTGACTACCCTGGTCCCAGGGACCATTCCCTGGGCCTAGCTGCTTGGTCCCTTCACCTGGCATCTGATCTGACCTTTCTTGGTTCCTGATTATTTGCAGGCATGATTCCTCTCCCCATCGAGGACTGCAAGGTCCAAAAAGGCCACAAGCCTGCATTCTGATTCTTTGCATCTCCTGGAGAAGAAGCACAGGGTATGGTCCAAAGTCAGCATTTTACAAATTAATAAAGTGACTGAGTGAATTGACGAATGACTTAATTTCCAAGGGACATTCCACATTATCACACAACTCCACGTATACCTGTGGGGCACAGCATACCTCTTGTGTCTTCTCCAGAGCGTACTGGCTATGGCACATGGCACATGACATGTGCAGTGTTCCACACACACCTCTCTGTGCGCATGGGACCCTCTGAGTCTCCCACATCCCCACACCTTCTGAGTGCCTTCTGTTCCTACCCCAACTACGCTCTTTCACAATCTAGTGTAGGAGAAAGAGCACAAGGACTAAGAGTAGGAGCCTGATATCATCCCAGCTTAGTTCTTGGCTTGCTGGGAGGTCTGGCTCGATATGCCTCACCTTCCTGTGTCTAGGCCTTCTTCTCCTTTATCCCTTTTATTGTCACTGTGAAACACATGTTTTAGCCTGACATATAGTAGGTGTTCTCGGGGATTCACTTTGCTTTCCCTCACGGTTGCAAAATGGCTGCCACATCTCCAAGAACCCCATTTTTATATAACAACGTCCAAAGGTAGGAAGAAAATGCAGTTTTGTGTGTCTCTGTGTGTGTGTTTCTGTTTTTGTCAGAGGAAATCATTCCTAAAGTTCTCCAGCCAACACTTTCTCACTAGGTCTCACTAGGTCTCGCAGAACTGGGTCACATTATCACCACTCCTCAACCAGTCATTGGCAAGGGATTATCATCACTGGCGTAGACCTAACATGACTCACCTCCTAGGGCTGATACATCCTTCCTTGGGCATATGGTTGATCAATATCTAAACAAGACTGAGATTCTACTCATGAGGTAGGAAGGAGGGACGGCTGTGGGGAAGGCAGCCAGCAATGTCTCCCACACCACCAGGAGCTCTCAGGCCAGAGCAGGCTTCGTCCATGGGGAGGACAATAAAACCTGTTCAGTGGAGTTTTAGGCAGGTCTTTTTATGTAAAAGATGCATTTTGAAAACCTGTACATTTTTAAACTCATGTAAATAGAAACCAATCCTGACAACGTATGGTAGTAGTTTCTGTTTACTGGCTAAAGTTGTATCAACCATGTGACAACAGCATAAACAGTTGACAATTCCCTCGGTCTGCCAGAGGTTTCAAGTTATGCAATTTGTGATGAATTTTTTAAACTTTTGGGGACTCACATTATTTCATGCATTGTTTATAAATGGAGGCTCTAATATTTTCATTGCTATTTTGAGATAAAATCTTAAAATTTTCATTAATATTTTATGCAAAATTTGCCTTTTGCATAAAACATGATACTGTCTCTAAAGCGAATTGATCAGGCCAGTTGTAAGTGTGCCAGTGGGTGGGTTGGGGTGAGGGGCCATTGCGGTTCATTTTCCCAGGGTGCTGGGAGGATTATCTGAAATAGAGGAACCAGTGAACCACCAGCAAGACTCCAGGCAAATTACTCCGCCTCAGTTTACATAATTTGGCCAGCTAGCTGGGTGAAAGCTTCCTTCTTGTTCTGAAAGTCTGATTCTATGGATCCCATGATAAGTCTAAATTTTATAAGCAACTACATTTTACTGCATCCTTGCATGTTTTCCATCTGAAAACACAAAAAGCATTTACAGGTTCACTACTTTGCAAAGAGAAAAGCAAGCAGAGTCTTTGGGAAGGAGATGATGAAGTCACCCAGGAGGCCAGAGACCAAGAAAGGCCTGATTTCCTCCTCCTCCAACAAGCTGGTAGATACTTCACCAGCAGTGATGTTCCTGCCCCGCAGGGGGGCGGGGGGGGATTGGCTTCCACTCAAAGCTTTCTTCTACCTGGCACTGCAGGCTCCATTCCTCCTTTCACTTGCCCAGAAAACTCAAGGTGTGAGACACAGGCAAGCTCGCTCTGGCCACTTAGACAATGTAGCTGTTTTCCTGAATTTGGCCCCTGGCTGCCCCAGTGCCTTGAGAAATGTCTGGAGAGACTGGAGTAAGATGTGGGTGAGCCAGTCACCAGGCTTCACCTGGTCCCAGCACCCCCTCCCAGCTCTGCAGGTAGAGAACAGGGGTCCAAAAGGAGAACCGAGGGTCACAGTGGCTTGGCTTAGCCTGGACACTGATGCCTCAGAGAATATTTTGGAGAAAAATTTGAATTAGTTGACATTTGAAAAATGGGATGATTCTATATGTTATTTCTTTTTAAAGATTGTATTTATTTATTTGACAGAGAGAGAGAGAGAGAGAGAGAGAGAGGGAAGGAGGGTGGGAGGGAGGGAGAGAGAGAGAGAGCACAAGCAGGAGGAACAGCAAGCAGAGGAGGGGGCAGGGAGCCTGATGTGGGGCTCGATCCCAGGACCCTGGGATCATGACCTGAGCCGAAGGCAGAAGCTTAACCGACTGAGCCACCCAGGAGCCCAGATGATTCTATATTTAAAACGTCATAATTCTGGCTTTTTTTTTTTTTTTTTGGAAAATGTGGATGATCTCAAAGTATTCAGAGGCCCACATTCCTGTGTGGCAGCAACGGCCTGAGCAGAGGAAATGCTTCCTTGCTTAGCTGGAACATGGTTCGCCCAGGGTCCAGAGCCCCTTCACTTCCTCTTGAGTCCCTATAGCTGCTTGAGTCTGAGATAACCTGGGGCAGCCATTGGCTAGCCAGCTCTTGCTGGCAGGCTAGCCACATTCCTGCAGGCCTGAGGCCTCCCAGGGATGCCAGTTAATTTCCCGCAAGAGATGAGCTCTGAGGGGAGGGATCCAAAAGGAGAACCGCCCCATTACACCCCTCCCACCCCTCCATTACATGTGCTTCCAGGTTTCTCTCTTTCTCCTCTGATGTGGACTGTTAATAATCTTGGGCAGCATTATTTTTTTTAAAGATTTTTATTTATTTATTTGACAGAGAGAAACATCCAGAGAGAGAGGGAACACAAGCAGGGGGAGTGGGAGAGGAAGAAGCAGGATCCCAGCAGAGGAGCCTGATGTGGGGCGCGATCCCAGAACGCTGGGATCACGCCCTGAGCCGAAGGCAGACACTTAACGACTGCGCCACCCAGGCGCCCCTTGGGCACATTATTAGCCTCTGAGCACTCAGGTCACGGGCAGGGAGAGTCTCTTTTCTGTCCTGATGCTCGTATGAGAAGTCTTCTGTCCAATTCTGAGGGCTAGTGTTTTCAGAGAAGCCTCAAACCTGTTAGAGACCTGCCTGCATCTGGAGGGGGGCCGAGAGCTCAGAGGGAAGGGTCAGGAAACCACACTGCAACAGGAAGGATTGATGGGACTCAGGATGTTTAGCAGACGAAAAGAAGCCCCAAGAGATATGATTCTTTCCTTTAAACATGAAAGGTGGTCATATGAGAAAGGGGTGATACTAGTTACTACTGTTAATAGCACTAATCTGACCATTACTAATAATACTAGTGAGAAATCTTTAGTACATACTATGTGCCAGGCATTGCTCCAAGTATACATGTTGACTCATTAATTTTGACCCAAAAAACAAGAAATGGAAGCCATAGGAAGACAACTTTTGGTTGTCTGAAGTTGGAAGGGATTGCTGCAGTAAGGAGTGAACTCTCTGTCTCTGGAGGAATGCAAGCAGATTCTACAGACTGAAAGTCATCAGAGGGGTGGTTGTATGAAATTATTCTTAAGGTCTCTTTCACCCCTGACATTCTTTGATTCAAATATTTTAACTTCAGGGACCTCCTGCAGGGACTGACTGATGAAGTTGAAATGCTGGGTCCAATAGACAGAGAACCAAGGAATGAAGTGGTGAGCTCAGCCCTGTGGCTCTCAGTGCACAGAAAAGTACATGTGTTTGAGATTAACTCCAGTAGGACAAAGTATACATTTATATAAATACACTCTGAAGTTTGGATATGCAGACCTATGGGAAGGGACAGGTAAGCTGAGATAATCAATTATGAATGAGACTTCTTGGGACATTTACATGGCTCACCACCATGTGAGAATGAGACCGACCAAAGCTGACTAGCTTATATGGTTCAAGTGGTGTTTTCCAAATTACTGTTTAGAACCCATTAGTGAATCGTGGAATCAATTCGGTTGGTTATAACTAGCGTTAACACACACACACACACACACACACACACACACACACAAGAAAAATACCAGCATTAATCACAAGTAATCAGTACAAACTGTTTCATTAAAGTTTGGTTTCAATGATGTGTGAGTATCAATATCATAGGTGTGTGTGCACTGATGTAAAATTGGTGAAAAAAAGTGCAAACTACTATGTTAGAAACAGAATGAGGCTCAGGGAGTTAAGATGGCAGAGGAGTCGGGGTCCCCTTTTTCAGCCGGTCCCCTGAGTTGAGCTGGATAGGTACCAGACCAGCCTGAACACCCACAGAATCAGCCTGAGACGCAGGAAGATACATCTGGATCTCTGCCGTGAAACCGCTCACAGGTATCGGAAGATAAATGGAAGGGAGAGGGAGCCACCGCATTTGGGCGCTGGGAAGCGGTAGCCACCTGCATGGGGGAGCGGGCGGACTCGCGGACTGGCACCTGTGAGAGAGCAGACTGAGACCGTGAGCCGGGAACGTGCACCACCAGACTGAAAACTGGAGCTCCGGAGTGCACGAACCACACTGAAACGGAGCTCTGGAGTGCGAGCTCCGGAGTGCACGAACCACACTGAAACGGAGCTCTGGAGTGCATGGGGCCAGCTGGCAGCTGGCGGTGTTAGAGACATAAAGGACAGAGACACGCCGGCCCTGAAAGTGAGGGCTGGGACGCCGGGTGTGGGGCGCATATCCCGGGATGCTGCAGGGTTGAGCAGCACCAACAGAAGCAGAGTTAAAGTGGCCAGGAGACCCCAGTGGAGACAGTCTGCGATCCCTTTGTTCTATGAGAGAGCCTGGGATTCGGCTACTCCTGCTCTGACTCTCAGAAGAGGCACAGCAAACTGCCAGGGAAAGCTGCCAGAGAACAAAAGCCTGGAAATACCAGCTCACGGTGTGCCCATCCCCATCCCCCCTCGCAGGGGACAGGGAGACTCTACCCAAACAGGGTTGCCTGAGTATAGGAGCGGCAGGCCCCTCCCCCAGAAGGCAGGCTGAAAAATCAAGAAGCCAACATGCCTAAGGTCCCTATAAAACAAGCGCACACTGCCTGGGTCCTGGTCAATAATTTGGGCTCTGGACAGCCCCTCAACCTCTCCTCATAAGAATGATGAGAAGGAGAAATCTCCGACAGCAAAGAACAGACAATGAGTCTGTGGCCTCAGCCACAGAACTAATGGATATGGATAAAAGCAAATAATCAGAAATGGAGTTCAGAGTAACAATGGTCAAGATGATGTGTAGACTTGAAAAAATATGAACAAAAATATTAACAAGAATATAGAATCTCTAAGGGTGGAAATGAGAGTGAATATGGCAGAAATTAAAAAAACTATGAATCAAATGCAATCAAAACAAGATGTGCCCTCCTCACTACCCATCAGCAGCCTATCCCATTCCCTCACCCCCTCCCCTCTGAAGCCCTCAGTTTGTTTTCAGAGTCCATAGTCTCTCATGCTTCATTCCCCCTTCTGATTACCGCCCCTTTCTTTATCCCTTTCTTCTCCTACCGATCTTCCTAGTTTTTATGTTCCATAGATGAGAGTAACCATATGATATATGTCTTTCTCTGCTTGACTTATTTCACTTAGCATTATCTCCTCCAGGGCTATCCATGTTGCAGCAAATGTTGAGAAATCGTTCTTTTTGATAACTGAGTAACATTCCATTGTACATATGGACCATATCTTCTTAATCCAGTCATGTGTGGAAGGGCATCTCGGCTCCTTCCACGATTTAGCTATTGTGGACAATGC
>NC_048221.1:122295200-122346739 GCF_002007445.2 Ailuropoda melanoleuca
GTCTGCTCTCTCGCAGGTGCCAGTCCGCGAGTCCGCCCGCTCCCCCATGCAGGTGGCTACCGCTTCCCAGCACCCAAATGCGGTGGCTCCCTCTCCCTTCCATTTATCTTCTGATACCTGTGAGCGGTTTCACGGCTCCCCGCTTCGTACCTCAATACTCATCACTGGAGATGTTTGTTTGTGGAGATCCAGATTTATCTTCCTGTGTCTCAGGCTGATTCTGTGGATGTTCAGGATGGTCTGGTACCTATCCAGCTCGACTCAGGGGACCAGCTGAAAAAGGGGACCCCTACTCCTCCCCCATCTTATCCCATTCTTCTCAACTCCAACTAGTTTTGTCTATATCCAACACCAAATCCACCAACGAAAGACCATGATTTGTTGTCTTTGAGGGTATTCAAAACATGTAACTCAGATTTTAAAAGCAATTCAAAGCAAAACAGTGTCCAAAAATATTTTGAATTGTGGCAACATTCTTTGAAACAGTTCCCCAGAACTAACTGAAAGAATGGCAAATACCCATTTGGACTCAGAATTTCTGGTCTATTAGAATCAAGGTTCATTACTTTGTAGTCATTTCTTATAAATAATAGTGCTCTGTTCTATTATAATTCATTTTTGAAACATGTATAAAACCCACATTTATCATTTAGGAAGATTTTGGTTCTAACCCACACAAATTCAATGTAAACTTGTTTAAGAAATAAAGGAGGGGCACCTGGGTGGCTCAGTTGGTTAAGCGTCCGACTCTAGATTTCGTTCAGGTCATTGTCTCAGGCTTGTGAGATCAAGAGATCAAGCCTGGCATTGGGATCTGTGCTGGGCATGGAGCCTGCTTAAGATTCTCTCCCTGCCTCGCCCTTTGCTCCTCCACCTCCCCCAAACACCCCCGCCCCCCTGCACCCTGCACACATTGTCTCTCAAAAAGAAGAAAAATAAAAAAGATTATTTTTTTGTCTGCTGCCTCTTTTCAGTGCCCCCTAGTCTAGGTCCCCTCATGGTGCCCTCCTCACCCTCATCACACCCGATATGCAATAGCATTTCTACATGCTTCCTGCTATGGATGAGCTGCTCATAACTCTATCTAAGGATAGCTCTCCACTTTTGCACAGGATCCTGCTTCCTCTCTCTCTCTCCCAACACCAGTTACTCCCTTTCAACTATGCCCTATTTTAGCGTACCAACAGGTTTGATTTTTCCCAATGTCAAAAATTAAAACAAAACTTCTCTTGACTTCATATTCCCCCTCCAGATTCAATCCCATTTTTCTTCTCTCTTTGAGGCTAAAATTACTTGAAAGAATTCTCCACGCTCCTGGACTCCAACTCTTCACTTCATTTCAGTGAGTTCTCACTCTACCACTTGAACAAAGCAAGTATTCTCAGGTTTACCAGTGACCTTCATATTGCTAAATCCAGTAGTCAGTTTTCAATCTTTATCTTAACCTATTAGGAGCTTTAATACAGTTGACTACTTTGCCTTTTTTGAAAAACTTTCTTTAGTTGGACTTTAAGACAACACTCTCTTGGGGGTTTTTGTCTCTCACTGTCCACCCTTTCTTGATCTGCTTTGCTAATTCTTCCTCATCATGCACCCTGGAATGCACCTGGGTTTGGTTCTGGGCATGTTTCTCTTTCACATGGATACACATATCTTGATTGGTTTTATCAATTTCTATGACTATACACCATCTGTATCCTGCCAAATGTGAAATTATTTCTCCCCGGAACTCCAAGTGCATATCTAACTGGCTAGCAAACATTTCCACTGGGATGTCTAATGGACATCTCAAACTTGATGTGTCCAAAAGAAAAGTACTGACAGTTCTGGTTCCAGGGCAGCTCAGTAAGCTCCTAGAAGACAAATTCCTGCAAATAACAACGATGAACTCTGAACAAAACACAAAAAAATAACTACCTGAAGGCTCTGGAGAGAACAAAAACATGGAGTTTCTGGAGGTGAGTCAACACTTGGAAAAATGAATGCATGGGATGACTTTCCTTTCTTTTTTTTTAATGGCTTTTAAGTAAAGGTAGGCCACAGTAGATTCACACAGGACAAATAAAGTGATAGAAAACCTGCAGTACTTCTGGCCCGAAGAATAAAAGGATAGAGTTTGAGGCAACCACAGACTTTGGGAAGTGAGGAGAGGGATCCAGGAAAAGAGAGCCAGAAAGGAAGAACCACACATTCTGTATAGAAATGCTATGCCAATCTCTGGCCAATTTCTGAACCATGCATGCATGAGTCAGGCTTAAGTGGCCCAGATAAAAATAAAAGTACTGAATTGAGATTTGAGCTGTGGCCCAAGAGACAATTTACAGTTTGATCCAACCAAGTTAGTTGCCAGCTCAATCAACCCAAAAGTCAGCATTTGGGGGGAAACTATATAAGAGAATCCAGAGTCTCTACAACTTTACAATCACAATGTCAAGAATATCCCAAACTACTCAACATATGAAGAAAAGGGAGCTTGTGACCTATTCTCAAGAAAAAAGACAATCAAGAGAGACTGACCCTGAGGTGACCCAGATGTTAGAATTAGCAGATCATAATTTTAAAGTAGCTGTTATAACTATGCTTCATGAGGTAAGGGATTGCATGTTTATAACAAATGAAATGATAGAGAACCTCAGTAGAGAAATAAACTCCATTAAAAAAACTACATGAAAATTCTAGAACTGAAAAAAAAAAAAACCCAATATTTGAAATAAAAAAAAAATTCAGTGGATAGGCCTGACAATAGAATGAAGACACTGGAGAAAAGAGTCAAAAACCTTGAAGTTAGATCAGTAGGAAGTATCCAGTCTGAAGAAGAAGGAGGAAAAAAAAGCTCCGGAAAAAAATGAACAAAGACTCAGAAGGCTAAGAAACAATCCCAAAATGTCTAATACATGTAACTGACTCCTCTCTGAAAGGTGAGGGGCTACCAAACAGAAAAAAATTTTTGAAGAAATAATAGCCCATATTTGGTGAAAGACATGCATGCATTTACAGATTCCAGAACACCAGTATATCCCAAGTAGGATAAATACAAAGAAAACGTCCTTTAGGCACACTAGTCAAATTGCTGAAAACCAAAGATAAAGGGAAAATCTTGAAGGTAGCCAGAAAAAAATTACATTTCATATGGGGACAGGGGAACAACTGAACTAACCCTGACTTCTCATCAAACAATAGAGACAAATATCTGATAAAAGAGTGATATTCAAACTATACAAGGAACTCCAAAACTCAATAGCAGAAAACAACCCAATTTTAAAAACGGGCAAAGGACCTAAGTAGACATTTTTTTCCGAAAAAGACATACAAATAGCCAACAGGTACATGAAAAGGTATTCAACATAACTGATCATCAAAGAAATGCAAATCAAGACCACAATGAGATATCACCTCATACTTGTTAGAGTGGCTACTGTCTAAAAGACAAGAGAAAAATGCTAGTGAGGATGTGGAGAAAAGGGAACGCTCATACACTGTTGGTGGAAATGTAAACTGGTACAACCACTATGGAAAACAGTATGAAGCTTTCTCAAGAAATTAAGAATAGAACTACCACAAGATCTGTAAATCCCACTGCTGGGTGTATATCCAAAGGAAGTGAAACCATTATCTCAAAGAGATATCTGTACTCCCATGTTTGTTGTAGCACTATTCATGATAGCCAAGGCATGGAAACAACCTGAGTGTCTGACAACAGATGAATCAAGAAAATGTGATATATTTATATAATGAGATATCATTCAGTCTTAAAAAGGAAATCCTGTCACTTGCAACGACATGGATAAGACTGGAGGGCATTATGCTGAGTGAAGTAAACTAGAGAAAGACAAATACTGCATGGTATCACTTATATGTGGAATCTTAAAAAAAAAAATCAAACTGATAGAAAGAGGAGAAAAGTGGTTGCCAGGGGGCTGGAGGATAGGGGAAATCGGTTGGTAAAAGACTATAAACTTCTGCTATGAGATGATTAAGGTCTGAGGATCTAATGTATAACATGGTGACTACAGTGGATAACACTGTATTGTATAACTGAACTTTTCTAAGAGAGTAGAATTTAAATGTTCTCACCACCACACTAAAAGTAAATAGGTGAGGTGATGGATGTGTTAATTAACTCCTGGGGGAACTCTTTCACAATGTATACAGATATCAAATCAACATGTTGTACACTTTAAATATCTTACAATTTTGTCAATTATATTTCAATGAAGCTGAAAAAAGAAAAATAACAATTGGGGCCAGAAACTGTGGACGAACATCTCTAAAGAACTGAAAGTAAAAACTTTCAGACCAGAATTCTATATCCAGCAAAAATATCCTTCAAAAAATGAAGATAAAATAAAGACATTTCCAGATAAAGCGAAACGAGAAAAAACATCACCATTAGCAAAAATTTACACAAAAGATGCTAAAGAAAGTTCTCAGGCTGAAGGCAAGTAATATAAGGGGAAATCTGGACATTAGAAACAAATGAAGAGCATAGGAAATGGTAAATGATGGGGTGAATACAAAACCAAACTTCTCAGCCCCAGTCTGCCCCACCCAAGCCTGCTTTTCCAGTAGATTTGCTTATCGCAGAGATAGAAACTCCATTTTCACAGTTCCCCAGGCCAAAAAAAAAAAACAAACAAACAAACCCTTGGCATTAGCTCTTTCTCTCACACCCCAGCAAGTACTCTTGGCTCTACTTTCAAATCAATATATATTCAGAATCTGACCATTCTTTCTACCTCTATTTGTCTTCCTGGTCCAAACCACTATCTCTCACCGTGATTACTGCAATAGGCTGCTGATCAATCCTCCCTATTTTAACCCTTGCTACCATACCATCAATAGCATATCACACAGCAGCCAAGGGACCCTCTACCACCTATGTCACTTTTTCACTCTAATGGTCAACACTCTCCATTGGCTTCCTGCCTCACCCAGAAACAAAAAAGAGTCCTTGTCACAGTCTACAAAGGTACTATGTGGTGTGGCCTCTGCTATTTCTCTGCTGTTCCTCCTTCCCTCTCTTGCTAACTCTGATCTGGACACCTTGGCTTCCTTGCTGTTCCCCAAACACATCAGCATGCTCCTGCCTTGGGGACTTACCTCTCACCCCAATACTCTGATATCCACAGGGCTCGCTAGCTCAGTTCTTGGTCTACATGATGCCTTATCTGTGAGGTCTTTCCTAACCATCAATAAACTAACAACACAACACACATTCTCTTCCTCCCTCATCTTATGATAGTTTTTCTTCATAACACTTCATATTTAAGTGTTTGTTGAATGAATGAACGAGTGGCACAAATACCTATATAATACAAGCTGCAAGCTCAGATAAAGGCCTATGAGAGCTCCAAGAAGGAAGCTCGTATTTACTGAGCATCATCCATTTCTAGCACCATTGGCTATGCTGTATCATTTAATCCTCATGACCATTCTCTTAAATAATTTGCTGCCATTAATTTACAGAGTGATGTTGAAGCTCAGAGAGGTTAAGTGATTGCCAAGGTTCTGTGCATAGTAAATGATGGCAGAATTCAAACCTAGGTCTTTATAATTTCATTTATATATTCACTTCATCACACAGCTCCCCAAGCTCCATCTGGCTCAGGTGAAGGAAGAGGGAGGGAGTATCTGGAAAGGCTTTCTGGAGGAGGTGGCACCTTGATTCCTGTAAAATAATAAAAAACGTCTGTATTAGTCTCTACCTTGGTTCCTGGGATAGAACTCCTAAGACCCTTACAATATCCTAAGTGATAAGAGCACTAGGAGCATCTCTTGTTCTAATATTTGGTCTTTGACCCCGGGTCCTGACACAGGGTTCCTAAATCCCTTGGAATGTCCTGGGTGACAGCAGTGTCTTTTGTTCTATTGAGGTGACTTTTGGTGGGCTCCTGGATGGGGGCTAGTCACTAGAAAGACCAAGCCATGATGGAGAAGCTTGGACTTTTCAACCCTACACCCCGTTCTCCAGAGAGGAGAGAGGGGCTGGGAATGGCGTTAACAACCGATCACACCTACGTGATGAAGCTTCCGTAAAATCCCAATAGTATGGCATTCGGAGAGCTTCCAGGTTGGTGAACATGTAGAGGCGCTGGGAGAGTGGAGTGCTCAGAGACGGCATGGAAGCTCCTTGCCCTTTCCCACGTGTCTTGCCCTACGCATGTCTTCCATCTGGAGGTTCGTCTGGATCCTTCATCATATCCTTTTACAATAAACCAGCAAGCAGTAAGTCAACTGTTCTGGGCTCTGTGGTCTGCTCTAGCAAATTAATCAAACCTGAAGAGGGGCTCATGGGAACCTCCAAATTATAGACGATCAGTTAGAAGAATGGATGGGAACCTGGACTTTTGACTGGCATCTGAGTGAGGGGTGGGGGCAGTCTTGTAGGACTGAGCCCTTAACCTATGGGACCTGACGCTGCCTCCAAGTAGACAATGTCAGAATTGAGTTAAATTATAGGACACCCAGCTGGTGTGGTAGAATTGCTCTGTGTGGGGAAAACCCCAGACATCTGGCATCACAAGTGTTCCAAGTGTGACAGTAGCAGGAGTAAAGGAGGCACACAGAGTTCTTCCTAACACAATTCCAAGAGCTAAGATACAGGTAGGAAGTTAGCACTGCTCACAATTACAAGGGTTTGGGTGCAGCATGAAGTTGTTAAAAGGAAAGGGACATTCTAAGACATGTAAGAGGTAAAGTGATACCAAGAGCAACCTTTTCCGTTTCACAGTTCTGCCTGAACTTTCCAACAATTAGAGCTGTCCCCAACTGGAGCCAATGACCTGGATGGTAAGGATTGCAAAACTGAGTCAAGGGAATCTCATTTTAAATGGAGCTAGGAGGCCAGGAGGGGGAGCTCTCAGGCTGTACTACTCATACCCGTTTGCAGCCCTGACAGGAAGAGATGTACCTTAAGTTCTGAACTAGAAGAAGCCTACTTTACCACCCTGGCAAGAGCAAGGGAGACTTTTCTCCTTGACCGGCAACAGCCCAGCCAATGAAAGACTCACAACTCAGCCAATGAAAAGGCACTACATTTCAAACTCCTAGTTGGCTCCAATGGACTGTTCATTTATAACAAGCCCTTCCCAATTTTCCCCTCTTTTACTCTATAAAAGAGGGTTCCTCTCCTTGGTTCTCCCACTTCCTTAGGGCTTTTGCTGTAGCTTGCTTGTCCTGAATTGCAATTCCTCTTCAATTCCTGAATAAGCTCATTTTGCTGGGAAGAAAACCTGGCTGTTGCAAGGTCAACAGGATGATAACATAATGATCCTTTATCAGTATGGAGGGCTTTAGAGTTTACAAAGTACTTTCATATCTAGGACCTCACTGATCCTGTGACAGTTCTGTAATGAGGATAGGGCAAGTATTATATTCCCCATTTATACATGAGGAGGCAAATGCTCAGTTATTAGACACCAGTACAGGTCTTTCCACTTGAGGGTCGGTGCTCTTTCAAGGTAGTGAGATCTCTAGCCTTTAAGTGTTTGGTGGAAAATATAGGACTCCATGCCAGATTGGTGTGTGTGTGCTGGGGGGAGGGGGGTGAATGTATGTGTGTGTGTGTGTGTGTGTGTGCATGTGTGTGAACAATGGTGAAAGAACAAGATGAACTCTGTGGACTTTATGATCTTAGTTCAATCGGTTCTATAAAAAAAAAGTTTTTTTATGATAAAATATATATAGACAGTTCCAGACTTAACGATAGCTTGATTTATGATTTTCCTACTTTATCATGGTGTGAAAGTAATACACAGTCAGTAGAAACTGTACTTCAAATTTTGAATATTGCTCTTTCCTCAGATCGGTGATACGCAGATACCCTCTTATGAGGTGAGCACTGTCCGCGAGCTGTGGCTCCCCGTCAGCAGCACGATCATGAGGGTAAAAAATCAACACACTTACAACCCTTTGTAACCATACAAGTGTTCTGGTTTTTTTACTTTCAGTACAGCATTCAATAAATTACATAAGATACTCAAGACTTTATTATGAAATAGGCTTTGTGTCCAATGATTTGCCCAACCGTAGGCTGATGTAAGTGTTCTGAACACATTGAAGTTCAGCTACACTAAGCTATGATGTTCAGCATTTTCTATTTAGGATATTTTCTTTTTTACCCCCAAGATTTATTTATTCATGAGAGAGAGAGAGAGGGAGAGAGCAGGAGTGAGGGGAGGGGCAGAGGAAGAGAATCTTAAGCAGACTCCACGCTGAGCACGGAGCCAGATGCGGAACCCAGTCTCACAACCCGGAGACCAGGACCTGAGCCAAAACCAAGAGTCAGACGCTCAATCAACCGAGCCACACAGGCGCCCCTTGACTTAGGATATTCTCAATTTGTGATGATTTTTTCATGACATAATCCCATCATAAATGGAGGAAGATCTATGTAACATGATATTTAACCTTTTAATCATTTTTAAATGTACAGTTCAGTGGCATTACGTGCAGTCACAATACTGTGCACCCATCACCACTGTCTATTTTCAAAACTTGTTTGTCATCCCAAACTGAAACTCGGTGTGCATTAAACAGTAACTCTCTGTTGCCCATCCCCTAAAAACCACCATTCTACTTTCTATCTCCTTGAGTTTAACTACTCCAGTTACCTCATATGAATGGAATCATACAATATTCGTCCTTTTTGTATCTGGATTATTTCACTTAGCAAGATGTTTTCAAGATTCATTCATACTGTAGTGTTTAACAGAATTTTACTCCTTTTTAGGGCTGAATAATATTCCTTATATATATAATGAATACACTACAGATACACTATACAATTATATATAATATATAATTGTATATATATTATACAATTATATATAATATATAATTGTATATATATATAATTGTAAATATATAATATATATATATTTATATATATATATAAAAGATACACTATATATATGTAGTGTATCTATTCATTGTTGCCATGGTTCAGTCTTGCTGACAAAAGACATCAGCTTCCTTCATCAGAAATATTTTTCCTTTCAGGCTGCCAGCCCCAAGATCGAAATACACCAGCATCCTTTCTACCCCATACCAACAGGGCTGTCTGCACAGAGAACTACCTACTTGGGATCAGATCCCATTGTGAGGACCAGACTTCCTAGAAGTTTCTAGTCTTCTGGAAGACAGTACTGTGTGAGGGCCAGGCTCTAGAACTTCTCCTTTCTTGAAGAACAGAAATGGCAAAATGTTCCAGGTCCTCTTCCTTCCTCAAACTCAGAAATGTAGTTCAGCAGATCCAGTAGCCTGGGCAGGGAGGGGAGAGAGAGAGGTGGCCCATGGGGAGCAGCCACTGTTTCTCCCTCCTCTTCACTCACACCATCTCCCAAGAATCCCCTCTTGCGCCGCCTTCAGCTGCTAAAAGCCAAAACAGGGTGTTGTGGCCACCTGTTGGGCACTGGGGGTGGTGCAGCCTTGGGGCACGGGAAGACCACATGCCCCACCTGGGGAAGGAAAGGACTGGCAGGCTGAGACTGCTTCAGGAAAAGCTAGATAAAAGCCCAAACTGAGAGCTTCAGAGGGGAAGGGGGTGGGGGAGTGGGATAGGCTGGTGATGGGTAGTAAGGAGGGCACGTATTGCATGGTGCACTGGGTGTTATACGCAAGTAATGAATCATGGAACATTACAACAAAAACGAGGGATGTACTGTGTGGTAACTAACATAATAAAAAATATTTTTTAAAAAAAAACCCAAATAAACCCAAACCAAACCAAAACCAGCCCCTATGTCAGAGGATGGAATTTTATTCAGTGTTTAAAAGAAATGAGCGATCAAGCTGTAAAAAGACATGGAGGAAACTTAAATGCAAATTAGCAAGTGAAAGCAGCTGATCTGAAGAGACTCCGTACCTTATGAGTCCAAGGATGGGACATTCTGGGAAAAGATCAGTTGTTGCCAGGGGTTGGGGGCGGGGGGCTCAGGGAGAAAGAGAAGGATGTGTAGGTTGAGCACAGGGCATTTCCAGAGCAGGGAGATTACTCTGTATGCTACTGTAATGATGGATATGTGCTGTCACACATCTGTCAGAACCCACGGAATGCACGGCTCTGGGAGTGAAGCTCAGTGACAACTGTGGACACGGGGTGATCATGATGTGTCAGAGTGGGTTCGCGGACTGGAACAGATGCGCTTCTCTGGTGGGGGGTGCTGTTGATGGTGAGGGAGGCTGTTTGTTGGGGGCGGGAAGAGGGGGAATAGGTGGGGCCAAGGGGTATACGGGAGCTCTCTGTACTCGCTATGCAATTTTGTTGTGAACCTAAAACCACTCTCAAATAGAAAGTCTACTAGAAAACAAAACAAAACAAAACAAAACAAGAGCATCCCCAGATCTGCTACCCCGCTCCTCACAGCAGCTACGCGCTTCCAGGCTCAGAAAGCCCGGCTCTCCCCCAGGAGAGCTCACAGCCCCTTCCTCTCTTCGGAGGCTTTTTTTCCCCCATAGGCAGGAACAAAGGCATTCCTTTGTCTTTCAGTAAAGTAGGGAGAAGCTCTCTGGAGTCCTGCAAGTCCTCACTTCCACTCAGGCTTCAGTGTCACCTTGTGAGGTATTCCCTGACCACCCTCACCCCCAGCCTCTGCCCCGCCCATCACCCCATCTGGCTCTCTGCCCAGCCCTCGTCTCTACCTGCACTTAGCTACTTGCTTACAAATTTCTTTTACATTGCTGCCCAATGGAATGTAAGCCCCACCAAGGCAGAGACTGTCCCTAGCGCTCACAATGGTGGGTGGCACAGGGCAGGAGCTCAACACGTGTTTGTTGATGGACTGAATAATTACATTACTGACTAGCTGCAGAAGCTGGGGCCAGGCAGTTAAACTTCTCTGGACCTCAGTTTCCCCATCTGTAAAATGGGCAATTAGACTTCATGATCGTGCTCTCTTCTGGCTGCAGTGCTCCGGATGCTCTCAATGCAAGCGTCAGAAGGACCTTGTTAGACCACCCGAGTGCTTCTGCCAGGCCCCTGGGTGGCTGCGAGGTACTCAGGAAGAGAATTCCTGGTCACCCAACGTCGCCTGACCTCCTCGGCTGGGTTTGTGGGTGTGGGCAAGACGTCCGAATGAGTGCTGGGTGGATTGAGATGTGGGGGAACCCCCTCCCTAGAATGCCAACTCCAAGACAGCAAGGATCTTGGGTTTTGTTTGTCTATCCCACATGCTGGGAACAGCGCCCAGCACCCAGTAGGCTTCATAGTTACTGAGGGAGTGAAACGAACATGCTCAGGGCCTGTTTTTCCCTTCTTGGGTGAGTGTGGCTTGGGTCATGTGTGGCATGAAAACAGCAATAATCATCCCTTCCATTGGCGGAGCCCTCCACGAAGTGTTTGCACATGCATCATCTCACGTGCTCCTCCTGAAACCCCATGAGGAGTCCCATTAAGTGTTATTAGCCCCAATTTACAGATGAGCTAACTGAGGCTCAAGGCCACATAGCTGGTAGATGGCAGAGGCTGATCGCAGAGCCAGGTTTTCCTTCATGCCAGACCCAGTGCTTGTGTGTGTTGCTGGTCGTGCAAAGCTCTGAGTGTGAGCAGGAGAAGGAAGCCTTGTGTTAGAGCCAGGCCCTGAGGAGAGAAAACGAGCAACAGAGAGGAGTGCTGCCCGCACCGGGGACTGCCTGGGGCTGAGCCCATGCCTGCTGGCTGAGGGCATGGGCTCCGTGAGCAGCAGGGGGATGGGGCACTGCACTCCCCCAGTGGCCGGGGACCCCGCGCAGGGAGCTCCTGGAGAGACTGCTAGCCTCACGTAGGCACCGCTGCCCCGCAGGCCCAGACACGCAGGGCTCCAGACAGGTCCTTCGTAGGGCACAGAAGCCAAGGATGTGGGCAAACTGGTTTGAGGAACACAAAAGCCAACTGAAGGCTTCTTCCCTTTCCCGCACAAGGCGCATACCTGCCCCTCACGCCTACGCCAAGAACTCTTCAAAACGACATTTGCCAGCTCCAAATCTCACTGACTTCACCAAAGTCAACATCTCCCGGAATCACACACACACACACACACACGCACACACACACACAGAGTGCCGCCCACATTCCTCCCCGTGGGAGCCCCCAAGCAGAGCCCTGTCCTGCCCTCACCCACCTCCACCTGTGCAAACTTTTTGTACGCATCCTGCAGAATCTTCTCCGCTTTCTGAGCCTAAGTTGCCTTTCCTCTCCCCCACTCCAAAGCATGCTGCCAGCCCTCTGCCCTGGCTCTGACCACTGGAGCCTTGTGCCTTGTTTATGCGTATATGACCGCTTCCCCCGCAGCTGCCAGGTCCCTGAGGGTGAAGCTCAAGTCCAAAGCTGGGCCCGACCTGGTGCAGGGGTCATAGAAGCTGCCAACTTGCATCAGCCCACGCCCACGGCAGGGAGCTGTCGGGGGGCAGCAGCCATCACACCTCCCCGAGGCCTTGCCCCCAGAAGCCACGAGGCAGCGATGAGGACATGGAGCAGGGAGGTGGGGTAGAGGCCAGGCCAAAGGGCGGCCCACACACTTGCCTGTGTTAGTCACCCAGGGCGCCCAGCAGAGCAGAGCAGAAGTCATCTCTAGAGCTGGTGTAAGAGGGCCAGGTGGGAAGAGGGAGGGCCCATCTGCAAAACCAGTGGGAAGAGGCACGGGGTCAAAATGTCCTTCTCTTGCTGGAGGGGCAGCTTCCCTTCCGGACTCCCTGGCGAGACCTGCAATAGCGAGAGGAGGGAGGTCGTGATCAAGCACAAGCTGATATTCCGGGTTTGCTGCATCCGTCAATGCGCGCGGAGCCCCACGACCTGCCCTGCTGCTCTGTGCCAGACTCTGGAACTGAGATTCTACCTTCCTGCTCTGGATGCAGCTTTCCCTGTCCACCCCTCTGGAAACGGGCGCCAGAGCTCAACCAAGCCGACGGTTATGACCGCCAGGTGTAGCTCATAGTTACTTATCGATCATGTGTTCGTTGATTGCCGACTCTCCCAGGCCGTGGGCTAAGGACTTCACACGTGTTCTCGTGTACGCCGTGGGCTGACTCCCAGAGATAATTCTGGTGGCTACTGTGGGGAGGGGGCGATGCCGACCACATGCCCTGACTTGCCCTGAACAGCCCCATTATATGTCTGTTGTCCCAGCATCACCACTAACAGAGCCCCTCTCACTCTCAGAAGTGACCTGGCGTGGAAGATAAATGATGGGTCTGGGGGATTCTCCCCAGCCTGGCACAGGGGAGTGGGGTGGATGCAGAGGGGCACCTGGGCCTTGAGAGGCAGACACTAGAGGGCGCCAGTCAGTTGTGCTTGGCCTCCGAGGCTCCGTAGTGCCTGGCAGCCCTGGGCAAGGCCACTCCTCGAGAGCAGAGGCCGCTGGTTGGGGGGAGGGTGGGCAGTGGTGAGGTGGGAGAGTGCCCAACAGAGGCCTGGCTGAGGACTTTTCTGGCCTAGACCCAGCCTGGCCCACCTTCTCTCATGCCATCCACCCAGCGGAGCTCCTGAGCAGACAGACCCCTCTCCCTCCAGGGACCTGGGAATCCTATGAGGAAAAAGGGATCCTGGCACTGTTCCTTTCTCCTCTATTCTGGCCTGGCCAGGCCCTTGCCAGTCTCTCCCCCAGGATCTCGGGCACAGAGCTGGGTGTGGGAATGGCGAGGGCAGTAGGCAGGAGGTGAAGGGCTGATGGAGCCCTTGGTTAGGGGCGGGGACCTGCCTTCTCCTCCTTGACCCACCCTCACTAGCCTTGAGAACTCATGCACAATGCTCAGGCCTCAGTGTCCTTGGAGGGGCCAGAAGGCTTGCGACCCACAAGGAGCCCACTTCTCACCATCCTGGCCTGGCCACTGCCCCCAAGCAGCACTCTGCCCTGCGATCACAATCGGAAGCAGGATTGGCCTCCATGGGGAGCAAACTGTTCCCATCCAGACAAAAACCCTGGCCCTGGCCCGGATGACTCCCATCCAGCCATGGACCCGAGAGGACTGGGGCACCCAGGCACAGAGCAGGGGCGAGCAGGCCTGCTTCCTTAAACAGGACGCCCCAGACATCTGTCTTCAGTCCTTTCCCCGAGAAGGCTGCACCAAGGGCAGGACTGGGGACTATTAAAAGTGCTTGGGTGTCCAACAGACTTGGGCCTGGTTGCGGCTCTGACATGGGTAGCTGTGTGATATTGGGCACATCATTTAACTTCTCTAAGCCTCAGGTGACTCACCTGCCAAAGGTGGTTAGAGTATCCATTCCGTAAGGCCAGTGTGACGATTCAAGGCAATGAAGAACAGAAAGCACCCAGCTCAGCGCCCAGCGCCCAGGTGAGCAGTGCTCTCGGTGGGGGAGGCTCGGAGCAGCACCAGTGCGCCCTTCAGCCCCAGCTCAGCTTCCTCTGTCGTGGGAGCTCTTGTCTGCAGGAGAAAAGACGGAGACGGGCTCCAAAAGGCAATGTGGTCCACACGGTCCACACAGCAGAATCTTCTATCGGACAGTGACACCAATGGATGTAGGCAGCCGTGGATGCCTCAGGGCCAACAGGTTCGACCTTTTAAAGAACCATTCATTCATTCATTCATTAGTCCCAAATTACCACGGTTGTCCTGACATAATTATTAATCGCCTCCTTTCACTCTTGAAGTGTCCCAGTTTGGATGCTAAATTGTATGATCACCCTACTTCCTGGGCCAGATGCTGTGCCAGGCACTGGGGACCGGGAGACGAAAGATGTGCACGGCCCCTGCCCTCCAGGGCTCCCCTCTGAGGAGGCATAGGAATGCAGTGTGAGAAGGTGGGGCTGGGGGTGCTGCTGGGTGGCCAACTAGTGTCCCTGCCTCTTAAGAACCTAGCAAGAAACGGGGCACCCGGGCGACTCAGGAGGTTGAGCGTCTGACCTTGATTTCGGTTCAGGTTGTGATCTCAGGGTCGTGGGATCAAGCCCTGTGTTGGGCTCTGCGCTCAGTGGGGAGTCTGCTTGAGATCCCCTCTCTCCCCCCCGGCCCTCCCCCCACTTGCGCGTGTGCCCTCTCTCTCTTTCTCTCTTTCTCTCTCTCAAATAAATAGGTAAATAAATAAAATCTTTTTTAAAAGAGGAACCTACAAAGAAACATCCTTTGATTTATCTACCTTCCCGGGTTTATTTAGTTTTACTTATTTACAAACCAACATTTGGGGGTCAATTCCTGCCATACATTTTCCACCGATACGTGAAGTAACAGTCTTTTTATGCAGCATAATGTTATTTTTCTCCAGTCTCAGAAGCTGCCTTCTAGTCAAATATTTGTGGTATTTAAAAAAAAAAAGTTACAAATATCCCATCTGTTCTATGATCCCATAAACATCAATTTTCCAGAAACAGGGTCCTAATTTATTTTTTCATTCTCATGGAAAAGTACATGAGGGGAAAATAGCAGTGATCTAGAGGCATGCTCTGCATGGCCAGTCCCTCGTTACTTATGCCAAAATACAGCCCAACAGTTCATGAAACGAGGGGAGTCTTAGCGAAAAGGAAAGGAGGGGCAAAAGGAGACAAAAGGAAATGAAAGAGGCAGTGATGTCCCTGGGGTTGGCCAGGGCTCATGGTTGGAGCAGTCACGTCTGGGCTCCTGCCCGATCATCTGCGTTGGGTTGGGGGAGGGTGCTTGCCCTCCCCAAGGGATGGTAGGCAGCCAGGCATGATCGTGTGGGCGAGGGTGGTGCCCCCTCCACACCCATGCCAGGACCAGAGATGCCTTGGAATGTGACCAAAACCTTCTGCCAGGTTCCACACCCCATGCCAGACATCCCACTCCTTCCCCCACCTGTGTCCTCCCAGGTCCTCCCTCCGTTAGCCAGAAAGCACGAAAGTCCCACATCTCCAATGGTCTCTGTGTCTGTCCAACCCTAGGTGTCCCACAGAAATCATGTTTGTCCCACCTTTCATCTGGGGATAGATCTCATGATTCTATCTCACCATTACATCTGACCATTACCCAAGAGTCATAACTGGGTGAAAATCGTGACAATGCACAGGTCCTGGGGGAGTGTTGCCTTATTTAGATGTGCCACCCTCCGGAGGAGGAAGAAAAGGAAGGAGGGGGAGGGGCTGCGAAGCAGACGGGAGTGAAAGGAGAAGAAGAAGGCAGGGGTGATTCTGAGAATTGAGGGTAGCTAATGATGTCATCACGGGGAGTGTTTCACCCAGGTCAGTGGGTGGGGGCAAAGCATGGTGACTGAGGCCCTGTGACTCAGTTATGAGCCTGGCCCCTACATCCAGAAGTCATTCATTTAGTAAGTCATTAATTCCGTCAACACATGTTTATTGAGCTGTTATTATGTTTCAGACCCTGGACTAGGCAGCAGGGAGGGAGAGCGAGCAGGAAAGGAAGTTCCCCTGCAGAGTGTAGGTGTGCAGGGGACTGGGGGGGTGGAGGCGGGGAAGGGGCAAGCCTCCTTTCAGAGGGAGCTGCCAGGGAAGATGCCTGGTGAGGGAAGGGGAGGGTGGGGAAGGGACGTCTGGGATAAGTCCCCGTGGGAGGAGTAGGCAGGAGCCAGACAGAGGGAGGGGAAGGAGCGAGGGTAGGGAGTTTCAGGCAGAGGAAGGAGATTCGTGCTTGAAGGCACGGAAGATGGGAGGGCAGGTTTGGGGAACTGTAAGTAGTTCCTGAGAGGGTGAAGGGAGAGGTGGCAAGAAAGGAGCTTGAGGAGGTAAGGGAGGCAGGTGCTAAAGGAGTTCAGAGGCTATTTCCAGGCGGTGAGGCCCCCCCGAAGGGGAAAGCCCTGGAGAGTATAGTCAGATCCCCCCCTTGGGAGAGGAGACTCTTCATGTGGTTAAGCAAGTGGCTGACAGACCAAAGCCAGGTTTGCTCAGGAAACAGGATGGGTTTGGGGGATGGCGCTCTAGAGGAGTCCGGCCTGTGCTCGGGCGTTCCCACACGTCGTCACCCACGCCACCCGCCAAAGCCCTGAAGACGTAGATCCAATGGCCCCCAGAGGATGGAAAGAAGGGCCGGGGTGCAGGAGGCAATGGAGCTGGCCCCGGCTTCTCGGCCGACAAGTGGCAGAGCCAGGATCAGAAGCCCCGGGCTATCAGACCTGCCAAAGCCACCAGCATGAGGCCTCCTTAGGACCTCCTGCTTGAACTCACTTGCCAGAGTGTTTTGCAGCTCCTCCTCGGCCACAGCCCGTGGCACAGGGTGCCCTTAAAAACAGCCAGGCTTCACTGTGATTGGGGCCCCCCCAACCTGGACCCTCTCAGCCATGCCCTCTCTGATCCCATGCAGGTCCAGGAGCCCCAGCTCCCAGAGTCAAGGGCTGGGCAGCTCCTAGCTGAGTGCTGTCTCCCTGCCTCCAACCCCCTTAATCTGGGCAAAGCTACCGGGGCTCCCTCCGCCTATAGGAGGGAATTGAAGCCAGGTCCTCCGATAGCCACACAGCCCACCAAGATGACGAGGGCTCCCAGGAAGGATCCTCCCCCCTGGAATTGTCTTTTGCAAACAGGAGACCCAGGAGAGAACCATGGGGATGGGCCGCTGGATAGCAGAGATGGCTAACAGCAGAGTGCCTGTTGTTGAGGCCCGCGGCGGTTCCTGCTCACACAGAAGGAAGGAAGACCATTTCCACCTGGTCTCCGGTGCCAGCATTGCCAATATTTCCTTCCCGGCAATAAATCCCCAAATATATTTTTTGCTTCTCCCTCTAACGTTTAACCTTGGGTATATTTCAAAGGAAACGCCACTCTGCCTGCTTCTGATTCATACCCGCTGAGCTCATCAAAACCAGAATTATTTGGTAATAGCTGTTGGGTTTACTGGATGTCCTCTGGGATCTGTAGAAAATCTCTGTTCCTCAGAAACAGGAAGTTTCAACAGGAGGACAGAGGCTGGTTACAAAAATCAAAATTTGAATTCTCTCTGCCTATCGGTGAGGCTCGGTGTTCATGGCATTTCCTCCCTTCAGTCCATCGACGCACAGGGGCTCGAAGCCCACTCTGTGCAGCAGCTGGGAACACAAAGGCGACTTTTAAAGGGGCTCTGAATTCACTTAAAGGGCTTCCACAACAGGTTGGATGGCTTAAACACGGATATTTATTTCTCACGGTTCTCAAGAGAAGTGTCCAAGATCAAGGGGTCTGCAGGGTTGGGTTTTTGTTGTTGTTGTTATTGTTGTTGTTTTTGCAAAGGCTTGCAGGTGGCTGCCTGCCCATTGGATTGGGGCCCCTATGACCTCGTTTTAACTTAATCACCGCTTTAGAGACCCTATCTCCAAATTCGGTCACATTAGGACTTCAACGTATGAATTGGGGCGAGGGGGACGCAATTCAGCTGATAAGAGGCTCTGATCTCAAAAAGTCATTCTCCCATGACCATGTGTCTTTGATCTCTATCTGAGGTTAGCATCCGAGGTGAGGTGGTTGAGGATGTAATCCCCGGGCTGTTGCAGACTTCCTGAAGGCAGGAGGATTCAGGGGAGTGGCGCTGAGCTGCCTGATCTCGATTCAAATTTGCCACCCCAAGCTGGGTGATGTTGCCCAAGTTCTACAACCTCTGAGGCCTCAGTTTCCTTGTCTGTGTAGTGAGAATCATGCTACCTGCCTCACAGGGAGTTTTTGTGAAGAGCTGGGAAAAGATCATTTGTGTGAAACAGAGCACAATGTCCAAGAGCATAGTAGGTGCTCATGAAATGGAAGTTTCTTTTCCCGGTGTGTTCTCGGCAGGGTTTCTTCTTCCAGGGAATGAAGGCCGCATTACAGCCGTTCTCTGGCAGGGGGAGTGCGCCAGGAGATGGAAGAAACTCCGGTCCAGGGTGCCTTCCACCCGTCACCCCCTTGGAATACATCCCCTCCCCCCACAAGGCAGCCAAGCCTCAGAGCTGGAGGAGGGGACAATGGTCTGGGATCAAACGTCCCCAGGAGCCCCCACTGCCGGCACCTCTGTGAGAGCGTGCTGTGAGAAAGCAGGGGACAACTGTCGGGGCCAGGCCAAGCCTAGCTGTGGAAAGCGGATCTTGCAGAGAAAACCAAGTCCGAAGGCTGGCAAAGCCCTCCGGTCCCGGGAAGCCCTCCCGGTCCAGACGTGTAGGCTCTGGACTAGTTCTACTTCCATCCCTGGTATCTCCCAGTGCTGGGACATTAGCACTCACCTGACCTCTCTGCGCTTCAAGCCCCTTAGAGGGACATGTGAAACAGCATGTCAGACGAATGTGAGTTCATAGATTATTAATAAGCCCCAGGGCCGCAGTGCCAGCATCCCTTCTCTGGGCTACCACACTTTCGCAGCTGCCTGGGGCTGAAGGGGGAAGTCCCCGTTGCTCTGGTTTCCAGTTTCCTTAAACCCCCAGCATTTACCACACACAGTCCACACATGAAAGCAGATTAAAAAGAGGAGCCTTTCCAGCTTTGGAGTAAGAGGGATGAGGGCTCATCTGGGCCCCATTGCCTCTTCGACATCTCCCGACCCCACCTGGGAGCCCTACCCCCTCCCCCACCCTCCCCGAATTACTCACACTCCTGGAAACATGACTGATGACTTCGGGATGAGTAAGAGGCCGAGCACGTCATGGCCCCACTGCTGGCAGGGTGAGTGAGTTCAATGCTCCCTGGAGCCGGGCCACTCCAACATGTGCTGGGAGTCCACTCTGGGGGAAAGGGGCGGTGGGACCCTAGAGAGGAGCTAAGCTTTATTTAGCAATGAGCTAGAAGTCCTTGGACCGTCCCCCTTTTTCCAACCCCTGAGTGACGCTGGCCTTCTCAGCTCAGGGTGATTGCCCCAGTGCCTCTCTGGAAGGCCTGGACAGTGGGGGCAGGGGCTCTCATGGAGCTCCAGGACACTGTGTTTCTCTGACCCAAGCATCCCTGGCCTCACCCCAGGACAGCATGGCCCAGGGCAACCCTGAACTTGGCAGCTTAGCCTCCACGGCTTTGAAAGGGCCCCAATCCAGGGCCCGACCTGCAGGGTACGTGTGTATGGAGGGTGTGTGTGTTTACACTCTCCTGTACGCCCTAATCCGGGGTGCCAGTCAAGCAAATCTTTTCGGTCTGTTTTCCATTCCCCATGTGTCCCATTTCTGAGCATTTGAC
Organism: Ailuropoda melanoleuca; assembly: GCF_002007445.2. Taxonomy (NCBI): domain Eukaryota; kingdom Metazoa; phylum Chordata; class Mammalia; order Carnivora; family Ursidae; genus Ailuropoda; species Ailuropoda melanoleuca. Next base: position 122,315,201 of record NC_048221.1, read on the forward strand.
GGAAATGGGATCACAGTAAAGGCGTGTATGAATTTAATGCGTTTTGAAATGCCTATCTTTATGTTCTTGGAGTTAAGGTGCGGGCTGAACGTGCTAACATAAGCACAACAACACGCAAACTAGACTGTCCTGGCACTTACTAAATAGGGCTGAAGCATCAGTTTCCCCATACTTACTGTGGGCATGGTCAGGACACGGAAGGCATGGAGAGTAATGCTAGGACTCTGAAGCCCGAGGCAGCCCCACCTCAGTGTCCTCTGCAACCAGGACAAGACAGTGTCCTCACTCTGAGCCTCAGCTCCCCAGACAACCACTCCTGGGTGGGGAGCAGGCCTCACCCCCCGGGCTTTGCTCCATGAGGATACTGAGGCGTTGCTGGGGACCCATCATGACGTCCTTCAAATTGCTCAAGACAAGAGCCATGCCTTAAATGTAAGGACTTCATTAAGGTGTTTCAGGACAGAGGAACTAGAACTCCGGAGAACATATGGTGAGGATGACTTGTTTGATGAAGTCTGAGATCCTGAAGACAGGGGCTGGAACACAAGAAAAGCAGGCATCCTGACTGGCCGGGCCAACCCCCGCTCCCCCGCCCCCATCCCTCCCAGCCAGTCTTCTCCATCAGAAAGGATGGGTCCTCTACGCACCTACCCCCACTCTTTATTAACATTAGACTTAGTCATTTTTTTTTAAGATTTTATTTATTTATTTATTTTAGAGAGAGAGTGGGCTGGAGGGCCAGAGAGGGTGGGAGAGACAGAATCTCAAGCAGACTCTGTGCTGAGGGCAGAGATCGAGCCCTGTCTCGGGCTCCATCTCACGACCCTGAGATCATGACCTGAGCCGAAATCATGAGTCTGGATGCTTTACTGACTGAGCCACCCAGGCGCCTCATCATTAGACTTAGTCATTTAAATGTAGTTTGTTAGAAGATCCCTATTTAAAGCCAAAATACATCTTCAGCAGTAAACTCAGAGATATTTAAGAGAGATTTCTTTCTTTTCCTGTAACTCAGCTGAGACACCCTTGCCACCGAGTGGCGGAATGGTAATCACAGTGGATTCATGACCCTTCCTCCTCAGCATCGTGCTGATTTTCTGGAGGTCTACAGAGAGCCAAGGCACTTCAGTGACTTTCCTCAAGGCTGCCTGGCCAAGCCTCTCCTGGGACGGCCATTGTCCTGGCCTGCAACTTCAGGATTCTGCTCTCCGCATGCCACAGGGAGGACCCAACATTCATTCTGCTGCTCCTGGGCCATCAGAGGTAGGGGGGCTCTGCAAGGCTGCCCCATGCCTCCCTGAGGTCTCCGTGGCTCCTGAGATCCTGACCCCAGATTTAGGGGTGCACAGTTGCTCTAATTCCTTCTACACTGCCTAGGGGATTTTTCTCTAGTTTTAGAAGTGCTCTTAACTGGAAGTAGAGGGTGGGAAGGGGGAGTGGTGCTCTCTAGCGTGCTGTTTTCCCCAAACTTTATGTTTCTATTCCCCTAAGGACTTAGGTTTTCAAAACCAAAGCCAGAAAGGCCCGCCTTTTTTTCCTGCCCTGCATCTCGGGATTGCGCTCACGTCCCTTTGGCAATCAGCAAATGATTGTTTGAGCAGTGAAAAGGGCAAAGGATAAATACTGGAGGGAATGGGTTGGTATTTCAAAACCTTGCTACCCCTTAGAGGATTTTCACTGCCTGATTTAAGGCTTGCAGTAAAGCTACGGTAATCAAGATCGTGCCGTACTGGCATAAGAATGGACAATGGATGGGGCGCCTGGGTGGCACAGCGGTTAAGCGTCTGCCTTCGGCTCAGGGCGTGATCCCGGCGTTATGGGATCGAGCCCCACGTCAGGCTCCTCTGCTATGAGCCTGCTTCTTCCTCTCCCACTCCCCCTGCTTGTGTTCCCTCTCTCGCTGGCTGTCTCTATCTCTGTCAAATAAATAAATAAAATCTTAAAAAAAAAAAAAAAAAAAAGAATGGACAATGGGATCAAGGGAAGAGCCCAGAAGTAGACCCACACACATCTGGTCCACTGATTATCAACGAAGACACCAAGGTCATTCGATGGGGAAAGGAAAGTCTTTTTAATTTTACATGGTGCTAAAACAACTGAATATTCATATATTTAAAAATGAGCATTGACTCTTACCTCTCATCACGCTCAAAAATTATTTTGAAGAGGATTACAGACCTAACCACACAACCTAAAACTATGTAGTTTCTAACAGGGAACAGAGGAGAAATTTTTCATGACCTCAAAGAAGGCAACATTTTCTTGAACAGGTCGCAAAACTACAAACTATTAAAAAATTGATACATTGGACTTCATCAAAAAAATTTTAAATCAAAAGACACTGTAAAAAAAAAACAGACAAGCCAGTCTACAAAGAAATATTCACAAAATATATATCTGACAAAGTTCTGGAATCCAAAATATATAAAGAATACCAACAAATCAATAACAAAAAGACAAAAAAAAAAAAAAGAAAGAGAGCAAAAGACTTGACCAGACATGTCACAAAAGATTGCAAGTGGCCAGTAACCAAATGAAAATTGCATAATGTCTTTGTGTTAGGAAATGTGCAATAACATTTCACACCCACTGGAATGGCTAAACTTAAAAAGAGCAACAATACCAAATGCTGGTGAGGACATAGAGAAACTAGAACTCACACATTGTTGGTGGGAGCATAAAATGGTACAATCATTTTGGAAAACTGTTTAGCAGTTTCTTATAAGGTGAAATATACAACTACTCATGATTCACCAATTCCATTCCTAAGAATTTATTCAAGAAACATGAAAACACATATTCACCGAAAAAATTGTCCAAAAATGATCACAGCAGTTTTATTCATAGTGGCAAAAAACTAGAAACAACCCCAATTTCCATCCGTAGGTGGGTACATAAATAAATAATGTTTTCATCATATAACGGAATACTACTCAGCAATGGAAATGAATAAACTATTAATAGATGCTACATGGCTGAATGTTATGTTGAAAGAAAGAGAAACACAAGGAGTACATATGGGATGATTCCATTTTTATGAAGCTCTAGGACAGGCAAAACCGATCCATGATGATAGAAATCACGACATTGGTTGCCCTGGGATGGGGGTGGGGAGACTGACAGAAAAGTTCTGGGGATCTAATGTTCTGGAAATCATCATCACATGGTGACTATGATTATAGTTAGGACTGAAAAATTAAAAAAGGGAAACACAGCAACTTCTGGGTGAAGGGAGTATGCTGTGACCATACTGGAGCTATGGTTACACAGGTGTGTGCATCTGTCAAAACTTGTCAGATTTTACACTTAAGATCTATGCGTCTCCCTGTAGGTAGAATACACCTCAATAAAAACCAAAAAACAGTCGCCACGGTTTGGGGGGAGGGGGAAATGGGGAGTTGTGTTTAACAGGTATGGAGTTTCAGTTCTGTGAAATGAAAAATTATGGAGAGTGGTTGTACAACAATGTGGATATACTTAACGCAGCTGAACTGCACATTTAAAAATGGTTAATAAGTCCGGCCACAATGGCCAGCACCCTGCTCACTTGGCAGACATTCAGCAGAACGTGGAGTCGGGGGAGGGGGTCTTGAATTTTCCAGAGGTTGTGACCTTGCTCTCTGCTTCCATCACGGCTATACCTGTGCACTCCGCGTGACTCTCCTCCTCCCGCCCCAGCCAGGTGTCATGGTGGCAGGCGTGGGAGGTGGCGTCGGTGGAGTAGAGAAGTGAGAGGGCGCCATTGTGGACGTGAAGGTTCTTTGTAGGGCGGCCTGGCTCTGGGGCTGAGGAACATCGTAGACCCTTTTAATTTCGGTCTCTGCCCACCTTGTGGACAGAGAGAGATGGAGCTGGAAGGTTCAGGAAGCCTCTCCCACGAGCCCATTTTCTGAGAACGGGGCCCTGCAAGCCCAGCCGGTACCCTCATACCAAGAGAAGGCCCCGCCTCAGGTGTGGAGGGGCCCAAGGAAGGAAGAAGGTGAGGGGACGTGGTGAGCCCCTGCACTGGGAGGCCTAGCCCGCTAGCCTGGACTCCACAGATAATGCCCTACACGGTCTATGGCAAGTCTATCATCTGTTTAAAAAAAACAAAAGTGTGTAGTGCAGGAGCTAGCTCAGGGCTTTCTAGACTGAGCTCCTCAGCACTGGCTGGGACGCCCCTCTGGCTCTGCCTGTTTGGGAACCGGACCAGGGCAGGGCTTAAGGCCCAGGGGGCCGAGGCGAGCCGATCCCCCACATGTGGCTGCTGTCCAGGCCCGCTGTGTGGCTGAGGAGTGATGCAGTCGGTAGAATGGGGGTGGGAGCAGCTGTGGGGCCCAGATGCGAGGAAGGCAAACAGCAAGGGCACCCTTGAGAAGCAGCGAATCATGAATCATGCTGTTCATTAACTTGAGCTAATTAGGAGGCAAGCATGAGGGCCACGGCGCTGGGCTATTTGCTAAACCCTTATTTTTACAGTCCCCGCCTCCCCTGCTGACAGGGCCCCCACCTCGTCCTCAGTCCTGAGTGCCCTGGGGCAAGTGCATGCTTTGGGGGTACTTGCCTTGTGAGAGAGGGAAAGAGAGCTGGCATTTACGAAGCATCTCCCACAGGCCAGGTCTCCGTTAAAGCTTTCACAATGGTTGTAGCATTTGCTCCTCGATACCCTGGGAGGTGGGAGTCATCACTCCCATTTTGGAGATGGGGAAACTGAGGCTTAGAATGGGGAGAAGACTTGCCCAAGTTCTCCTACTAAATTAGGCATAGCCTCTGCCCCCTCATCTCACTGAAGTCACTCTTACAAGTAAGACTGAAGATTCTTCTAGATTTTCTATTCTGACCCCTCCAATTCTGGCTGTCACCCATCCTAATGACTAACCTCCAGGTCCTTCTGATAAACCTCTTCCCTTGCTGGAGATGGAAACTCCCTCCACGGAGACAGATTTCCAGGGCGTGGCTGAAGAGTGCTCCCCAGGAGAGGGAAGGTGGGGTTTTCATCCTTCTGAAATAAATGTGAAAAATACAGGTAAGAACAGCAACCACAGTGTGTTGCAGAGATAGATGGAAGGATGAGCTTAGAAAGTACTAGAGCCTGAGGGGGCCATTATGTCTGGGGTACAGGGACCAAGGTAGGGGGTGGTGGGGACAGGGAAGAGGCACGCATTTTTTTCCACAGGCATTTACAGCTGGGGCGATGGTGCCCACCAGCTGCCCTGTGTCGGGGAGGCCGCTCCACGAGTCTAGGCTCCGAAGAGAGGTCTGGGCCGGAGCTAGACGTCAAGTCGTGCTGACAAGAGCTCCCCCAGGAAGGTTTGCTCTCGGCACCTCAGAGCCCACCACAGGAAGCTGCGAAGCTGTCGGATGAAGGAAGTTGTAGCAGGTGCCCTTGCTGGGCCTGGGCGCTGGTGACACGGGGAAGAGTCCAGGGACCAACCTCTCTTCCAGGCCCCACCCTGTGCCACGCCGAAGTCTGGGGCTTCCAGAGTCTCACCCAGGGCTGCTAGACCACCTGAGATTCGGGAGCTCTTTTTTTTTTTTTCCCACCGCAGCTCCTCAGGCCAGCCTGCCCTTGTCTTCCCCGCAGCCTTCTCATTGAGGCCTCTGATTCCCCAAGCCCATTTCTAAACTGGAAACCTCCCAGCGAACAGCAGGACCCGGAAGGTAAGACTGCAGGTGCACGCACAGGTAGGTCAGCCGAGGTTCTCCTCGGACCCACTCCCACACGCCCACCAAACTAATCTGTGCCAAAAGGCACAGGAGATCGGAGTCTGGAAAACAGCCAAGTGTCCCCTGACACTTGGAAAACAGCCAAGGGTCCCCTGACTCAATGGCAAATGGACAGCACCTTGAGTTCACTTGGCTGTTCCTTGGAGGATTGATTTGGTCCAGAAGTCCTTGAGCTGCCAGAGAGCTCAGGTGACAGCCCTGCGCACGGAAACCAGGCAGGCCCAGGAAGCCCTCTCTCCTGCCAACAGGGCTCAGCCCTGGAATGGACAGGGCGGCTGAGCTGCAGCTGTGTTTGCACAGAGAGAGCCAGAGGTGTGGGGGACGGCCAAGGCGTGAGGCCCGCCTGCCCACGATTCCCTGGTGACCGCAGAAGCCCCTTGCTGTCGAAAATCCCGGGGAAGGGGTTAGCTGGGGGAGACGAGAACCCAGCTATGATTCTGGCCTATTCTACCCCCTCTGCAATGGGCTGGAAACCCTACGAACTTGCATTCCTTTTCCTAATACAATAGATTTGGGGGTTAAAAAGCGTTAGCGTGATGTCTTTTAAATATTTAGAAATATTCCCCACCCCTACCACCAAAGATGAATATTTATTTTTTAAAAATAAACACTTGGCAAAGATGTCATGTGGTGCCCCTCACACAGGTGACTGTTGTGCAAGCCAGCCCGCCCACCGGCTGTGGGTGGGGACCTGCCTACAGCTGTCGCCCAGCTCCTAACAACTCCTCAGGGCACACCCTGCTCATTAGGCCCCAGCCACGCCCAGCCGCCCAGACTCCTGGTTGAACCAGAATGCCAGGAGCGGGCGGTGGCTCCTTGAACCCTGAACAATGGGCTGTGAGCAGTTAATCCAGGCCCATGGCCCGAGAGCTGGGTGCTGGAGCTCAGGGGCTCCCTCAGCTATGCCCAGGAAGGGCCCATGGGGCCTCCACCCTGGCTGGGCTCCCGTCTCCTTGGGGGCCAGGGAGCAGCAGGGGCCCCCAGAGGGAGCCAGGCAGAGCTCTAGGCAGTAAAAATAGACATGTGTTTAGAGGTTGCCTCCCTCAGTGGAGGGTTGAGCCTGCAGACATTATCTCACTCCTGCTCAATGTCCCCCCAGGCAGGTAAGGGATGGGACTTGTTCCTGCTTTATAGCTGGGGAGCCCAAGCAGAGAGCACAGGCAGGCAGAGAGAAGAGGCCTCCCCGGCACAGCCTAGCCTGCCTGGAATGTGGCCCCAGCTGGGCAAATACCCTTGCAGGCCCATCTTCCTGACCCCTGTGATAGGTGCTGCCCTCTGGGGGTAGGGATGTGCCCCCCCAAAACAGGCTGACTGGCTCCCAGCCACACCTCAGCTTGCACCCCCCCAGATAACCCAGACCTGGCTCCCCTTCCTCCAGGGTCTCCCCCCCACCCACCTTGTTTGCAGCCCGGCCGCCCTCGGGGCACTGTGTGGCATGAGGAAGGACTGGGCTGCCCAGCCTGGCCCCACCTGGGAAGTACATCTCACGGGTGCTTCTGCTAACTCAGGATAAACCGGATTGGGGTTAGGCAGGTGGCAACATGCTGCTATTTGTGGAGGCTCCTGGCCTTTATGCTCCCATGACACCGGGAGGGTGAGGGCAGCAGCCACTGCCCAGCCACGGACTTGGGCCTGCCAGGGAGCCCAGATGGAGTCGCAGGCCACAGGCTGGAGGCCCAGAGTCTGTCCGGAGCCATGGGAGCTGCCAGGAGAGAGCCCTAGCCTGGAACACAGGAAACCCCAACACAACAAACACAGAAAACCCAACCCGGCCACTACCCGCCCGAGGCAGACTTCCCCTCCTGGGGCCTCATCTGTCCAATGAGGGGGTTGGATTAAATGAGATCCTCTCACTTCATAATTCCTCCACTGTCATTAGGCTGTGTTCCCTGACTCTCCGTCCCTCCATTGCTTCTCTTAATAAAACCCATTCAAGTTGGGGAATTAGAATTAACCTCTGTCTAAATTAAAGGCCAGGCAGGGAGTGATGGCAGAGGCTGGGCAGGTGCAGCCCTGGGCAGGCAGCCCTGGGGCCTCCTGAGAAGAGTGGAGAGCCGACTGCAAGCCCAGGGACCCTGCCTCGCACCTCCTGCCCAGTCCCAACCCCAAACATTGACTTTGTGAGGCTTACCCACTCTCCCCAGGTCTCCAAAGCCTGGGCTAAGGCACTTGGGCCAGAGTCCTCCCTGGAGATGTGAGCACAGAGGCCCTGCAGGGGTCATGCAGGATGGGGGCCATGAGTCCTCAGTAGAGAGCCCCTCGAGGTGCCAAGGACCAGCCATAGGGCTTGAGGAAAAGTCAGAAGTCCTCTTAAAACCAACTCTGCTCCTGACATTCCTCCACTAGGAAGGCCCAGATCAAAGCACTTCCAGGCTCTGGAGGCCCTTTTACCTACCCCTTGAGTTGGCTAATCATTTGTAGAGGGTGTTTTGGTTGACAAAGCATTTTCCTAGATGTGCTGTCATTTGATCCTCATAGCAACACAATGAAATATTTTCTGATTTTATAGAAGGCAAAACTAAAGCTCAGAGTTTAAGCAACTTGCTTAAAGGATCCCAACCAGGAAGTGGAAGAACAAGGACTGGGAGCCTGGTGGTCAAGTTCCAAGAACAGTGCTCTTTCTAGGACACCATGTCCTTCTCTCCAGGCCCTAGGGACCCAGAAACCTTCCACTGGGACTCAGACAATAGACTAAGGTTCTCCCAGCTAGCAAGGCTACATGTCTGCTATGTGTCTGCAGTCCAAAGGGCCCAGAGAACTGCCCTCCTACTGCCCTGGGCCCTTGCCCAGGTCCACTGAGGACAGTACTGCAGTTTCTCTGTAGCAGGTCTGAAACTCAGGGCAAATATTCCCTGAGGTTTGAAAGGATTGGATTTTTCTCCTGCTAAATCCTGTGATATTCTTTCTTAGAGGAAGTGACCCGGCAGCTGCCTTCAAATCTCTGAAAAGCCATGAGAAACAGGGAATGGCCATCTTCTATGGGGACCGTGGACAGAAGGATCAGGAAACAGATGGAACACAGTGTAAGGAAGGACCATGTAAAGATGAACTCCCAGGCCATGAGAACTTCCTGGAGATGTAACTGGCTGCTTTGTAAGGTCCCGGTCACTGGAGGAGTTCACACAAATACTAAGTAACCATTCTTTCCTGAAAATGTTATATGGGAAACTCAACCCCTAGAGTGCTAAGTGGGAAGAATGGACTACAAGATATTGACACTTCTTCATACCAAGAGCCTATGACAAAGTGAGAATTATTTCAGCTTCTGTTTGCACCTCAGAGTCCCCCGTATGAGCACCATACTGGATCAAGACAGTTTTTGCTGAGTGTCTCTATTGCCTCCTGTGACAGACTGGGATGGAATGGAGGGAAGGGGTCAAGAGGTAGGGATGGGGGTGAGTATGGTAGCCCCCAAACCATAGCAAGGTCTGACATGGGAAGGTTCTTCTGGAGCTCCATGCTCTGAGTGTGTTGAGGCCATCATTATTTGGCCTCCCTAGAGGTAACTGGGGCATTCCCATTGATTTGGGCAGCTAGCCACATATCTGCCTAAGCCCATGGCAGCTGTCCCCTTTGCCACAGTGACCAAAATGACTTATCAGGCCAGGACAAGCCCCGCCTTGGCCATGAGTGTTGGCCAGCTACCTATGTCCAGGAGATAGCTGGCTGAGTCATCGGCCATTTCTTTGCAGCTGGCCTCGATCTTTCACATTGAGGAAGAGTTCTCTTGGGACAACTGAGTACCTGGAATCTGGAATGTGGACTTGCAGGTGGAGAGGTTTGGCACTAGCATCCCAGGACTATCCATGGGATACTCCAAACTACAAAACTGTCTGCCACAGCTCCCTGAGGGTTAGGAGACACCAGACTACCCCCCTCCTCCAGAAAGTCTCATAGGATTGTGCTCAGTTGATGAATAGAAGGCGGTATACCTTCCCACCCCCACCATCTTCTATGGACACCTACCTCCTGCTTGGTTCTTGGTTTTTGGTTTTCCCCTGGAAGCTTGTACTGCCAACATGGAGAGGTTGGGGATAGGGGCACCCAGGCTTGGCCCAGCCTGGCCCATGTTCTTCTAGGAGTCCCGGGAGCTGCTCCCACTCATTCCTTCAATGTTCCTTCAATTCCAGTCAATGTTTACTGAGTACTCATGCACCTGCAAACCAAAAAGAACAATCACCTCATAGAAAAATGGGCAAAGTATACGAACAGGCAATTGCCAAGCCTGGCCTTGCACTGATTTGCTGGGAAAATTTGGGCAAGTAACTTAACCATTTTGTGACTGTTACTTATCTGTAAAATTAGGATAATAATGGTTCCAATTCACTGGGTTACTGTGGAAAGTGAATGGGATCATCCACACATTACGGGTGGAATTGTGTTCCTCACAAATTCATATGTTGAAGCCTAACCCCTAGTCCTTCAGAATTTGAATTTATTTGGAGCTAGAGCCTTTGAAGGGGTAAGTAAGTTAAAATGGGGCCATTAGAGTAGGACCCTAATCCAATCTGACCCATCAGTATCCTTAGAAAAGAGGAAGAGACAAAAAGATGGGCACACAGAGAGAAGACCGTGTAAAGCTATAACAAGACGGCCATCTGCCAGCCAAGGAGAGAGGCTTCAGGAGAAACAAACCCTGTGGGCACCCCGATCTTGGACTCAGCCTCCAGAACTGTGAGAAAATACATTTCTGTTGTTTAAGCCCCCCAGCAGCCCTCGCAGACTAATACAGCACGTCAAGCACTAGAACAGCATCTGGCGTATAGTACATACTCAATAAGTACCAATTACTAACTAAATATTACTGTTGATCTCAGCTGTATACACACCACATGAATTTCCTATCGCTGCTGTAACAACCACAAACTTATTGGCTTAAGACAGCACACTTATATTACCTCACGGTTCTGTAGGTCAAAAATCCCTTTGGGCTAAAACCAAGGGTTCTGCAGTTCCTTCTGGAGGCTCCAGAGAAGAATCCATCTCCTTGCCTTCTCCAGCTTCTAGAAGACACCTGTCTTCCTTGTCTAGGTCCTTTTCTTCCCCTTTAAAGCCAACAGTGTAGCATCTTCAAATCTATCTTTCTCTGACCCTCTTGCCTCCCTCTTATAAAGACCCCTATGATTATATGGGGACCACCCAGATGATCCAGGATAAACTTCTTGTCTCAAGGTCCTCAACTTAGTCACATCTGCAAAGTCCCTTTTACCACAGAAGGTCACATATTCACAGATTTGGGGGATTTGAACACTTACAACTTAGGGAGAAGGGGCATTATTCTGCCTACCACACATACAATCTATCATTAAGTGACAAAGGAAGCCACGGAACAATACGTAATAGGTTAATCTCATTTATGTAAGATGATACTAAATCAATTTATACAGACAGAAACTCAAACTATTGACTGTGAGAAATTCTGGGGAGGGACTTGGCGTTTCTACATTTGGGGTATTCTTTTTTTTTTTTTACAGTATGCACATATTCATGCATTACTTGTGGAATTTTTAGAAATTTTAAATAATTCAAAGAAAAAAGGAAGAGATGTGAACTCATCCTTGTGGAGCCGGGTCTAGAGACATCAAACAAATTCACAGCATCAAAACCTCTCGGTAAGTGTTCTGAGAAGTGTGAGCAGAGCACGCAGCAGCTGGGGTGGGGGCCCTCACTGCCTGAAGTGACACCTTTGCTGAGTTCTGAAGAAAGAGAAGGAGTTTCCCAGGTAAAGAGGACGGAGAGGAGTGTCATGACAATGGGCCTAAAGGGGCACGACTTGGCCACACGGCTGAGGCCAGGCCCATGGAGGGGCGATGGGCAAAAGGCAAGGAAGCTCGCACCTGCTGAGCCCCGAGCTGCCGGGTCCTGTGCTGAGTGGTGCTGTGGGCATGTCCTCATTGGATGGAAGGGAACCAAGTCTGTGTATGTTGACAGAAGAGAGGGTCTGGACTGGATGGGAAAGGGCACGGGAGAAGGTGGCGGGTGGCTGGGCAGGGTCTGCTCCTGGAGTGCCTGACGCAGCCAAGGAGGGGTGAAGGTAGGGCCAGTGCTGGAGGCAATACTTCCCTCACCCCACACCCCACTTCTGGGGGCCCCATTCACAGCCTCAGCCCCCAGGCAGGTGCAGGTCGCAGGTCAAGGTCTCAGGCAGCCATTCCAGGTGCTGAGGGTGCTTCCAGGCCTGAGCCCAGACCTGCTGCCTCAGGGCTGACTCTAGGTCTCCACATGGTGCCCAAGGCAGCTGGCCACAGACCTGGCCCAGGCCATCCCGGCAGCAAGGTGACCACACTAAACCATTTCTTGTCATCCTTTGGGGCTGCTCTCACAAAACGTCACAGGTAGGTGGCTTATGAACAACAGAATTTCTTTCTCACATTTCTAGAGGCTGGAAGTCTAAGATCAGGGTGTCAGCATGCCTGGGTGAGGGTCCCTCTCTGGGTTGCAGACTGCTGACGTCTTATTGTGCCTTCACATGTGGAAAGGGGGCGACGGGGATCTCTGGGGACCCTTTTATAAAGGCACGAATCCCATTCATGACCTCATCACCTCCCAATGGCCCCACTTCCTAATACCACACCTTGGCAGTTAGACTTCAAAATATGAAGTGATGGGGGGACACCGATATTCAGATCACAGCACCCCTGAAGGGTTCCCAAGTGGGATGAGGCTGAGTCTGCAGGCAGAGGGGCCCCAACCTGTGGCCTTCTACCCCGTGGGCTTGTCCTGACCTGCAAAAAACATAGCCATGTCCCGAAGATGTCACTGCAGACATGACAGGAGGCACCCATCAGCGGCCAAGGGGAGAGGTGATGGGGTGCGTGGGACCAGATGAGGCGGTGGCCAGGGGCATGCTGGCCCAGATGATGGGCTCAAAGCTCTGCTCTGCCAGTTTCAAGCTATGTGACTTGGACAAGTTACTTAACCTTTCTGGGCCTCAATCTCCCCATCTCTACGGTGGGGTAATGATAGAATCTGTCTCATAGACGACTGTCTATGAAGTTCCCGGAACAGTGGAAGCATAGGGAGGTCGGCTGCTTAAGGGCCAGTGGTGATTTCTGTGGACTCCCCATGATGTCCCAGCTGGGCCTAGCAGGCAACGGGTCCCTTCGGGGTCTCCGCACTACCATGTCTCTACCCTCAACCAGCCCCTTGCTCACACCTGCTCCTGGGGCCCAAGGGGTGGCCCAGGGAAGGGAAAGGAGTGCTGCCTCTAGGGGTGGGGAGTGGCCCTGGGGTGGGAGGAGAAGGAGGAAGCAGGGGTTCCAGAGTAGCAGAGACCCCAGCAGGGAGGTTTGCCCGGGGCAAAGACTGTTGCTCAGCAAATGGCTGGCTTTGGGGTGTTAGAGAAAGCTTTACGGGAGCTCTGTTTCACAGCGCTGAGGTGTCTGTCATGGTCTCTGGGGCTATTGTGAAAAGTTCCAAACAGAATTCTTAAGTCACTTTAACCAGACAGAAGATCTGTGTGCCAGGCAGCACTTCGGGGAAGGCGGGGATAGGTGGCAGCAAGTCAGGGAAATGCTGAGGACTCTGGGTCCCCTCGGGGAGGTCTCTGGCTTTGGGACATTAAAATTGCTCAAGGAGAGGAGAGGCGTGCTGATGCCTTGGAGCCCAGCTACCTCCCACAGGAGGCCCTTCTCGCACAGAGCGGAGAGGGGTAGAGCCTCAGGACAGAGGCGCTCAACAAAACCATCCTGGTGTGCAAGTCAGGGGCAGAGCTGGGAAACAGCAGCACTTGTGGTTTCCTAAGTCCATTGCCCGATGAGAGTGAGGGGCATCGTTCAGGTGTGAAATGCAGGCATTCAGTTCACCCGTGGGTTAGGGATTCTCAGAAAAGGCTTGACCAAGGCAGGGGTGGAAATGATTGCAGAGGAAGCTCGGGCCTGCCGCAGACTAGCTACGTCGCCTTGAATGACTTGCTTCTCTCTGGGCTCCCCCTCCCTCGTGCTGTAATAAGGAAGGATGGCTGCATAATGATAGCGTTAATCATGATGCGGGGCTCACTATGTCTGAGTCACCTTATGCGTGTTATCTCACACAACCCTTCCAACCCTGGGCAGCAGGTATCTGCAGCCTCATTTTGCAGATGAGAAATGGAAGTTTGGGGAGGTTAAGTAACTTGTCCAAGGCCATTCAGCTAATGAGAGACCCAGCGCAGGCTGAAAGCCCAGAACAGCTGCTAACGCCACTCTGAATCCCTCCGGGTCAGCTCTGCACCCCATCCTCTGTGTGAAAAATCAGGGGAAGTGACCTGGGTGTCATTGTGCTCCACCTTGGTGCTGGCCAGAGAGGCCATGAGGGCCGGGCTCTGCACCAGGAGGGCAGGAACCGGGAGGGGATGGCCCCGGACCGCCACCAGGTCCTCAGGGCAGAGGCGAGAGCCCCGGCACCTTCACTACACGCACGCTTCGTTCTGTGCTCACACGCCTGAGAAGGGGCACTGCCTTGAGTTTACCCTGAGCTCCTCTTTCCAAGAACCCACACACATCCTTTACACGGCAGCTTCTCAGTCTTCCACTTAAGACGATAATAACTTCCATGGAAACCTCTCCAAAAGACCTTTCCAGCCAGGGCTCAGGACCATCTCAGGCAGGGGATGTCATCACCATCATCAACATCATTTTCACAGTCCACTGAGGCAGAGAGGTGGCCAAGAGCAGGGGCCGCTGTGTCACTGATAGCTCTGCAAAGACCAGCTGGGTGGCCTTGGACAAGTCACCCATCTGTCCGCCTAAGCTTCCCCACCTATAGCCTGGGGATGGTTAGAAGGACTAAATGCAGAGTGGATGGGCAGAGCAAGCACTCAATGATGAGAGCTTTTTCATTTTTTTCCAGGTCCCTTTTTCAAATAAACGATTTTTTTAGGGCAGTTTTAGGTTCATGGCAAAACTGGGAGGAACACGCAGAGATTTGCCATGTAGCCCATGGCCCCCCACACACACAACCTCCCCAACCGTCCACACCCCGACCAGAGCATCGCAGCTGACCACGAACCTGCGTCAGTCACGTCAGCCCACAGACAACATGTCATTGTCACCCAAAGCCCATAGTTTACATTAGGGTTCACTCTTGGTGTTGTAGGTCCTGTGGGTTTGGATGAAGGTAGAATGCCATGTCTCTCCGTCATTACAGCGTCACACAGAGTAGTTTCACCGCCTAGAAAACCTCTGTGCTCCGCCTAGTCAGCCCTCCCTCCCCTCTAACCCTTGGCAACCGGTGATCTTTCTACTGTCTCCATAGTTTTGCCTTTTCCAGAAAGTCATGTAGTTGGAATCATACAGTATCGTAGCCTTTTTGGTTTGGCTTTTTTCACAGAGGAAGAGGCATTTAAGGTTCTTCTGTGTTTCTTCATGGCTGGGTAGCTCATTTCTTTAGTGCTGAATGATATTCCATTGTCTGGATGGACCATGGTTTATTTTTCCATCCATCAACTGAAGGACATCTTGGTTGGCAGTTATGAATAAAGCAGCTATAAACATCTGTGTGCAGGGTTTTCAACTCATTCGGGTAAAAATACCTGGGAGCACTCTTGCCGGTTCAAAAGAGAATGTTTCGTCTTGTGAGAGGCTGTCAAACTGTCTTCCAAAGTAGCCGTGCCGCTTTGCACTCGCACCAACAGTGACTGTGGCTTTTATTTTTATTCAGAAATTAAAGGTGCCTTCCTTAAGATTACACAGCCATTAGTTGGCAGAACAGGGACCAAAAAGCAATCCTTCTGGTTCCGCACTGTGGGCGGTTTCCCTTTGACATTGCCCGTCAGCTAGACAAGCCGATCTCCTGCCCTCACAAACACATTCACACTTACTCACCATTGCTTTTGAAACCTGATTCTTGGTGCAGATGTATCCCAAAGGATTCCTCTTCTGCCCCGTCCAGGAAAGCCCACTGTCTGTCTGGTTCCTGTATCTGAGAGGCTTGTGGTGCTCTTGCCCCAGGCCCAGGTGCATACAATGGCCGGTGTCCAGTGTTCCAAGCTTACCTGTACCTGGAGGAGAACAGGTGGCTCTGAGAAGCCCTTCCTCCTCTCAGAGCCAATCCAGCCAGCCCCAGAGTCCTAGGAGTCACCGTGCCCTCATCAGGGACTTGCAGAGGAAAAGAAATGGCCCCTACACCCACCCCATAGTCCAACTCCAAGGCTGCCTGTTCTTCCTTTCTTCAGAGGTGAAATTCACATAATGTAATCAATCATTTTAAAAGTGTACAATTCAGTGGCATTCAGTACATTCAAGATGTTGTGCCACCACCACCTCTACCTAGTTTTTAAAACATTTTCATCACCCGCCCAAAGAAAACCCCACACCCACTAAGTCGTCACTCCCCCTTCTTCCTTCTCCCCAGCCCCTGGCAACCACCATTTGCCTCTTTGGGGTTACCTATTCTGGTCATGGAATAAACAGAATCTGTGTCCGGTTCCACACACGCTTCTCAGACCACACTTTCTGTAACTTCCTGGGGAAGGAGGAGGAGGAGAGACCTCTTTCGCTGCCTTTGCCTCTGACCCTGCCCCCCCCCGCCGCCCACAGTGTCTTTGATCCAGTCAATCCATTCTATTTCTTTCTCTTTTATTTGTTGTGAGCAAAGGACTTGTGACGGTTCCTAAATTCATTCAACAAATAGTTCATGAGCTAGCAGGGGGGACAGGGAAACAGTCATTAAAACAGTGTGATCAGACAATGCTATGGATTTTTCAGAGAGGCAGGGGAGACCGTATGCAACCCAGCCTCAGGGTGAGGGTGGTCAGGGAAGAGAACAATGAGGCTGGGGCCCCCATCTGTCTTGTTGTCCTGTTTCCTCAGGACTTAGTACAGTTCCTGGCACATAGAACAGGATGAACGAACAAATCAATCAACCAATTAAGGGACAGCTCTCAGATAAGAGCTGAAGGATGAATACAAATGGCCTTAGCGTATCTGAAGCCTCTTAGGCAAAGGTTCCCCAGCTTTGTACACTGAGAGACAGCTCGGTCTAGATGGATGTGGAAGGGAAGGGGGAAGCAGGTGGGAGGAGACGAGGCCAGAGCAGGCAGGACCTTGGAAGCTACATGAAGGAGCTTGACTTTCACCTGAGTGCAAAGAGGAAGGCTTTTAAGCAGATTCGCATTCTAGAAACTCATCTTTCTAATACAGGTTAGAGATGATGGTGATCTGATGATGTGCCAGGAGGACAGAACAGACATCATTCTTGTCCTCCTCCGGCTGATGTTTCCATGGGAAACAGAGGTACTTAATATATCATTAAAATAATTAATTCAATAGTCACAAGGGCACAAGGTGTTCTGAAGGATGTCCTGAAGACAGTGACTTTTAGATGGAAACCTGAGAAATGAACAAGATTTGGTTAATTAAAGAAAGGCAAAGAGCTTTCCAGACTACACGAAAGCTTTTAGAAAGGTCCTGAGCAAAATGTGCTAAAGGAACTGAGAAAAGTCTAGTGTGACTGCTATACATGGTGTGAGGCTGGGAGTTTGATCAGATGGGGTCGGGAGATACATGGGGCTCAGACCCCAAAGAACACTCTTACACATTTTGGACTTACCCTAAGTCAAATGGGAAGTCTTGAATGATGTAAGCAGGATCCGATTTTGAAAAATGGAATAACTGCATTTCTCTTTTGTGTGGCTGTGCATGTGACCTTCTTCCTGGTCACTGCAATCATCTGCTTGCTTTGAAGTGAAGTTAGGATTAGCAAAGAAAAAAAAATGTGAAGGAGATAAGTACTACTTAGCTTCTGACATCGAAAATAGAATTTTTTCAGCCAGACAGTAGTCTTGAAAGACAGTCATTTGTTAAGAAATAGGGTATTCTGGATGTCTTGAACTTCCTCTTTAAGACATCAAGAAGCAAGCCTGACAGAATTGATGGCAGAGCTTTACTTCAGGAAGAAAACAGAGGAGAAAGCCCTGCTCTTAGGTCTGGAGGATACTGGGGAGGAGGCAAGAGAGGAAGCAAGTGTGGAAGGAAGTCAGGTGTGTGTCCTAATCACCCCTCTTCCATTTAAAGTCCCAAGCAGAGGTGTGTTAGATTGGGGGCGGGAGGAGGCGATTTCTGTACGCATCTAGAGGCCGTCACATCAAAGTAAACTTCCGTGTGGTTAGGCATAAGGAAGGTTTGAATTTAACCTTATCTGTTGTGGTTATGAGTTCAAGTCCCATGTAGGGTGAACTTAATCTTCTTAAGCCATCCTGGGCTCCCATGTTACAATGATGGCTACACTAGATCTTTTGCTGTGGGTTTCATACGTGTAAGAAACTAACCAGAAGCAGACAGTTTGAAAGTCTAAGGTTTAAAAAAAAAATGCATTGAACAAGTATTCACTACGGACTGTTTTTTAACAGCTAGTTCTAGTACAATCCCTGGGTCCCAGAACCTATAGCAGCAGCAAGTAAACTGTGAACTGTCTAAGGCTCCCAATGCCCATTTCAATCAAGCATAACTGTGGGGGATGATGGACCAGGAAGAACCTTCCAGAAGGAAAAGCCCAGAGACAGACAATGGACAGAAGAAGTCTTCCCAGAGAACAGAACAGGGTCTGCCAGAGGGGCTAACCAAACCTTTTACTCCACTGCCCAGGAGGGAGGCCTTTATTCCTTCAGCCTGTTAGCAATGGATCATTTTTAAGAACCAGTGCCTCATGTGCTCCCTTTTCTGAACGGTGGTCTTTACCGCAATTACCACGTTCCCATTCCACCTGGTATAGCTACACCTGAAGCCCATGGAGAGGATTGCACATCCCCTAATAATCCTGAGCCTTGATCTGTATGAGGTTTTGGGCTTGTCTCCCCTGAGGAGGGAAGGGGATAATTCAATACATCGGAAGAGGGGAGCACATGAATTTTTGGGTGGCCCAAGGGCTGGATATGGCAGAGACTGCTGATTGGTTTCTCCAGTACCCATTCTCCCTTTCTTCCTCCCCAACATAACCCCCAGTTTTATTACTAAGATTATATTTAAGATTGTACTTCTCAGACTCCCTTGCAGCTAGCTCTGGCCTTCGGAGTAAGTTCAAGCTAATAAACTAGAAACAGAAGAGTCATAAGGTTTCTCAAGGAAGGAGTCAAAATAAAAGTGGGGGGGCGGCACCTGGGGGGCTCAGTCGATTAAGCTTCTGACTCTTCAGGTCGTGATCGCAGCTGGGCGTGGAGCCTGCTTGGGATTTTCTCTCTTCCTCTGCCTCCCACCTCTGCTCGCATGCTCATTCTCAAAAAAAGGGGGGGAGGAATTAAGGGGGTAAGGGATACCCCTCTTTATCCCTTCATATTGCTTCTTGGAAAACAAATGTAATGGCCAGAGTTTGCTGGAAATTCGGTCATGGGAATTAGGGTCACACCGTGGGAATAAACAAGAAAGAACAGCCGGAGGACCCTGGCCCCTGACGACTTCATGATACAATCAAACCATACCTTCACCTCTGGCTCCAGACTGTCGTAGGAGAGAGTAAAACACTGCGTGTTCAAGGTTCTGTTCATTTGGGTTTTCGGTCACAGGCAGCTGAAAGGAATCCTAACTGATAGATCTCTAGGCGAGTTTTTGAGCAGGAGACTTACATAATCAGTTGGGTGGTAGGATTCCAGATCCTACAGCAGCAGGGAACAGACTGTGAACACACCAAATCAGTTTGGGCAGCAGTGTGCAGAGTGGAGGTGGCTGTAGGTGTCCTGGCGAGGGGTGGTGGCCCGTGTACGAGGATGGTGGCAGCAGGGCTGGCTAGAACATTCAGATTTGAAACCTGCCTAAAAAGTGAGAAGGACGGGGTGGGGTGCTGCCCTGAGATGGGCAGTGAGGAAGAGTCGAGGGTCATGCGCAGGAAGAGGGAGGCAGAGGAAACAGCAGACCCAAGAAGGAGTCGGTAGCAGGGCCGGCTGCTGTGCAGTGGTCCAGGGAATACAGGCTGCGCCAGTGGGGTTTGGTCATAGGGAAGCAGCGGCCAACTGTAGGGGAGCCAACTGCAGGGGTGTAAGGGAAGGGGGGGTGAGGAAGGAGCCCACCGAGGGAAGATATCACCCCCTCGGCCCTCTGCGGCTGGGAAGCTGCCCTGGGAGGAGGGGTCCAGGAAGGTTCTTGACGTTTTTAAGATGGGTGAGACTTGCCCTCGTTTCATGCTGGTGGGAAAGCAAGGGGTCCTTGGAGAGGAAGGGGAGGACACAGGCTCCCGAGGCTCCCTGAGAACATGGACCCCATGGCAACCAGAGCTGGGCGGTGTGGTGAGCTGGGGGGGGGGGCGGTCAGGAGAGAGCGTCTCTGCTAAACAGCTGAAGGAGGGAAGGCGGCAGACAAGCTGATAGGGTTGCAGATTTAGTGATGACAGGGTGAGGAGATCCCCTTCTGATGGCCTCTGTTTTCTGCGAAGTGGCCGTGATGTCATCTGTGGTAAGTGAGGGGGTTGGAGAAGATTTGAGAGAGAGAGGTGGCAGTTTGAGCACCCCCTTTCTGAGGAACACGAAAGAGAACTGGCCAGGAAAGCATAAAGGGTGAGGCTCAGGCCAGGCTGGAAGCATGCACTAGTGGCAGGACCCGTCTGCAAGGCTGTGTGGTTTTCTCCAGAAGGATATTCCTCCTCTGGGTCTCCTGGCCTGCCTGGGCTCCAAGCTGCAAGCCCACCTTCGCCCGCAGCAGCACGTGCGCACCTGCAAGTCCTGAATTAACATGCTCCCCACCCCCACCCCGCTCCTCCTCTGGCCCTCCTCCTCCTCTGGGTTTGGTTCCTGGAACCAGATATCTTGGACTCCCCAGGAGCACCTTCTTGCCATTCTGACCGCACTGCGAGCTCTGGCGGTCTCCCGTGCTGTAGTCAGGGTCTCCTCCCTGCTCGTCCCAGCCTCCTTCCTTCCTTTCCCCACCCACCGCTGGCCTGCACAGCTGGTGCCTCCAGCTTCCTCGAATGAGACCATCGCTGTGTCACTCCCCATTCAAAACCACTCTGCAGCTCCCAAGACCTCAAAATAAAAGCTCTCATTTCTGCTTACTTTTGGGATCTTGGCTTAAGTGCCACAAGTTCTGGGAAGTTTCCCTAGATCAGAGGAAGTCCCAGGGGTACCTGCACCCGTGACGCCTTCTAAGTCTTCTTTGAGACTCAGTAATTACTCGATCCCCTGTCGTTAACAATGGCAGGGAGTGTGTGTGCGCGCATGCGTGCGCGCGCACGCGCACAGGCGCATGCTTCCTTATCACGTCCATCTCCCCAACGTTGCCTGTCTGACCAACTAATGACAAAAACGAAGCCTGTCGGGTCCTTAGGATCTCAGGTTAAATTTCCATCACCCCCTAAATCAGCCCATGCTTCAGATACTGAGGACGTCTTCCCAGGCCCCGGAGCTGCCCCCCATTTTCCCCTCGCACAAGGGTCTTTGCTCAGACAGCTCCCTCTGCGCACGTGCTTGTGCAGACGTGTACTGCCCCCCCTTCTAGCGCAGGGCCCTCCTGCTGTGGACTTGGCTTTGAAACCTCCACCTGCCACAGGCCAAACCCCAGACCAAATGCCCGCCTTCCCCATCCTTTCACTCCCATCAGGCGAGAACCTCGAGGGAAGCTTCTAGTCTGTAAGTAACTGATACATCAAATGAAAATATTTGATCGTGGAGCAAAGAACGGCCTTCTATAACACTTGTATAAATAGTGTCCTAGACAACTGTGTCCCCAGTGGTGACTTTCATGGTGTCACGCACTTAGTAGGGACCCAAAAATATTTTTCAATGAATAAGAGATTTTCTCCCTCATATCCGTGGGAATATGGTGGTGACAGTCTCCGTCTACACATCGATTTTGAAAATGAATTTAAATGCCGTTATCCTGTGTTTACAACATGAAAAAGACATCTGTTTTCACCAGTGAACAGAGTCTGTCTTTTCAGGTTTATTCCATCTTTACTTGAGAAACAAACGCACGCCTTATGCAGTGGATCAAGGTAGCGACTGTATTTGCCAGTGTAGCAGACACGCCACTGTGTAAGGGAAAAGGAATTTCTCCTGGAGCTGATAATTTCCAACACATTCAGTAACATTTGTCTCCCGGCTTCTGAGCAAGACCATGAATGTGGAGCCATCTGAAACCTACAAAACACTACAAGGGGGCGATTATATTGCTATTCATACTTATTTATTTAACGTGCTGATGTTTCCCGATTGTTTTCTAGTTCAAAAAACAGAGTCATTGGGATTCTGAAAAATATTGCCTAATTATAAATCCATGGAGCCAGAAAGCAGATAAGCAGATCGGTGCTTGCCAGGAATGGGGGGGGGGCGTGGAGGGAAATGGGGAGCAATTGCTTGATGGGTCGGGGTTCCTTCTGGGATGAAGAAATGTTTTGGAACTAGACAGGAGTGTGCTGCACGGCTCTGTGAAGGTCCTAAAGCTCGCTGGATTGTTCAGTCTGAAAGGGTTGCTTTTAGGTTACGTGAACTTCACCTTAATTTAAAAAGTCACATATGATTTAAATAAGACTGAATATTTTTCTGAATGTCCTACAAGACAAGGCAGGGCTGTATTCTAGAACAGCCCCAGATCGAAGGCCCCACAGCACCCTGTACCTCGCCTTTAGATAAGGAATGGGCCCCCCGCCCCCGTGTCTAACCAGGGCCGCGGCCTCAAAGTGTCCTTGGAGACCCCCAGCTGAGCACCCTTACAAACCAGGTATTGGCTTCCCTTTGTTGCTCCTTGGTTGACACCAGGACTTGGTAAGGTGCGTTTACTTTGATGAAGGACTTTTCTAGCTCCAGAGATGGAGCCTGTGGCAGACTTTATTTTTTCCTTTAAATGAATGGAATTTTCCGGTGACAACAACCCACAGACTGTGCATAGAATCCCCGGACACTTCACTGGGCCATCTGTCCACCAGGGCCCAGTGGAGAGGAAGGAGGAGGAGCCTGCCCACAGGGCAGAGTCTTGGGCTAGCAGTCGGTCTCCACTTGTGGCAAGTCCGACAAAGGCAAGGGCTGACTGTAAAAAGGGTGGGTGGACTTGTCCAAACAGCTCACAGCTTCTCAGGAAACAGTCCTTCGTTGTCTTGTTCAGGGAGGAACAGACTGCCTGCCAGGATGCAAGAGCAGTGTTTCGGACCAGGAGCTGACAGGGAGGGGAGGCCATCTGCCCTCCTCCTTGCTGGGGCCTGGTGGGCCAGCAGGGTCTGGGCTGCTCGTGCACAAATATCCCCTCCATCCTTTAAACACATGGGGCCCAAAGGGAAATCATACCTTCCACTTCAAACATGGCACTGGAGCCCAGAGCCCAAGGGCTGTCATAATCAGGGTGCCTCAGTCAACTTTCTAACCAAAGTCCATGGGTTTTAACCACCTATGTTTCCTCCCAACTTTAGCACTTCATACCTTCTCATATGCCTTCCCATACATGGTGCCATTCGAGACACAAATGCCGCTGACCATCTTGGAAAATACCAGCTGCAGGAAAAATTCCTTTTCCTTCATGGTGCCCTGAACAGAGAAAGCCTGGTGACAAAGTTCTGTGCACCTGGGGACTCTATTTAGGTCCAGCAGCAGAGGAGAGCCCCAGGAATCTGTCACCAACACATCTTTCCCAGGGGGAAAGGACTCTACCTAATCCTTGAAACTCCAACTTTGCTGGACATGTCATCAATACAATTTACTGTCAACCCGGGTCACTCAACAGGGGTTGGACCAGGATAGCCTAGATTTAGCAGTGACTGCAGAATTCCCTCCCAGACCCTGGTAGGTCTGGGGACCCAATGGTGGTGGCCCCTTACTGCTTTTCTCAAAAAAAGGGGTGCTTGGGTGGCGCAGTCAGTTAAGCGTCCAACTCTTGGTTTCAGCTCAGGTCATGATCTCAGGGTCGTGAGATCAAGCCCCGCGTCGGGCTCCATGTTCAGCACGGAGTCTGCTTAAGACTCTCTCTCCCTCTTCCTCTGCCCCTCCTCCTGCTCTTTCTCTTACAATCTCTCAAATAAATAAATAAATAAATCTTTAAAAAAGAATAAAAAGACTGAAAATCTGTCCAGACGTTGTTAAGGCATTTACAGCTGCCCAAAGAGGCCTACGACCACCTCCTAAGTGCCTGGCAATCATTGAACTCTCTAATTGCCATGTGGACGAAGAGGTGGAAATTTAAACGAAGCAGATTTCGAAGTGTTAGTGGAAGATGAAAGGCGTTCTAGAAGTGCCTAGGCATGACAGGCATGCGGAGACACGTGAGCACAGGCTTGTCTCCAGGCAGCATAGTCCCCGAAGCCGACAGAAGCCCACGTGAACATTCCCAGAGATCCTTGACACTTACACAGCAATGGGACACACCCGCCGCCCAGGAAATCAGACATCTCTTTCTGTGGTGTCTGTTCAGGCAGAAAAGATTCCTAGGAGGCCCGGCGTGGAGACTTCTGAGTGCCCCATCCCCTAACGCCCCAGACCTTCTCAAAAGGGAAAGGAGGAGCTTCCCTAATCCTCCTGGTGTGGGCGCTCTCATTGTACCATCGTTACCCTCCCCTTTTCCAGAAGAGGAGAAAAGGAAGGCTCAGAGCAGTTAAATGGCTTTCTCCCGAGCTCAATAGCCACTGAGTAGTGGAGGCAGGCTGGGGATTTAGGGCCCTTCTGATTCACGGTCCAGTGCTCTCGGGTCCTCCAGAGAATGAGGCCTGCGCACCGAGCTGGTCGGAAGCAGATCTGCTGCGACCGGTGCAATTTCAGGGGCTAATTCTCAGCCAGCTGCCAAGCATGAGAAGCAGGCACTCAGGATAGCTGTGCCCCCCTACAATTTAGGCTGCAAGGGAAGAGCAGCCCTGAACAGACGTGCCCCCTTTACCCAGGGCAATGGGGTCTGGGCTGACACCTCCCAGTTCCACACCTAACAACCTGTGTCTTTTTAGAAAGAAAATGTGAAGATGTGATCGTCCACTTAGGTGCACACCTCGGTTTTTTTGTTGGTCTTTCCTGTCCGTGATCTCATTTGCTCACCTGGACAATCTTAGTGATACACTTAATTGGTTCTTTGAAGATTCTTGGGTTTCCAGAGCCAACCTGTTCAAACAAAATACCCCCCCAAGGAGGGACAGGACCTTGAAATTTGATTGGCTCACACCTTGGCAGTAGTTGGCAGCTAGTCAGGCCCTGAGAAGAGGGAACAGGACTGGGAGGAGTTGAGAGAGGGTCAGGAGGACAAGCAGGAGAAAGGAGGGGCAGGAGGTGGGGCAGATGGACGCACCAGCGGCCCACCTCACCGTTTTGCAGAAAGAGGCTCCCACAGAGCCATTCCCCGCTTCACTCACCCACCAGAGAGACCAATTCCACCCCCAAGGCCAAAGGTAGAAAAGTCTAGAAGAAAAAGAGAAGCGACAGGAGAGATGGGAAAGAAAAGGGTGGAATAAACCAACCATCAGAGCCTCTTCAATCTTAATTCATTTTATTCTACAAAAACTACTCAATTGAAAGTGGAAAAGCTAACCAAAAAAAAAAAAAGTTTTAATATGTTCTTTCTTCCATAGCAGCAAGCTTTTTCTAACAAGCTTTCTTTAGTGCAAATACTGTAGGCTTATATTACAGTAAAATAACAAAACAAAACAACAGAAAACACCACCAGAAATGCTTCAGGGCAGGGCTACTCCTCAATTTTCAAAGCTATACAAAGATTTTTGAGCTCGTGGTCCTGCCTGGAGAGGCCTATTTAGAAGCCTTTCCAATGGGACCATTTCACCATTGCTTAAAAAAAGTGAGAGACAAATAGAGAGAGAGAGAGGAGGAGAAGATGCTCAGAAAGGTCATTCAATCCCCTGCAGAGCTGTAGGAATCTTGTACAACTTCTTTGCCTCTAGGATCTGATAAACTTTACGCCACATCATTGACATATCTCAAATACAGATGCACAAAGCTTATGCTTTTCCACTATATACCAAAATACGATATATACATCTCTCACTGCAGAAAAGACACCCTGATACCTATTCTTTATACAAAGGCGAATATTTTCTTCCTTGACATCAAGTAACCACAAACTAAAATAAATGGAATAAACTTTTAATCATACAGAGAAAATCATTTTTGAGGAACAGGGCAGGATCTTTCGTTGTATTTTCTCACAATGTAGACTTTCTTGGTGACCACTGTTCCCAGAGGAATGACAATCCATCTTTAAAAACAGAACCTTTTTTATACAGTTTATACAACACATGTCACAAATCATTTTAGAAACAAAAGAGCATCATTAGCCTAAATTTTTTAAAAAATGAGGAAAGAGAGGGAGAGAGGAACTGAGTATTTTAATGCTGTTTCTCATCAGGCTTGGTACAACACAAAGATGTAAACATTTTAAATAAATAATAAAATAAATGTCAATTTCTTCTCCCCCTCCCCTTCTCATCCCCTGCTCAAAATTTAACCCAGCCTTTCCTGAACACATCAGCATTGGAAAATGAAAGCCCTCTGTTGGTGTATGGCCAGAACACTTAGAAGCATGAGAAGATATCAAATAAGTAGTGGGACAACTGAGTTTTCTTTTTAAAAGCTGCAGGAGGCACACTTGGAAATGTACACACAGACACACGCACATACGCACACACGCACACACACACACACACACACACCCCCAACCTGTCAATAAATAGTGAGATGCTGGCTTTTAAGATGAATGCCAAGAAGACTCACAAGCAGAAAGTAGCAAGACCCCTTTACTTTAGTTTTAAAAAAAGTTACACACATCACATACCCTATTGGTCCACAAATTCTATAAGGACTCAGGTTACCCCTCCAACCATCTGAGGAGTGCAAAGGAGCACATCACGAGGGAGAGGGGAAAGAAATTTGGAGGTGGGAGGATACTGTGGGGGATGGGTCTTTGAGAGCAAACCTCGGACTGAAGGCAATCTTGCCTCAGATCTTTGAAGAAAGACCTTCTCATCTCACCTCCAAGTGTTTTTGTTTACGCATTACGTGGGGGCCTTGAGTAAGGGATACCCTCATCCCTCCATCTCATCCGAAAGAGGGTATATCTATAAAAGTGCTGAACACAGTGCCGGGAGCACAGTAGGTGCTTACGCCTTTCCTGCTTCAAGGGGCCATGTGATATCTGATCAGGAAGGAGACCAACCAGAAAGGTAAATGGTGGGATTGCAGAAGCACTGTTGGTCCATCAAGGGAAGGGGAGAAAAGTTCCAATGCTTATAGCATTGAGCCCACCCTTAGACTCAGAGCCAAGAGGGAGCAGAGAAGAGACTCTTTTCCCCAAAGCCTGAGAAAAGGAAGCAGTAGCCTCGGATGGCTCTTGGCTGAGATGCTTGTGTGACTGGCCATAGTGGACACACCTGGCCTTTCTCACAGGCAGAACAATGATTTCTTTCTGAAAACTTCCCCCGTGAGTTCTCTGCTTACAGCTGGCTCCGGCAATGGCCTAAGCTTCACCTGGGATCTCCTCTCTTTTCCTGTGTCAGCAGCTGTCCCCGTCCACTCAGCCAGGAAGAGGACTGATCCCAGAGAGGCCAGCCAGGTGGCCGAGAGGACCATGTGGTTCACACTAGCCTGTCAAGGAGTGCCTGCCCCGTGCCGTCCCAGAGCTGCCTGCAGCCCAACTGGAGTCCGCACCAGCTGCCTCACGGCTGGGGACACAGGGGAGGCACAGCAGTTCTCAGCCCAAGCACAAAGGCACCCCCACCACAGCTGTTCCTGTAGCTGGAGCCATGGAGGAGAAAGCAGCAGGCCTGGTGTCTGGTGATTCTGGAACAGTGGTGTGTGTGCCTGAACTCAGAGAACAAGCCAGAAGTAAAGCAGGACATGCTCACGAGTTAGGGGGTGAATATTCAGCCTTCCCCAAATAACCTCTGGCTTTGGGGAAACCAAACCTCCTCCTAGAACAAAGCCAGAGGGTCCTGAATGGGACAGCTTAGAGGCCTCTGAAGTCCTACGGAGAGATGGAGTTTTTGCCTTCTGCTGATCCCAAAGCCAGCACAGCCTGAAATCTGAACGAAAGCCAAACTCTGTCTCAGGAATGTCCAGCCTGGCCCCGAGTCACGGACTGTGGCCTGCCTCGGGATCAGTGCTTGCAAAGTGGGGCACAGAGGGACTTTTAGAAATAAAACACCAAAGCAGCTTCATTTAAGAAATATATATATATATATGCAAAAAGAAGCAAATAGCTCCCAATTGGCCACAAATACCACTTGAGATGATTAAGCCTTTCAGAGCTGAGCGCACCACAGTTTTCTTTGCCCACCTCCTGCTGTTCCTGGCTGACTTCTGTTTCTTCGATTAATCTGAAGCCAGAAACTCAATTGCCCAGTCTAATAAGGACTGCCCCTCCCAGAACCTCTGGGAAACTGGGAGGGCAGCCTCATAGCCAAGGAATGTGGGAAATAACATTTTAAAAGTATTTTTGGACAAAATCCTTTTTCTTTTAATCTCCTCTCTCCGCATGGCCTAGCCATTCACACGTCACTTCCAGTCAGAGCGGGCTGGGTATTTTAAGCATCTGGCTGCTCCATTCTGAACGCTCCCTTCTAGTGCATGGAGGGGGGATGGGCAGTAAATAAGGACCAGAGCTCGAGGCCTGGGTGTATGTGTGTGTGTGTTGGGGGGCAAGTGAGCTAACACATCACAGCTCACTCTCTCGCTCTCTCTCCCAAGTCTAACTTTAAAATTTAACCCCCACTGGGTTTGATTTAAATAATATCTATATAATTTTAAATTATCATACAACGATCTCTAGAGCTGAATCACAACAGCAGGGTATCCCCCAGAGCGCCAGCCCAGCAGAGGCCAATCCCAGAAGACGAGCCAGAGCAATGCCCTCGGGAGAAAAAGGCTCAGAGGGGTGGGAGGCAGGGAGCACGCTGAGCTGTGCTCTTGCAGGCCAGGAGGACCCCCACCCCCACCCCACTCCCCACCCCATAGGAAGGGGGCACCTCTCCTGCAGTGGGAAGCAACACATCTATCTGTGATTTCAGCAGCCTTCCAGGAATGGCAGGTAAGCCCCAAGCCTTAGCAACAGCTCCGGGCCAGCGGTTCACAGCTGGCTGGCTGGCTGGACCCGAGGAGTACTCTGGGGGAAGGAGTATGTAAGAGAAAGCACTCCGTCAGGTAGCAGGCAACCACAGAAGGTAGAAAAGGCCCAGCAGCTCACTCACTGAGAGGCGAATCCCACTCTGCCTCCCTCTTTCCTCCCTTACCTTTCCATCCACAGCAAAAGTGCCTTTGAGGCTTGGGGAGGGGCCACCTGGCAGCAATCTGGGGAGGGGCCAGGCCCACGCTCATTAAATCTCTGTGGGTGGCGTCACCCTGAGAGCCAGGCTGGGGGAGGGCAGAGCCAGTAGGGACTTGGAGTGATGTGTGGTTCCTAGGGAGGGACGCCTCCCTGGTCTAGAGAGAAGGGTCCAAGGGCAGGATGGCGAGGCAGTAATTACAGGAGATGTCCTGCTCAAGACACCAGCTAAAGGGAAGCTGGCTAGGACACCTGTGTGGCTCGTTGGCACAATTCTTGGCCTGGTCATTAGGCATTTGGCAAACCCAACCTGTGCCCCGGCTGTCTCACTCACACCCTGTCTTCTGGCCAAGCCGCTCCTCCAAAGAGTTGTCTCCAAGGATGGGGAGGAAGGGTCCTCCGAGCCGCCCAGTGATGGCAGCATCTCCTTGAGAGCTCAGGGAGCCCTGCTGGTGGTCCTGGAGATGGCGGTGGACCGGGGAGTGTCAAGGGAGGGAAGGTTCTGTATTGCACATTGACTGTCCCCTTCCGGACAAGTCAGCCCCAGCAGAAGTCAGTCACCTGCTGCCCATCTCCAGAAATGAAGAGCTTTAATATTCAGACCACCCAGATGAAATGTCATGGCAAATTTGATAAAAACCAAGAGGAAGTGAAATTGACACTGGGGGGAGGAAGGGGCGAATAGAGGAAAGGTGAAACCAAAAGGCACTGAGCATGCTGGGTGGGGTGGGGAAGGACACCATCACTCCAGAGACGTAGCATAACAAAGGGACAGGAACGGTCCACAACAGCTGCAGGGCTCTTCAGAAGCCAGAGAGATGCCCGAGTCCACCAAACCAAGTTCTCCAAGGAGTTTCAAGAAACAGGATTTGCTTTGCAAGATGAACGAGGGAGGAGGTCCAATGACTTCTACGAGATCGCTGAAATCCTCCAGTGCCTCACGGCCAAATCCCACCTGGGTCTCCCCAGAGCCAGGAAGCTCTCTGGCAGGGTCCCCCTCTTGCCCTCACGGCCCTGGAGCACCTGAAGGTGCTGGTCCCTGGGAAGAAGGCAGTGACGAGGACCCCCCAGGAGCTGGGTTACAGGGCCAGCAGAGTGGGGGAGTTCAAGGAGTCTGATGACTGGTCCCCACTGCTACTGCTTCTGCGGTGAGCCTTGGAGCAGGACTCGGAGGGTGATGCAGGCGACTCCTGCTCCAGGACGCTGGGGTAGGTGAAGACGAGGTTCGACGTGCCTGGAGTGATGGCCGGTGTGGAGGTCACCACGATGGGGGTGTGCAGGGGCTCCTCCCCGTAGAAGCCCCCAGCAATGCTGATGGGCTTGATGACAGAGCGCTGGGCCTTGTCTAGCCCGGCCGATGAGGATGAGGGGCTGTCCTCTTCCAGAGGCTCCTGTTTCACCACCACAGCGCCCACTGCACCGCCCCCACCACGCAGGGGCTGCAGCCCAGAGGCAGGGGGCGATCGGCGCTCCTCAGGGCTGATCTTGCACACAGGCCCATGGGCCACCAGCATGAACTCCAGCTTCTCCTTCTCCTTCTGCAGCTCAGCGATCTCTTTCTGCAGGCCTGACTTCTCCTCCTCCAGCTCCTCTGTCTCCTGCAGAGGGAAGAGAGGTGAGGAGCTGCTGGGGGCGGCAGGTTCCAATCCAGGTGAGAAAGGGAAACCCAGAGCTGTGAAAGCAGCCAGCTCCTGCCCCTGGCCACAGACCCCACCGCTTCTGAAACACCTGCGGGCTCAGATGCCTTTTATGTCCAAAGCTCCGGATTGAGAAAGGAGGAAAGTCGGCTTGGAGGAAGGATGAAACCATAATTAGCCGGCATGGTGGAGGGCTTCCTTGGCGCCCGACAAGGCGAGCAATCCTCCAGAAGATTTCTGAAGCAGGTGTTTTCCATCAACTCATTTTGCAGATAAGAAAATGGAGGTTCAGAGAGGTTTAGTAATTTGCCCAATGTCACAGAGCAAGCAGGTAGGGTAGACCAGACTTGACCCCAATGTATCCAACTCCAGGGTCCCTATGCTACCATGCCCTGCCGCCTTAGTGCCAGGACTGCCCCCAGCTACCCCTGGGGGGGTTATAGTGAGGTCTGGAGGGGATGGGAGCACAGCGTGCCGTCCCCCCCCCCCCACCGCTTCAGGTCCATCCAGCCTGCCTGCGGCTGCACCAACACCAGCCTCGCAGCTGCGCACACAAGCCGAGGACGGCGCTGGGCCGGCAGGAAGTCCTCCGGCAGTCCCAGCTACATTGGCACTGCCCCACTTCCCTTTTTTGCTCTAATTTCTGCAGCATGTGATTCAGGACTCACAGAACCCTTGGAGAACATTCCGTTCAGTCCCCGTGCTTTAACAGATGAGGAACCCGACAGCCCGAGCAGGCTGAGACGGCAGGGTACCCCAGCAGGGAGCTTGGGCCCCCTCCTCTGACACAAAGCCAGAGAGAAGCAGCAAAAGCACACGGAGGGAGAGGGTGTGAAAGACGAGAAGGTGTGGGTCACGGGCCTCCTCCCCACTTTTCCCCTAACAGAGTCCTGTTTGAGAATGAGATGATACGGGCCAGAGCTTCGCGAAGCAGAGAACAGCATATTCCACAGTGAAAAAAAGTTTCCATCTGTCTCAAGGGTCTGACGAACGTCATGAGCTTATGAGAGGTTTCCTGTGGAGGATGTGGCTCAGGGGCCTGGGCGGCGGGGGTGGGGGCG
>NC_048221.1:122347082-122355426 GCF_002007445.2 Ailuropoda melanoleuca
CCCGACAGCCCGAGCAGGCTGAGACGGCAGGGTACCCCAGCAGGGAGCTTGGGCCCCCTCCTCTGACACAAAGCCAGAGAGAAGCAGCAAAAGCACACGGAGGGAGAGGGTGTGAAAGACGAGAAGGTGTGGGTCACGGGCCTCCTCCCCACTTTTCCCCTAACAGAGGCCTGTTTGAGAATGAGATGATACGGGCCAGAGCTTCGCGAAGCAGAGAACAGCATATTCCACAGTGAAAAAAAGTTTCCATCTGTCTCAAGGGTCTGACGAACGTCATGAGCTTATGAGAGGTTTCCTGTGGAGGATGTGGCTGGGAGTAGGGTGTGAGGCTTCTGGGGGAGGAAGGGGAGGAAAGCAGGGGGCCTGAGAGGAGGGGCTTTTCTGGGGTTAGTGGTGGGGAGCACCCAGGGTAGACCCAGAGGACCTGGCCCCTTAGAAGGTTAGTGGTGGGGAGGACTCCACTGGGGAAGGCTACCCAGGGAGCACTGATCACTACGGGATCTCTTCACCTAGTGACAGCGAGCTCCCGCTTGTCCTCCCCATGCACACGCACACCTGCACGGGACATTCCTGCAGCCTACAGGGAATTCGCACGTACACGTTCAATCCCCAGGAGTGAGAGCTCCAGGACAAAGGGAAGTTGGAGCAGGTGGGTGGTACCAGGAGCACTAAATAAAGTCATGGGATGAGCAAGGTACTTTGTGATTTCCAAAGCCGCCCCCTGGCCAGTCACAGTAAGGACCGCCGACAGTGTCCCTCATCGCCTCACTTTGAAAATATTCCACCTGGGGGAGTCAATCCTGGCTTTAGGCTTCCTCCACGAACCCTTCAGCCCATCCCGTGGGGCTAGGCTCTGGCGGGAGTTACGTGATGTTGGTCAGGTCAGGCTTTTGAGAGGAAGGGCAGGGCCACGGCCCCCAGGTGTGGGCAATTAGGCAGCAGGGGAGAGTGACTCACAAGGGCAGAGTGAGCTACCAAGGGTGACAGCTTCAGGCTCACAGCAGAGGTGGGGAATCCTGCCCGTGAAGGATATGAGAAAAGCCCAAGATAGTACAACTCAGCTGGCATGTGACCATCTCCATGCGACCCAGAGAGCTTCAAAACCCCTGCAGAGGGGAAAGAGCCCAGCCAGCAGGTCTCCCCCTGCCCAAACTAGCTCACTTCAGCTAGCCCGGGCCACTCCTGCTGGGGGCAGGCACGGGGGGCCGGCCAGAACCTTGGGCAACAGCCCTGGAGGGGGCAGGTCCGGGCCTGCGCTGGCTCCCTCTGCCATCCCTCACTCGAGGGCCCCAGAAGGTTCAAGAGCAGGGATCACTCAGGTGTGGAATGAGAAAGGGGGCTAGGCCCCAGAGGGCTGTTCGGGTTCCTCTCTGGGCCCAGGCTGATGACGAAGGCCAGCTCCCTCCCTCCCTCTCTCTTCTTCAGTCAGGGTGATGCCAACCCTATGTGCTCAAAGGAAGGACTGATTTTTCTGTCTGCACTGACTCATCTATAGGCGACTAGCGGACAAGGAGAGGGTGGGAGGCCAGAAGCCCCGGGGCTCTTGCTCTTGCCCACCCGGAAGTGCTCCCACCCCATGCAGAGCTCCTCACCGCCTGTAGCTTCTCCGTCAGCTCCCGGCGGCGGTTTCGGCACTTGGCTGCGGCCAGCTTGTTCCTCTCCCTCCGGATTCGACGTTTCTCCTCCTCTTCAGGGGACAGCTAGAGGCCAAGGTCAAGGATCATGATTAGGTCTGGGTACATGATTCACCAGCTTTGTTTCCTCACTGTATTTTAAGAAACGCTCTGTGTGCCACGATGGTTGAGTGTCCAACTCTTGGTTTTGGCTCAGGTCATGATCTCGGGGTCATGAGACCGAGCCCCATATCAGGCTCCATGCTCAGCATGGAGTCCACTTGGGATTCTCTCTCCCTCTAGAGCCCTCTGCCCCTCCTGCTCATGTTTGCTCCCTCGCTCTCTTTCTCTCTCTTAAATAAATCTTTAAAAAAAGAAAAGGAAAGAAGAAAGGAAGAAAGGAAGGAAGGAAAGAAAGCAAGCCTTCTGGGACTGGGTGTGCAAGGAGGGAGAAAGGTGAGAGGAGCGTGGCTGGGCTTGGCAGTCCCAGAATCTGTGGCTCATTGCTGCGGCCACGAGGGAGGGCACTGAGAGCTGAACCCATCCTGGAAGGCGACATCCCATGTGTAAGGGGAGACCAGGGCAGCAGTGTGTCAGGGACTCATCAGCCTAGGCAAGATGGTAGCATTTGTCATGTCAGCCCTGATTCCGTGCCAAGGCCAGAGAGAAGAGGCTGGGCCCACTTCCCCAGAGTCCCCTCATACCAGCCAGGCCTGGCCCCACCCACTTAAACAGCTTCTTCTGAACCCTGGCTAATTACTCCTCCCCACCACTCTGCCAGCTCTGCAAGCCTCATTATTCCCATTTGGTTAAGTAGCTCAGCCCAGAGTAAGAACCACCCTGGGGGAAATGTACTATTGCCAGGGGGTAGGCCGAGGATGCCACCCCACTCCCAACTTCCTCTCCCAGCCCCAGAGGGCCAGCTGCTCACCATTCAACCTGGAGGACTCACTAGCATGCCTGGCATGATGCTAGGCCGGACAGGACAGGCAAAAGGAGAAGGAACCCTCAGGCACGCTAAATCCTGCTGCCCACCACATCCATTCATTCAACTGAGAAACTTCTTCTAGGTGCCAGGCATGGTTTGAGGGGTTCGAGATTTATCAGAGAACCGAATGAACAGAAATCCCCCCGCAGAGCTTACAATCTAGCTCCTTTCAATGAGGCTGGTTAGGGGCCTGTGACTCATGCGCCAGGGCAAGAACTCCACTCCAGGACACAGGGCTGACGCTCTGTTTACATATAGCCCTTCCTGTGACCCCAGTGCCCCCTCGCAGCCAGAGGTGACACGAGGAGATGGCCATGGGCCAAGGCAGAAAGTAATTCCAAAAGAAAGGCCATCCCATGCTGTTCTCACATCCCTACTATGTGCCAAGCGCAGTCCTGAGGGCTTAGATTCTATGGGGAATAAGATCTGGATCCCACCTTCAAGGGACAACACGGGAAAAAAGCCAAAGCCACTCTTGGAGGAGGTGAGAAAAGCTGCCCCACTGTGAGATTCAGCCTCCACTGCCAGCCACCCCGCGAGGGAGGGAGTCACGCCCCCGGCTGGGCCTGGGTCAGAATCCCCGGGGCTCCCCACAGCCCTGCAGGTCTGTTGCTGTGAAGTCCAAAACAGCAAAGCAGGGCACAGCATCGGAGAGGACAATCCCATCCCTGTCTACACTGAGGAAACCTCGTGGCCCCAACCAAGGTGCCAGAGTCCCACCATCAAATTCTCCAAACGTTGGCATGGAAACATGCCCATCAACCGCTCAGATGTAAAGTCTCTCGGAGGCCTCAGGCCCCCTGAGCAGAGAAGCTCATCACAGCTTCTCAACTTTCAAATCCACCCTGCACCCCCCAGTAGTCAAGGTGTGTGGCCCACAGGGAGGCAGGAAGCCTGGCAGGCTATAGGGAGACCTACCGGCCTCCTGGTACCTCCGGTCCCTGTCTCCCAGGGCTTCGGCAGAGCTGTGTTCCCACTGAGGCAGACGCAGGCCTCCTTCCCTCCCGGAACTTCCTCCCCATGCTCCTTCACCACCTCTGAGACCCCACCTCACTGGGACTAAGAACCAGGCCCAGCTCCCCTCTCCCACCAGCTCCACCCTCACTGTGTCTCGTGCCCCCTGCAGCAGCCTCCAGGTGGGGCACACAGAGCCCGTCCAGCTGGTGACACCCCGGTCAGCCCCCATGCCCCCTGCCAAAGGCCTGCTCTTACACTTCGTCCTGGCTCCACCTCTGTCCTCCAGCCCCGTCTTCAGTCCCAGCCTCTGGAATCCTCCACCTCCCCCAGAGAGCTCTCCCTTCTGAGCGGTCTAAGGCAGACTGGGAGCAGCGCACAGATAGGGCGACTATGTGTGGCCTTGGACAAATCACCGAACCTTCTAAGCCTCGGATTTCCCATTTAGAGTATGGGATTATTAGGACCTGCCCTGCCTTCCAAAAAGTTTCTGTGATGATCAGATGAGATACAGTGTGAGAGCACTTTCTAACCTAGAAAGTGCTAGAAGGAAGATGTCGTTCAGAGGTCTCCTCGCTGATGCTTTTCCGGAGCCCTGCAAGCGTCCAGATGAACTGGAGGTCCAGAGTCCACAAACTTGGGTACCTTGCTCTGTGGGGATTGGCTGCCCAGCTGAGGTCACGAGGCCACTTGGTGGAGGCCCTGAATACGTGCTGCTCCTGAACCTGTCTAGACCTGAGCCCGACAGTTACCAAGAGAGCCTGCGGGGCCCGCTGCATTCAGGGTCCACTCGTCAAAAGGCTACCAGGGCTCCCTTTGAGGCCCAGACAAGCCCCTCATCCCTCACGGACGAGGGGAAGAAAAGACGCAGAGCTGGTGGCAGCCCATTTCAGCCTTCCCTCCCCTTTGGGGGCTTCCAGACAACGTCTGGCCTCCCGATTAGCCTAGAAGTCTCTCTCCCCTCTCTGTAAGACATGGGGCAGCTTGTGGGAGCTGTCAGCATCGGAAGCGTTCAGGGGTGGTGACACCAACACGGTTACAACTTGAATGTGTCAGCACCACCGCGGACCCACCCACAAGCCACACACCCTCGGCTCCCCGCCTCCTCAGTCGCCACCACTGGCCTCAGAGGGAGCCTCTGGGCGGGCTCTGAGGAGGGCCGTGGGGCAGCATGCTGGCTCTGGGGAACAGGCTCTGCTCCCTGGGGGAGGTCTGGAAGGCGGAAGTAAGCTTCAGAGGAAGACCCTTGGGCTAGGAACGCGAAGAGCCAAGGTTCGAGGATGCTACTGCCCAGGCTTCCTCCAAGCTGCTGGATAATTGTCTGAATTCCTAACTGACGTGGGATAAAATGCTCCTGGCTCTCTCCCTCCCTCTCAGGAAAGGAAGGAAATTCTCCAGACAGATTGTCTTCAGGCACGCCTAGGTGGTGTGGTGGGAAAACCACAGGGCTGAAGGTCAGACGAGGTAGAGTCCAGTACCAGCTCTGCCACTAACTCATGGTGTCACCCGAGATGGGGCCCTTCTCCTTTCTGGACCTCTGTTTCCTCATCTGTGAAATGGGTACAGAGGGGAAACTGGAAAAGCTGGTGTCCAAAGTCCCTTTCAGATACAAGCTTCTAAATCTGGTGTGAGCTGGGCTCAGAAAAGAACGGAAAGCGTTCAGCACGTCTTGCTTTTTGTCCTGCTAGCGCAAGAGTCCCTCACTTAGAGGTCACTTACATGGGGGGGGCAACTCATCAGTGACTATAAAGCTTGACCTGTTGGGCTCCTGAAGGAAGCATATTTAATAAAGGACAGTATGGTCACTGTTACTGCAATGTTTACAACTACAGTTTTGGAAAGCAACAGCAAGGGGGTATCAGCCACTTGCCCCAGCAACAAAAGCCCAACAACTGCCAGCAGCAACTATTATGGTGTCCATTACTCTCCATGTCGCCCTGCGCTGAGTTCTGCCATTAACGGAACAAACCAGCGTGTAGGGGATGCAAGATCCAGCTGTATCCTCAGAGGAACAGAGATCTGTGCATGCTCCCAGGTCCTCAGAGTAGGGATCCTTGTAATTCTGAGTATCGCAGGGACTGTTGGCACTGGATCCATGATTATCCACAGGGGATCCTGTGTGCCAGGTCCTTGTATCAGAACACTGTGGCCCAGGATCCCAGAGCACAGGTGGACGGTGGTGGAAATGGAAAGGAGTGACTTCCCAGGCTAATATTTCATTTGAAAAAGGGACCCCGCCGCTGAAGTATTATCCCTTCCTTGGATCCATGGTGGCATGCTTTGTAGAAAGAGTACTACACAGAGTCCAGGGAACTGGGTTCTAGTCCAGACTTCCCCACTCCCTTGCCAAGTGGCCCCAGACGGGTTTGTCTGGCCTTGGTTGTATCATCTGCGAAGGTGGACATATGGGGCTCTTTGAAGGCTCATCCCCTCTTTCTATGCGTGATTCTGATTTCTCTTTTGGTAATCAGGGGGCCCATCACTATCCTGGCTCACTACTGATAGAGAGGACATGCCTTTGAGTACTGGTAGAGGGTGTCTAGAGAGCAGCGGCCCACACTTGCTCTTGTCCCTCCCTGCCAGGCAGATTCCTTCTCAAAGCTGAGCCCGTGGAGGGCAAATAAAGCCGATGTCTGACCTGTCGTCCACCACACGCAGTCAGCAAAAGCAGCTGAGCAGACTCCAAAGACCCCAGAGTCACTGTGCTTCTAGAACAGGCATTCCAGGTACTTGAAATGGGCTCCTGCTTCCAGCCGGAGGCCTGGGACACCGAGGACAAAAGGCAAGTACTGTGGGCCTGGAGGGTGACCCTTCAGGCCTGCTGAGCGTTTCCCCTGCACCAGATACAATGAAGGGCTAATCCCAAAGAGCTTCCGGCCAGGGTTTCGCTGGCTGCTTGTCCGGCGGCCCCTCTGCCACGGATCAGGGAAGGACACCGCTGTAGGCGGGTCCTAACAGTTCTTCCCATCTGCTGACACCGAACCACATACAGTGTTTTCCCACACGTGGTCTCATCTGCATGGTAACGAGTCCTGTTTGGCAGGTACCATTATCCCCATTTTGCACAGAGGAAGCCGGGACTCAGGGATCCTGAGGGACATGAGCAAGATGACTGAGGCAGGCCCGACTCTCAGGCCTCCTGCTCTGCTTCCCATGAGGGGGGTCAGGTGCCCCTGGTCCCGAGCTCCCTCTTCTCCTCCATGCTCCCAGAACACCGACCCAGCTCCCCAGCAGACCACGGAAAAACGCTCGGTGTGACAAGGCCCTGAAAGGCAGCCACGTGGCTCCTTTCTGCTGATCTGGGCCATACCTGCTCATCTCTCCTCCTGCGGCCCACGGTGGTACCAATGGTCTTGATCACGCCGGGTCTCGGGAGCGCCATGTGCCCAGGGACAGAGGCCAGGCCTGGCAGGGGGCTGTAGGGGTGCGAACGGGGGTAGGGGTTGGACATGGAGGTGATCACCGTGGGCTGCACCATCCACTGCAGGTCCTGGCTGGTCGTGATGGCGTTAATGGTAGGGATGAAGGCACTGCCTGAGCCAGGCATATCTACCCGAAATTTCTGAAATGAGGAGAAAAATCATATTGAGCCAATAAGTAAGAGGACGAGCAGAGCCAGGAGGGAAAGCAGAGTCAGTTCTTGGCGGGGTGGTGGGCAAGGTCAGAGCACTGGGTGGGCTTCTCTGGACATCCAAGATTGGGGGATCTTAACTCTTCCTGAGGCCCCATGTCAGATCTATTCCCCTGAGGCTCGTGAGGATGTGCTCATACTGCAATGACTTCGAGGACAGATGTGGTCCCTAGGTGCTCACACTCAGCAGGCCCTCCCTGCGGTCTTCGGGGCTATGCCTACATCTGCAGGGCAGCCCTCCCCCCAGTCTCATGAGCCTCTGGGTCACCTGCCAATTAGAGCCCAGGGTACTGGGGCTCGGGGCCCCTTGAGGAGATCTGCAACATCTTTGGGGCAACAAAGACCACCAGGAAGCTTATCGTGCCTGCTTTGTTACTTTCCAAATAGGTGCAGGATGGGGCTGTGACGTGATCCAGGGCGAGGCCAGGTCCATGAAAAGATGCCCTCCAACTCATGGGACTGGAAAGTGGTAGCCAGACTTCCCTTGTCCTCCTCCTGGCCCTCAGCCGCCACCCTGCTTGGAGCAGACACACTGTGTCTCTACCTACCTACATATCTATCTGTGTTCACAGATGTGTCTGTGGGACACTTTAGTACTGCTAGCTCAGAGTTTTCTCCCTGTCTCTTAATTATGCCCAGACCACGTTGCAGAACTCTCCGGAACATACTGCAGGAAGCATTCTATTTAAAATATAAGATGATGACAGAGTACAAACACTAAAATGGGTCACGCTCCTCAGCAGTTGCTCTCGGCCTTTCTTCAGGGCCAGCTACTAGAAAGTGAGAGGAAAGAGAAGGGAGGGACCTCCTTGCCCCCAAGCCCCCCTGGCTTCCAGCTTTTCAGGGGGAAATCTCCCTGAACGGAGCCCTCATCCTCAGGTGATTCCTGTTTCCACACAAAGGTTCTGCAAATCCTTTTTTCCCTAACCTGGTGGGTGACATGATGAAAATAATAATGTCACTTGCTAAGCACTTACTAAATGACAGTCACCGTGGTAGCGTCTGACCTCAATTATCTGATTAATTCTTCCTCTGAGGTAAGAACTACCATTATCTCCATTTTAGAGGCAGAAATTTAGGTGTAGAGAGATTGAGTAACTAATCCAAGGCCACCCTGCGCCTAAGCAGTGGGGGGGAGGCTGGGGCCGGGGAGGCGGG
>NC_048221.1:122355625-122423441 GCF_002007445.2 Ailuropoda melanoleuca
GGCCTGACAAAGAGGACAGGGCTTTCAGACATGGTGCTACATGAACTTCTGTGTGTTGATTTTTCCTTCCTGGAAATCCAGACCCAGATGCTGGTGCCCACCCCTACTGCCCTCAGAGCATCAGCTCATCCCTGCCAAGAGTCCCTACAGACGGTCCCTCTCCCCCAGGAGGCCCCATAGTTCTGACCCCAGATGAAATCCTGCTCTCATTGGCACGGGGACTATAGCATCGCCCCTCTTTTGGCCTGGTCAGACCAACCAGGAGTAGCAGTATTAGCAGCAAATCAGCTGCCACCACCCTTGTCTTTGTCTCTGGTGAGGGACAACACCTGGGTTCCTGTTGTGTAAATAAAATGGAGCTTAGAGCACCTCACTGTAACTGAGGGAGCTGGGGCCCCTTCCTTGCTCAGTCCCCTGCCAGCTGCCTGACCCCAGCCTAGGTGGAGGGATGTCCCTGCCTCACTTCCCAGACTGCCCTGGGGCCCCAGGTCAAGGGTGTCCGGTGAAGAAAGCACAGCCCAGCACAAGGGATTCTGGGATTCCACGAGGAGAGCCGCCAGTGTGAGGAATCCTGGGATTCTGTGAAATTACCCATGCAATGGATTCTG
Organism: Ailuropoda melanoleuca; assembly: GCF_002007445.2. Taxonomy (NCBI): domain Eukaryota; kingdom Metazoa; phylum Chordata; class Mammalia; order Carnivora; family Ursidae; genus Ailuropoda; species Ailuropoda melanoleuca. The sequence continues at coordinate 122,356,234 of NC_048221.1, forward strand.
AAATTCTACGAGAACAGCTGCCCAGTACAAAGGATTCTGAGTCATCTTGGAAGGCAAAGACAACTCGGCGTTTTATCAGGAGCTGACTGAGCTGGGTGTGTGTGTGTGTGTGTCTGTGTGTGTGTGTAGGAAGGATGCAATGAACAAGGAAGAATCCAAGTATGAAACGATCTTCAAAGAGGAAACGTGAACAACTGAGCTAGACCTTGAAGGGGCACAGTACTGAAAGCACAGGAGTGTGGCTGAGTGTGCAGAAGCGTGAAGGCCCAGACAGCCACGTTTCTCTTGGGCTGCTGGATGGGAACGGGGGAGGAGCAGGAGGCCTGGATTTGAGGCCTTTGCAGAACCACGGAGGACTGTTTCCCCATCTGTGAGGGAGAATCTGAACACCAAACTCACCGCACTGTCATGAGGATTAAATAAGTAGCTACTTCTAATCACTGGTTATAAAAACACACTGGTGGTTCTCAACCATGGCTGCCCATTAGAATATTCCAAGGAGCCTTTCCAAAACACCAACATTGGAGCCAGCCTCCATTAGAGTTCTAAAATAACATGTCTGGGGTGGGGTTCTGATAAGGTATTTAAAAAAAAAAATGCCCGAGGAGATTCTAAGTGCAGCCAGGGTTGAGAAACACCGCGCCCAACAAATGGACGGCAGAACCGTCCTCACACCACCAACCGCCACAGCCGCCATGATGGTGCCTCCTCACTGCGTTTATGCACTCTGCTTGGGGCGGCTCCAGGAAACACTGCCAGCTTCCCACTCCTGGGAAGCACCCAACATTTTTATTCCATTTCTCTCCCCAGGTCAGGTTCTGGGTCTGAAGAACACCTGAGGCATCCAGCGTGAGGGCCAAACGTGACCCTTCACCTCTGTGAGGGAACTGTCAGCTTTTCTTTCAGGAAAGCCTCCAAGAAATTCACTCCTCATTTCAACAAACACAAGAGCTCTGTCTGAGCCTAGGGGAAGCAAGCAGGAAACCTGAAAGCACCGCTGGGAGGCTAAAATCCCTTGGGAATAAAGTAGCTGACTCACAGCCCCCCTGGGGGCCCTTGGGGCCCTCGCTCTGGGTCTCCAGGACGTGCTCCCCGGCCTTCAGCCAGATTCCTTGCAGCAATGGCTGGGTCTAGACAAAACAAGACAGCAGTAAAAACAAGGCACTAGGTAATGACTGCCTCTAAGTGCATGTACAACTTGCTTCGGAGGGAGGTAGAGCCATCTGGATAACATGCTGGCTCTAAACAATGTCCCATCCCCAGAGGGGACTGGGGCTGCGATCAAGAAGGCTTTTGTCTCCCCCAGGAGCCTGAGACGCTCACACAAGTGTCAAGGAGATCTGGCAGATGTGACTCCTCTCCAAAGGTATTCTTCAGAAAGCTACCCCGGAATAGGAGAGAAGAGGTGAGGCGAGCATTTTGTGGTCCCAGGAGTCAGCCGGGCACTCTTCTGTGCCAACAGACCCAGGAGTCAGTCAAATATCATGCTGGGAGTAGTCATGGTTCTCTAGGGGAGGGTTAATACTAAACAGAAACCAAGATAGGGTTTCTGGGCTACTGGCCTGAGAGCCATGTGAGCCCTGCCACAGCACCGGGTGTGTGCTGAGAGGGGGGATAGAGGAGGTAAGCCTGGACCTCACTTGAGTCCCTGGGGCTCTCCAGCCCCCTTGGAAGCTCCTCCTCCGGGGACAGGATGGAAGATGCCCGATGGCTGGGTGGCATGCCAGCCTGGCCAAGCCTCCAAATGCTTTATTTGACTGTGTCATCCTGTTGACTTCTGGGTGGGCAAGAATGCCTATAAAAGGACAAACTGGCCCCCACCGACCTCCTAGAGCAGAGTGTGACAAACTTTGGCTGTAAAAGGCCAGATAGTAAATATTTTAGGCTTTGTGGGTCACGCGGTCTCTGTCGCAACGATTCAACTCGGCCGCGGACAGTGTGTAAACAAACAGGTGTGCCTCCGTTCCATGAAACCTTATTTACAAAAATACCTGGGCTGTGCTTTGGTGACCCCCCTTCTAGAAAACCATTCCCTCTCCTAATGCTCAGGGTGGGGGGAAAGAATAAAGAGAGGAAACATGAAAGGAAAAAAAAGAGAGAGAGAACTCTTCCTGTAACTCAGGGAGTCTCACTCACCAGCTTGAATCTCCAGACCAAGAAGCTGAGGTTCAAGCCCTTACAAGCTTTGTTGTGGGTTGGTGGGCATCATAAAGACCCCTCTTTATCCTGAAGCACCCTTATTTAAGGGGCCGTGGGGCTGTTCAGTCCTGCTCCCATAGTCAATAAGGAAGACAGCTCAGAACACAGCTTCAAGTCACCCGGCTTCATCAGGTCAGAGAGGTCCCTGCAGTCTAGCATTTTATGATTTGGAAAAATGACCTTCCTGAACTTGACAGCTGGGCCTTGGATTCAGAAATGAGGGTCACAACCATAGTCTTTGCAGAAGGGTCTAGGAAGTAGGGTTTGGGTTCTCATTTTCTACAGACATGGATGGGGCAGGGCTTGGCCCAGAAATTCCTAAGCTGGGCAGAAATGGCATTTGAGCTGCACTGAGGGTCAGTGTTCTCGGCCCATCCACTCAGCCAGGCATTCCTGTATCACACTGGTCGTCGACTGGGCCCCCAAGCACTCAAGCTATGAACCCCATGAATACCTGTGACCTGTCTCACCAGGCAGACAGGTATGACTATTCATGTCTGGAAAGGGACTGGCTTCTTTCTCTTAAGAACCCCCCACTTTAAATTAAAAAAAAAAAAAGGATTTTATTTATTTAATTTGAGAGAAAGAGTGCACAAGTAGGGGGAGCGGCAGGCAGAGGGGGAGGGAGAAGCAGGCTCCCCAGTAAGCAGAGAGCCCAATGTAGGGCTCAATTCCAGGACTCTGAGATCATGACCTGAGCTGAAGGCAGATGCTTAACCGACTGAGCCACCCAGGCACCCCAAGAACCCCTTTTTAAAAAAATCACAGCATGGGAAAAGAAAAGTTCTGAAATCTCTAGAGACTGGCTCAGGGGAAGAGGCGAAAGGACAATTGCTGCTTCCAACACCCCAGAACACCCTGACTGATTGATTCCAATGTTCTCATTTCTATTAAACTGGGGATGTTCTCCAAAGCCTTCCATATGGAATTCCACCAGTCTTCACAGAGTCTACATTGGATTATCACTTTGATCTTTCCTATCTGAAGAATGCCACTTGTGTCACAATGGAAATGGTTGCTAATGACTCATGATTCCCCCAGATTTTACAGTACATGAACACTCTTTCAGGTGACCGGCCTCCTGCCAGCTTCCTCTCTTCCCCAGTTCCGCTTGAAAGAAGCACACTCTCCTCTTCGTCCTCACTGCCAAGGTGAAGCAAAGCAAGGAAGAAAAAAAGAACAAGGGACAGGAGAAGGTGGCCAGTATGGAGTTACCACCCAGCTTCCCCAGTCTCTTTCTTCCCAGGGCCCCTCCAGCCAGAAACCCTACTCCAAAGCATGGTGGGGGCAGGGGTGGAATTCCCACTATGCTGTGTACCCCATTTGCACTCAGTGGAACGGCATGGCATCTGATCCTCCCTTTAACCACAGCACGGTGAGCATGGCCAAGTCACCGCCAGCGAGAGATGGTGCTGGGCAAGAGAACGCCTAGCTTCCCTCTCTGGCCCAGTGAGTTGGAGAGGGATAGAGTTACCAAGTGGGGTTTGGAACAGATCTATTCACCTCAATCAAGGCAGCTGCCGTCATGTTGAAATGTTGTGGCCGTCAAAAGAGACCGCATGCAACATGCATGAGACATGTCCATAAAGTAATGATGCTATTTTTTTCTCCCTCTCTCAACAAATAGAGCACAAAGCTAGCTTCCTGAATTCTCAAAACCAGCACCTTGCTTCCTGTTTAAGAGAGGAAAAGAAAAATCTGAAGTATGGATGGCAACAGGGCCTACTTTGGGGTAGGTGCCTGGTCTTGGTGACTGCTCTCCTGGGCAGACTCTGGAGATGGGGACCAAGATGACTCAGGGGTCACACTGTACTTTGGACCCAGCTGTATCACCCATACCTTCTATGTCAGACTTGATTCCTTCTATGGCACATCCTTCGACAGCTTCCAAATATCAAAATCCAGCCTCAAAGGACACAGATGTGTGAGCAGGGAGGGTTTTTGAAAGATTTTGCTGAAGGTGATTCCAAAAGAAGGGTGTTGCCGAACGTGAGTCTGACTAAGAGCAACGGCAGTCAAAGTAGTTGGTCTCCTCCGGGAATAATTACGAAGGGCACCACAGTGACTTGGATGTGGAAGTTCGGGTGTGTTTGCATTAGGATAGAAACGAAGAGGGGCGCCTGGGTGGCTCAGTCAGTTAAGGGCTTAAGCGACTGCCTTCGGCACAGGTCAGGATCCCAGGATCCTGGGATCCAGCCCCACAGGGCTCCGTGCCCAGTGGGGAGCCTGCTTCTCCCTGTCCCTCAGCCCCTCCCCCCACCGATCGTGTTCTCTCTCAAATAAATTTTAAAAAAAAGAAAATAAACAAAAAAGAGCCTCCTAACTTGACACTCACCTTGAACAATAAGGCAGGCAGAAATAAAGCAATGGAAATGCACTCGGGTTTCGAGAGGAAAATTCAACCTCCGCTCAGACAATACATGGCTGCTATTTCACCCTGTTCACTTTGATGAAAAAGTGACACTGACTTCCACCATCAAGAGTCAGTAGAACAGACAAATTCCTGGGATAACATGTCGTTTGATCCTAATCTACAACATCTACAAGATCAAAGACAAAAAACCCGGGGGGAGGGAGGAGGGGGCACCAAACCCTTAATATACACCTCCCACCTTCCCACCAATTCAGAAGCCCCCCTCCCCAAACAATCCTCAGTGTCCTAATACAAGCACAGCAAGAAAACAAGCCTTGGGAATTTGAAATCCTGGCACCGTAAGAACAGACAAACATCAAAATAGGGAAAGAAAAAAAGCACTCCTTTTTCAACCAGGTTTTATTTAGAACAAATTTTTTTTTTCCAAAACTGCATTTCAAAGTCAGGCAGTTCCTAGCAAACTGCTGTTAAATATAGGGCATTTATTTGTTCCGAATTAAAAAGAAAAAAATCCTAAGAATTCCGAAAACTCACCAAGTTAACACTGTCTGGGGCTGGAAAAATACCTTCCCCAGACAGTTCTTCTAAGAATGCCCCGTAGGGGGCACTAGAGAGGTGTGATTGGGACTGACTTGGGAATCACAGTCATTTCTGGTAAAAGTTCTTTGATGTGAGGAATGTCCCAGCCTGGTACAGTTGGCAAAAGTTCACTCCGGGGAATTTTGTGTGTGTGTGTGTGTGTGTGTGTGTGTGTGTGTGCGCGCGCGCGCGCGTCTGTCTGTCTGTCCCTTGGGAAAGGGCGGTTGCCGAAGAAGAAGAGAGCTAGTCTGGTATTCCTTGATTCCAGAAAGGAACTGTCCCTCTTAGTTTATTTTCACAAGTTATCTGAGGAATAGACAAATGGCAGCCTTGGAAAAGTTCTGGGTCTTGTTTTTGTTTTGTTTTTTCATTAAAAGGGGGCCCAGCTGATGAAAACAAGTTATGAAATGACCTGTGTTTGTGTAACTGGCTGATTGCGTAAGGCTCAGGCCCTGAAACCGTAATAGTCGGGCAGGCAGGCAGGGCATATATCTGGGAGGTGTTTTCCTAGGAAAGTTAGAAGAGAGAGAAAACAACAACAATAAACAGAAAAGGCCAGGAGGGGGAGGTGTGTGCAACGATTACTGACAAAACAAAATCACCAATGACCAACCTTTGAGATTAAAACTATAACTGGAACAGGAAATATTTTTCATGCTTGGAGTTCCTGCCATATACGAGAAGAGTGGTTTTAACAAAGAGTTATCTGCCCCCCACCCCTTCAAAGCCCCTGGAACTCGTGGCCGTGTGTTAAAATCGAGCTTTATTAAGCTAGAGAGAAGAAAGTTCTGGGTTGAGTGAACAGCAACAAGCTTATCAGGAATATCAGACCCCACAAACAAACAGATGGGGGGGGGGAGTAATATTTACTGGCCCAAGGGAAAACCAGAGAACCTTCTTTTCTTATACAGACCGGTCCATGGAGATGCCACGAAGCTGGACAGCCCAGCACTAAATGCCAGGAAAGCCTCCCCGTAAAGGAAGCTGAGAGAAATAAAGTGATTACAAGTTGTATCTGGTATGTAATAAAGTTACCTTGAGCCCGAGATCGGGTGGGGTCCTAGCGCAGACTTGTGAAATAACAAAGCCTCTCAAGTCGGTCCCAAGGACCACAGAACAGCTTTGCTCCAAGCTGGATAGATGATGGAAAAATCCCCTCCTCCCCCCTCCCCCAGGAGTGGACAGTCTGAGAAACTTGTCCAAAGCCAAATTACATTGCCAATCCCTCTGGTTTGAAAGGCACCTCACTCAAGCTGCCAGGCCAAACAGGCGAATACGCGAGAAGCCCGTGCAGTAGTTCTTACTAATTGCAAAATCCTCATGTGTTACAGCATGCTAGGAATTAGCCCACAGCTGCTTTTTGCTTCGGTAATGAGGCCCCATTACACCCTGCTGGACTGAGTTCTCTTCCTTCTTCCTAGCACTGGTTTCCTGTCTGATTTTCTTCCAAAACAGGGAATTGCCTCCGCTCACATCCTGGGCTCAAAGCCCTAGTGACACAGATTATTCAATCGGGGCACTGATGTCCGGTCTGACTTCCCATTCAGGCCCCAGGGTCTGAGCAAAGCCAGGCGGCAAGATTGTCATATTACAGTGATCACTGCCATGAAAAAATGGCAGCAAAAGGGACAGACGAAATCTCAAAAGATCTCTTTTGGATTCAGGGAGGAGGAGGGGTACGTTTTGGCAGCTTGTTGAATTGGAGGGTAAGGGAATGGGTATAAATGACTCCCACCGGTTGCCTCATGATATTTGGATTCAATTAAATCCACCAACGGGACTGGAAAGCAAACAAAATCAGTTTTTGAACCAGATTTAAAACTCATCACCTTGGTGCTCATTATTAAGGGTGCACTGAATGCACCCTTAATGCACCGACGAGGTTCTCTACAGTGGGTGCTTATGGGGGCACCAGGAGAGACACAGAAAAGCCATTTTGGGGACTCACCAAGGATGGGGAATCCCTTGAAACAAGGTATCCCTCTTCAGATCCCAAAGAGAGCCGTTTTCCATTTTCTTTTCTGGCAGGATCCACCCCTCCTGGGGAAGCCCACCCCAGCCCCTCCTGGCTGGCTGGCTTCTAGAGGCCAAGGCCACTGCCTTACCCGGGCAACTCTTGCTGCAGCCAACTTGGCCAGAGACTCCGCAGATTCTGACCGAGATGGGCTTCAGGTTGTAGTGGCCTTGTTTGTTAAGCCAGCTTCCTCTGAAGCCTGGGGGTTGGGGGGTGGCTGCTGCACAGGACAGACACCCTACCAGCACCTTTCTGGTATTTATAGACACAGATCGCATGCACAATCCTTCCAGTGCAAACCAGTCCGGCTGCTTTAGAAACAAGTTGTTTTTCCGCTTCCAGAACCACCCATGAACCTAAGGTCCCTTTCCGCTTCCAGAACCACCCAGGAACCTAAGGTCCCTTCCCCCCCCCAGCCCCCCACTTCTCTCTGCAGGCGTCCTTGTCCCAGGTACCCCTCCCCAGACCCTCAAGGGCCCCTTCTGGTGGCAGTACAAGCTCCTTCTCTAACAGGAGATGGATGGGCGCAGGGCACAAAGGCGCAGGCCCCAAGCCTATCAAGGCTGACCTCCTCCTTCCTGACCTTCGCACCCTATTCCCAGAGCGACAACCCTCGCCCTCATTCTGGATTACTTGAAGGAGCCCAACCATGTTTCCGAATCCCTAACCTCTTTCAGAAATTACGACTGATGGAGAGCAGGGGAAGACAGAGGGTTCTCTCACAGGAACAGAGTCCTTGGATGTCGGGAGGGGCCGGTGGGTGCAAAGATTTTTTTGCCCACCACGGAGAAGTCAGCGGGGGGAGGAGGGAGGGATATCTGGGAGAGGAGTTAACAGGCTCCTGAGAAGGGAGGCTGCAATTCCAGGAGCTTGTCTGGGTAAGATGTAGTGTGAGGAAAAGGGTTTGACGGCTCTTCAAGCCCACTCCCCGCTCCAAGTTAAAAAAAAAAAAAAAAAAAAGGGGGGGGGGGGAAAAGAAGGATGGGCAGGACAACACGAAAATCCGAAACTTGCAGTGGTGACCCCGAAGGAATTTTCTCGCCAAGCCAAAAATGGTAAAAGAAAGCAAAAGAGGCAGTGGCGACGAGAGGAGGGCAGGGGTCCGCCCGCGCCGCCAGGTGCACCCGGGACCCGCACCTACCTGCTGGCCGCCGCCGCTGGTGTAGGACTCGGCGTGCGCAGGAGAGCCGCTGCTGCCCCGGGACGAGGTGTCAAAGTTCCCGGGATAATCCTGGTACATGATCCGCGGTGGGGGCCCGAGAGGAAACAGGGTGTTTTTCTTCCCCCGCCCTCGCCGCGGCCGCGCACCGACTGCTGCGCGCTCGCTCCCTGCCGGCCGCGCCTCGGGCTCTAGTCTTCGCTCCCGGGCTTCTCCCCGACGGTGGCGGGTGCGGACGGGAGGCGGCGACAGCCCGGGAACCGTGCCTCCCGAGCGCCTCGAGCTGCACTTCTTCCCTGCTCTCCGAGCGCCGCGGGACCCGCGGGCCACCCAGTCCCTCCCTCTAAAAGTCCGCGCGTCCCTGGGTCCCTCCCCTGCGCGCGCCCTCCCGCTCCCGCGCGCAGCCGGAGCCCAGCCGGGACAGCCGGCCCGATCAAAAACTGGAAATTAAAAAAAGAACAAGAGCCTGGCGGATCACGCCTGCCAGGTCTGGGGGGGCCCCCGATTTCAGACAGGGCAAAAAAAAAAAAAAAAAGCAAAGCGAAAAGAAAGGCTGCCCGCCGGGAGAAACTTCTATTTCCTCCTTTTAGAAAAGGAGCTGAGAATAAACTTCCTGTGGCCGACTCGCCGCCGGAGTTTCGGAGCGGCTCGGACACTTGCGGGGAGAAGGTAGCCTGCGCCCGGCCCGCGGGCTTCCAGCTGAGCCGGTGCTGGGACGGACGCGGCCCCGCTGCCCGTGCCGCCGCTGCGGCGCCCGACTGCACCCCTTCCCCGGCGCCCGCTCCCGGACGGGCAGTCTCGCCCGGCCGCGCCTCTCTCCCTCTCTCCCCGGCCCGCCGAGCTCCGCTCACTTGCTCGTCGCTTCGCTCGGAGCCCCTGCGCTCTGCCCGAGATGAGTCACTACAATGGCACGAGTTCAACTCCACACTCTTTATTCTCCAGCCCCTGTACCATGTGGATTCACTCACGTCAACCCCAGACTCCACCTTGCAAGGGAGGAGCGCGCGGGGAGGCGGGGGGAGGAGGAGGAAGAGGCGCGGGAGGAGGCGGGCGCAGCGCTCCCCTCGGTGCCCCGGCTCCCGGCCGCGCTGACGCCAGCCGCACACCCCGCGCGGGGAAGAAAGGCGGTGGCGGGGCAGGAGCGGACGGCCGGTGAGGCTCGGGGGCGCCGAGGCTGCCCTGGCCCTTCCCCACCCCCGTGCACCCCTGAGCCCAGCGCCCTTGGTCTGTTCCATTGGCGCACGTTGCCAAAGATGGTCATTTGCGTTAGAGGACGCGAGTGCGGGTTCCCTCGCTTTCAGGTGACGTGGAGGGAGAGGGATTCCCTCGCCGGCTCCCGAGCGCGCCGCGGCCTCCCCTCCTCCACCGCCCTGGGAAGGGGCGCGGGGCGGGGCCCCCGAGTGCGGCCGCGCGGGTCTCGGCGCCGGGTTTTACAAAATAATCACAGCCTGAAGAGCGAGACGGGCGGTTCAGTGCGGCGCCACCGCGAGGCCGGGAGCCGGGCGCGCAAAGCAGCTCTCAGGGAGGGTGCGGCCAAGCGCGGTCGTCGGCGCCCTCAGCGGCGCCGCCCGGTGCAGCGGGCGCCCTGGGCGCTCAGGGTACCCGCGCCGCCCTGCGGCCGGCCCCTCGCGGGGCGCGGCGCCGCCGGGCGGGGCCGACCTGCCTATTTTTCCCTGCGTGGCTGGCTGCCCACTGCTCCGCCCCCCCCACACCCCGAACACACACACTTTTTTTTCCCCGGCCCTACAATTAATTTGTTAGGAGTAGCCCTGAAGAAGAAATTAACCAGTCAAGACAATCCGGCCTCCCTCTGTACGGGACAATTCGGACGCATCTAATAGTAACCGGGCGTTAGAAGCTAGCTCGACTGTTAAGAATTAAAAAAAAATAAAAGAGCGAGGGAGGGAGGGAGGCCCAGGGAGAGGGTGTGCCCCAACGTTGTCTTCAGCTGTTTTGGAGGGAAGTTCAGGGAGCAAAGAGTCTGAACTCCTGGGTCTTCCCGCCTCGCCTGGTGGGGCGGGGCGAGGTGCGGGTTAAAGAGCACAGACCTCGGAGTACGAACGCCAGGCTGTGCTATTTATGAGCTGTGAGACTTTGGGCGAGTCCCTTAACCATTCTGGGCTTCGGTTTCTTCCTATAAAATGAAGGGGTTGGGAAAGATGACCCTCTAGGGCCCTTGCCAGCTCTAGAACTTCAATTCTTCTGCAGAGACAATCCGGAGGAGCACTGTACTAGGAGTCAAGGAACTTGGGTTCTGGTCCAGACATTGTTTTAGTCTCGGTTTACCCAGCCCTTAAGTGGCGCCATCTGTACCCCCACAGGGTTCTTGTGAAGACTGTGAACACTGTGAAGCGCTGTGCGTTCTTACACGTCACAGATCCGGTCCTCAGTTTCCTTATCTGTAAAGTGGGGGAGTTGCTAGGAAAGAAAAATAGAGCCGGGAACTCAAAGCTTTCCCGGGGCTCTATATAAAGCGCTGGCGTTTCCGGGACGGCTGGCGGCATCTGGCCGCCCCAATGGCCCCAAGATACGGTAATCCCAAACAATACTCGGGGTCATTGTTTACAGCTATAAAACACATTCTGTCCTGAGCTCCATCCCCAAGGACGAGGCTGGCCAGACTCCTCGCACCTCCGCCCGCCGCCCTCCGGGCAGAGTCCCCAACTCCGCGGGCCCTGGAGAGGTGTGCGGCTGGCGGATGTGCACACCGGCCGCGGGCACTGGTGGGGGGGGGTTGTTTTGTTTGTTGTTACTGCCGGTTCATCCCTGAGTCCTGCCTGCCTGCATGTTTACGCGCCTCTCCCAGCAGGACTGAGTAAATGCAGTTCTTTGACGCAAAACCGATCAACCCTTTCCCCAGCGGCAGTGGCAAAACCAGAAAACTGGGGGTGGGGGAGGTGTCGGGGAGAGCGCAGGAAAAGAAATCGTGACACTTTCTCACTCGCCTCTCCGTCCTCTTCTGCGCCACACGCCACCCCCCCGCCAAGCGCCTTAGCGAGATCTTGGGGGGGCTGCAAAGCGAGGCGCGGCCAGGACCCTCCCGGGGGGCAGCCGCGTGCTGAAGCGGCGCGAACAGATGCACTTTTGGTTTTCCTTTGAGCACCGCGGCTGCCCGGCCCTCCCCCACCTCGCGTTCGAAAATCCGGGCGCTTCTGGGTCTCTCCCACACAGTCCTTCCAGTAATGCGGGGGGAAAGGAGGAGGGGGAAAGGGAGCGGGAGCTTCCTCCGCGGCCTCCGCCGTCCCGGGCGCGCCCAGGCCCCGGCCGGCGCCGCCGGGAGCGCGCGGGCGGGCGAGCGCACCCTCGCGCCCTCGCCCGCCCCCGCCCTGCGTGCTCCCGGGCCCTTTCCTTTCTTGTGGGTTCCCGTAAAGCCCAGCAGCACCGAGACGTCTGCAGAGCATCACGGAATCTGTGCTGATGCAAGTCGCTAGCCTCCCTTTGGTGCGCGCGGCCTGCCTCGGAGCGCTTTGATCCCGGTCTTCCCCAGCTCCAGAACTTGGGCTGGCTCCCTCTGGCCGCCCGGAGGCCTGCGTTCCGCGGCCTGCCCTCACCTTTCAGCCCCCGAAGCGCGAGACCCAGAGCTGCGCCCCGGTGCTGCGGAGACGGGCCCTATGGTCCGGTTAGTGCCTCAGCCAAACTGTGGATGCCAAACCGAGAATTCAACCTCCAAGCCCAGTTTATTGCTTCCTTCCTGAGGAATCATTTCTGATCACCCGGTTAGAAAGTGTCCTCTAGCTCCCTAGAATAACACACTACGAAGAATAGAGGCCATCATCCTTCACGGAGCCCTTACCGAGAGTCAGGCACCAGGCCAGTTACTTTAAGGGATTGTCTCATGCAGTCCTCCCAACAAATGTTTAGCATGGGTATGACTCCCTGGTTGCAGATGAAGAAAATGAGATTAAGTAACTTGTCCAGGAGATTTGGTTAGTGGGTTAGTGATCTGGTTGGAAATGCGGCTGGGCCTCTGCAACCTACGGTTCTTCCTCTTACCCAGGACACGGCATGACCTGCCTCCTACTGGCATGTCTGTTTCTCTCTTCCTGGTCTCCAGAAAGCATAGACTTCACTTGGTGCATGACTTTGTCCTACACTTAGCGGTACTCCTTAGTTCTTAGCTGAATAAATAAACAGCCTAGCATCATGGTTCAGCTTAGGGAAAGGTCATGTCGGGTGTGAGAAGCAGAGGAGAGAGAAAAGGGATAGGGAGAAGAGGATTGCTGGGGACTCTCTTCTCACTGTCTCTCTGGGTCCTCCCTGGTGGGCAGTGACCTTTCCATCTCCTCCTTCGTCCCTCCAGCCCAACGTTTGGTCCCTGACTTGAATCCCAGAACGGCTGCCTTCTCTGGGCTGCACTGGCCCACACATTTGAGCACTGGACAGTTCGTGAAACCTTTCACATACATGGCCTCACTTGTCCTCACACGACATCGCTGCCAGGGACGTGACAGCAATGGGGTTGACTGGATTGCCAAAGAGGAGGCCAAGGAACAGAATGGCAAGGCAGCCTACTCAAGATGTCCCAGGCTGTGGGTGTCAGAGCCTGAGCTCCAAGCCATCCCCCTTGACTTTATACCCAGTGCTCTGCCCGTCACCTACACTCCCAGCCTCGACGGGCCAGAAGCAAACTCCATGTCTTAATGATAAATGGTCCTTTATGCATCGTGCCTAAGCAAACCTGCCATCATTTCTCTGTAGTAAGCCATACATTTTGATGATCTTTGAACATTTCTGAAAGCTGGTGTGTCTTATAATCAATGACTATTTAATATGGAAGCATTTGAGTTCGTCCAAAGATCTCTGGATCAGTGAGGAGTCTATCAGGAAACAGACTTGGACCCAGCTGGCTCAAAGGAAGAGGCTTTTATGGAGAATCTCCTCCGGATAGAGATGAGGGCAGGGCTAAGAGAACAAGGGACCTTGGCACCCAGAACCTGGTAACAGCTGGAAACTGTGACCACCCCTAAGATTGAGAAGCGGAGGAAACAATGTTATTAGAGGCTGGTGTGCACTGGTGCCGAGGAAGAGGGCCACCAAGGAGGACAGAGAGAAGCAGCCACCTCCAGAGAATGCTGGAGGGGGTGGCGTTAGGGAGGGAGCCAGACCCCTCTCTCTCATCCCCTCTCCCCATCTCTAGCCAAAGGCAGTCCACTGAGGTCAGCCCCCCAGGACATACAGAAGGGCAAAGAAGGGTGAACAGTGGGTCGGGTGGGTGTGGGGAAGGGGGAGGCACACTCTGCAAAGTGGGGAGTAACGATATGAGGATGCTGTTAAGCCCAGGTGTATCTTCTCATGGGTGGCATTTCAGGATGGGGGCGGGATGCAAGGCCATCAGTGGGTCCCACGCCTCACCCTGAGTGGGGTTGAGCTTCAGAATAGCCTGCACAGCCTTTTCACACTGCACCTCCCCTCCTTTTAAATCTTACAGATACACCGAGCCACGAATCCTAAGGGAATGTGTCCTCTCCCTCAGGTGTGGGGGCAGAAGACAAGTGGGGAACTACGGATGGAAAAGCAAAAGCGATCAGCATCTGGGGGAAAGAGCCCAGTGAAGAAGCGATGCTGGCTCCCTCCCCTGTGGCCTCCTTTAAATTCCAAGGAGGACCCTCCCAGCCTAAGTGAGGTGGTGGCCGTACCTGTGCTCACCACGGTTCCCATTTCGTGTGCAGGGCATGCGCTAATGAGAAGAAATGAAAGGATGTCCAGACACCCTCAGTCTAGAGGCTGGCATAAATAGTAATATTGAAACTGCAGTGTGCTGCATCGGGCTGACCGTCCCACGTTAAAAATTCAAGCCCTACCCTAAGAGGAGGGCACTGTATTCACTGTATTTTTACCGCAATAACACATAAAAGCAAACAGCAAAACCTTTTGTTGCCTTAGCCGACCTGTGGCGTTATACTGAAGTTTGTGCAAGACTTTTCAGAAAGCGTATGGAAAGGAGGCTTTTCTGGCCACCTGCTTATGGCCCCGGAAGACTCTGAGTAGTCAACGCCCCAGAAAGACTGCAGCAGGAGGAGGGTACCTCCCAGTTCATATTTTTTTTAAGCCAGGCCCATTCCAGAGATAAAGCATGCAGTGCTATTATTCAGAAATTATCTTTAGGAGTTAGAACAGAAGCTACTCTTTGTGGGGTCCGCAGAGGAGGAAGAGGAAAACTTCCCTCAGTGCTCATTCCAGGTCTCAGAGCTGAGCAAGGAGAGGCAGCTTAGAGGTTGGGATCCCAGCTGGGAAACAAGAGGTCCAAGCATGACGATGCTGTGGCCGCCTGTGTGACCTGGAGTAAGTCTCTTGACATCTCCAGACTTGTGCTTCCTCATCTGCTGCTCAGAAAGTGGACGGAGCATAGGGTCTGTCTTAGGGCAAAGGGGAGGTAGAGAAGTCCTAAAGGGGGAACGTCTTTCCCTGCCACTCCTCTGTCCAGAATGAGTCTCCTGCCAGGCTGCTTTGAGGTCTGCTCAGGAACATATCTTTCCACCCTCCTGTTCTAAGGACCCAGAAGTCCAGGAGAAAGGGGCTATTTGGCCCCAGCGTGAGCTCCCCTCCATCCCCTGCACTGTGCCATTCCCAGGACAGAGAGCCTCCAGGGAAGTTCCACCCACTTCTAATCTGATCTGATCGGAGCCCAGGACCCTGCCAGGCTGTCACAGCCATCCATTGGCATGCTGGGAAAAGGAGAGCATAAGACAAGCCTGAAGCCTGGATGGGCTCTGCCCTCAAGTGGCTCCCAATCTAGCGAGAAGCAGCAGGAGACACACACACAGCAGTGGGGGCCTCAAGCAGTCACAATGGGGACACCTCTAAAAACCTTTTATAGGGCTTACCTTGCACCAGACAATGTTTTAATTGAGTCATGTATATTAACTCAGTTAATATTCACAGGTACTCTATGAGGTGGTTATAATTATTATTCCCAGTCAACAAACGAGGAAAATAGAAGTCAAGAGAGGTAAACTCACCCAAATTTCCAGAGCAACACAGAAACAGAGCTGGGATTGTGAACATGTGTATCCAGGCCCCAGACTCTTGGTACAGAAGATGTTAATGAATCTTCCCAATCACATGGCACTGGGCCATTACAAACCATCTCTACACACACGGACACGTCACCCACTAGGGTTTTATCCGATCTTCTCAGCGGTCTATGCAGCAGACAGGGCCCACATTACTGGTCCTCTCTTCCAGATAAAGAAACTGAGGTTGAGGTAAGGTAAGTCATGGGCTCAAGGTCACACCAAGCTTGCATGTGGAGCAGGGGGTATCCAGGTCTCCTGACTCCCATGGGTCAGGCTTCCTGCTTTTCTCCTCCACGTACTGGGCCCACAGGGGATATAAGTGGAACCCAGAGAAAAGCCAGAACCAGGAGACCTAGTTACTTGTTCCAGAGCACCTGAGTTGGCAATCTGTAACTTGCAACGAAGAGAGTTACCTCACATACCTGTGAGCGCACAGAGAGCACCTACTGTGTGCACTTACTCTTTGCCAGACATTTCAAGAAAAAGACAGACAGACAAGGAAGTGGCCATTCTCCAAGAATTTGGAAAATGATGAGGGATGAGAAAGACTCTCAAACAGCTTTACTACAAGTCATAATACAATAAACCCCCCAAGGGAGCTCCCAGGGTTCTCTAGTTAATGCAGAGGCTGAGACTGTTTTCAGATGGAACACATCCAAAAAGGCCTCGTGAAGGTGGTGGCCATGACCCTGCCCACAGGTGTCTGATGGGATGCTGCCAAGGTGAAGGTCGGGGAGGGTGCAGAGCAGGAGCATTAGAAGGGTCCAGGTTCAGGAAAGTACGTGTAGGCTGGAGCAAGAAAAAGTTGAGACCAGGGGAATGGCCTGGACTGTAGTCCGGGCGGGTGTTCCAATATCGGCAGGGATTCCCTGTGGAAAAAGAGCTAGGCCTACTGCTCTGCCCTATGGCCCCAAAGATGAGGCTAGGGCTAAGGGCTGGTGTTGGGGGGGGGCAGAGTTGCCCCCAGCCTCAGGAGTCAGCACTGCCTGTGAATACCACGGGAAGTCTGGGGGAGATGTTCAGAAAGAGGCCGGGACCCAGTGGGTGTTGCAAAAGGGATTCAGAAACCAGATGGGAGTCTGAGTCAGCTGACCCTGATGATTCTGTGAGCTCCACACGGACTTGGAAATGTCCCGAGGCTGGCCTTGGAGGGGTTTGGATTTCCTTCCAGAGGCAATGCTGATACACACCAGCTTGCAGAGTGAGGAAAGGAGGCAGGAGCAGGGCTGGGGTCAGAGCTTCACCCGCACCTGTGAATTTCTTTTATAAACACACAATTTAGTGTAGGAGATGGGTCGTAGAGGAGGCCTAGGATTCTTGTACAATTGTTTTAGGTTGGATAATGGCATGCATTGTGCTTCTCTAAGATAATATCCATATTTTTAAAAATACCTATTAAAGAACATAGGGATGAATGACAATGTTTGGGTTTTGAGTTAAAATAGTTCAGCAAGACGCTAGCAGTGAGTATATTGTAATGTATAGAGCTGTCGAATCACTCACTATGGTGTGTACCTGCAACTGATGTCACCTTGCATGTCACCTGTACTTCGGTTCAAAAGAGTGTTCTCGGGGCGCCTGGGTGGCTCAGTTGGTTGAGCATCTGCCTCTGTCTCAGGTCATGATCCCAGGGTCTGGGAGCGAGCCCCACATTATGCTCTCTGCTCAGGGGGGAGCTTGCTTCTCCATTTGCCTGTCACTCCTCCTGCTTGTGCTCTCTCCCTCTCTCTGTGTCAAATAAATAAATCATTTTTAAAAATGTTCTTAAACATTTCAGCAAAAAAGGGGAATTATATATTTTTCACACACGTATATATACACAAGAATATACATATATACATGTGAATATGTATATTACACGTACACATAGTCAACAAGTATAATGTTGATCAAAAGAAACCAGAGACAAAATGATACCTATGGTCCCATTATATAAATTTTTTAAAAGGCAGAATGAGTGTCTGATGTGAGAAGTGAAGACAGCGGTTGCCCTCACGGGGTCAGGCAGACGGGGGTGGGGCAGGAGGGCCCCTGGTGCCGGCCGGTTCTGTCTCTGGGCTGGAGCAGACTGACGAAGGTGTGTTCACTTCGCGAACACTCGGTGAGCTCTGTATACCATTTGTGCACTTGAATGGATGTATGTTGTCTATTCAACAAATTTACCCCAAAATACCACTCCCCACACACACACGTATGAGAGGAAAAGAGATTGAATTGCGACATATACGAGACAGAGAACAATCAGGAGTGTGCATGAGTCCTGCGTGGGCAGTTCTTGAGAAGAGCACGAAGACGTCCTCTAAGGTATGCCTTAAGCATAAGATTTCGAACAATTTTGAATGCTCCCCTCAGGGTAGCACTTTTCTCCCCCCACGAATCAAGGGAAACACACCATGGGCTGCAGCCCTGTGTTTGAAAAATCCAACGAAGCTCATCACCCTGGCGGCAGGGGGAGAGGACGGAAGGGAGCAGGAAGGACCCAGGGTGGAGACACGGGGAGAGAGCTAGGGAGGGACCACGCAGGCCAGGGGATGGGAAGGCAGAGTCCAAGTTCAAGGTTCTGGCTGAGGAGTGCCCACCACTCACTCCCGCGGTTCAGGGTGTGCTCCGACGCAGAGGGCAGACCTGCGGACTCAGCCGGACACCCCAAGGACAACACACACAGAAGCCCTACTGAGCACTGGCCTGGGTGTCAGCACGCATGTGTCAGCCGGCACCCCACGGGTCAGCTGCTGTGGGTCACTGGGCACACGGGCTGCCTTGATGGACCCGTGCCTCTAAAGACACACAGAGCCTGTGGAGTGGAGGCGCTGTTATCTGCACAAGTGAGCGCATCATGCCATTTCCTGCGGGGGCATGAAAGCCCTTGAGAGGGCAGGAGATGTTCCTGGAAAGAAGGAGCGAGGGAGTGGGGGGGGGAAGAGAGGAAGGAAGGGAGGGAGGGAGGAAGAAAGGGAAGGAAAGGAGAGAAGGAAGGAGGGTGGGACTCCACTTTTTTGTTTTGAGGTTTTTGTTTCAAGGCAGCTGTGATGTTTCCAGAAACAGCCCTGGGTCTGTAGACAAAAGACAAGGTTTGATGCCCAGCTCTGCTACTCAGAGCTGCCAAACCTCGACAAAGTCACTTTATCTCCAGACACTGAGTTCATTCACCTGCAAAGTGGGGTGAAGACGGCTGATTTGTGCAGAACTCAAGGTGACGGAAAGGGCCATGGGCTTAGATCAAAGAAACCTGGGTTCGAATCCTGCTTCTGAGAGCCAAGGGACCCTGGCAGTTACTAAATCCCTCTGAGCCTCACTTTCCTCCCTTGTGATGTGGTGACAGTAATAACCCCAGGGCCGTGGGGAGGGTTATGCGTGTATGCCTTTATATAAATATCCATCCACCATCTATTTATTTACACTCTGCCTTACTCCCAAAAGGGTTTCTGAGGCTCTGGGGAAGATTCAGCAAACAACACGGGAAGGGCCCAGCACGTGCTTAATGCTGGAAGCATAGCATTCCTTTCTTTGCCAGTCTCACAGGGCTGCGGCAAGGCGCAAATGGGATAATATTTCTGAAAAGGCCTCACAAACTGGGAATTTCCATACAGGTGAGAGCTAGAGAACATGGGAAAGAAGGGAAGGGTTTGGGGAAACTGAGGCAGGAACGGCCATCTAGCCACCACACAGAGGAAGAGCTTGAGCTCTTGGAGCCCAGAGGTCTTGTGCCCACCAGCTAGGGGCCCATACGCTTAATGCATAAAGCAATTCCATGGCTACGGGGGTCCTGTGCTGTCAGAGCTGGAAAGAACAGGAGAGATCGGGTGTGCCGCCCACCCCTCCCCACCAGCCATTATACAGATGTAGACACTGAGGCTCAGAGAGGGAAACAGGCTTGTTCCAGGTCACCCAGGGCAGCGGCGGCTGAGCTGGGACCAGACTTGTTTTCTGATGCCAAGGGCAAGGCATCGTGCCCACTGCCTCATGACCTCTGGAGCCTGGTGCATTTCCCTCACTCTGGTCTGCTCCCTCCCCCCCCCCAAGGCCAGTCTGCAGGAGCCTCCCTTCCCAGGGTGTATTCTAGGAGCTTCAGACAGGAAGGCTTGCTCCCCTCCTCTGCTAAGTGTGTCCGGGGCCCCACCCCAGATGATGTGCCCGGGGGCTCCTGAGAAGTGGCTCTAGCCAATGGACATGACCCACAGCCGAGAGCAAACACAGAGCCTTATTGTTAGGGACACTGATTACTGCACTGGGTTGGGCATTTATTTATTATCACATCTATTTCTTTTCATTAACAGAAGGCAAACATTCCCCACCGCAGTGCCTGGAAGACTACTACCTGTAGCAGAGGACAGATGATGTCTCTCCAGGCTGGGCTGGGAGCAGATCCAACCCACTTCCATGGTCCTTCCGTCAGATCCAACTCAGACAAGGGTAGGAGAGACTCAGGTCAGACTAAAGGAAGAACTGCCCACACCATCAGGATCCAGAAGCCGCGTTACTAAATAACCACAAACGCTGTGGGGTGGGACTGGGAGCCAGACAGACCTGGTCCTGGTCTTCGCTTTGCCTCTTGACTTTCGGCAGCATACGAAACCTCCCTGGGCCTCAGTATTTACACGTGTAGAGTTTTAAAGGCTGTGAGGACTAAGTGATAGACGTGTGAGAGCAGCTAGCATCGTGGCTGTGACGGGCACTGAAAAAATAGTCACAAAGCCGTGTCTGAGAGCACAGTCCCCCTGTCAGCTGACGGGCTCTGTACAAGCTGGATCCCAGCCGGGTTGCCCCTTCTGGGGTTTTAAAAACAGGAGAGGATAGAGGCCCAGGTGTATCTCTCCTGGAGGCAGGGGAATAAACCTGGTGGCCTTTCAGTCCACCCTATTCCCCTTCTTTACCTTTCATTTTAATGTTTCTGTCTTTCTCTTGGGCCTGGAGTTGGAGCTCCCTGCCCCCACCCCTCCCCTCCTCAGGCTCTCTCCTTGCCCTTGGGACACCTCCTTCAGGCTCTTCTCTTCCCTGACCAGGAGCACCCTTCCCTGGGGAGGCCCAGATTGACTTTTTGCTCCCATCTCATAAGATCCAACCTCTTTGAGATTTTCACACCAACACCCTGCCCCCGCCCCCCCGCCCCACACCAAGCAAAGTTAGGAGGGATATAGTTGGACCGTCAGCAGAAGCTTCCGTGGAAAAGCTAGGTTCAGAGGTAGCGTTACCTAAACAGGGAGGGAGGGCTGAGCAGGTGGGGTCTGAGGTCGAGGTAAGATCTGGATCCTGGGGGTGAGCAGGTCCCGCGGGGCAGAGCAACAGAGATGCTCCTTCCTCCCCTGGCTTCCTCCCGCAGGCCCGGGTCTTGGTGGTGCTAGGCAGGGACCAGAGAGGCCTGGGGCCCCTGAGAGGAAGCCATGACCCACAGCCTTGGCCAGCTGTCTGCGGCTTGAGGGAGGGGCCTCTCATGTTCCAGATTCTTGCCTCTCATCCTGTAATGGATCGTTCGTGACCTCCCACAAAGTTCTTAGCAACAATTCTGGGGATGGGAACCAAAGACCATGAATTTGAACTCAACGGTTTGGTTTACCTTCCTTTGTGAAACCTGGAAAAGACCCCCAGGCATCACAGAGACCACAAAGCAGCCCGGAAGTTCTGCACGGTGATAAAAGATGGTAGTCGATAAAGGGACTCTATTTTCAAATTAGTTTGGAAAACACTGGCTTGAATGGGTAACTCTACTCAGGGCTTCTTAGAGCCTTTAATATGCCAGGGCAAGTTCTGAATAGCCAGGATGCTTTTCCCAAAGGTGTCCCATGGAAATAGTAATTCAGCCAGCTCTCTGGCGTTGTGGAGAGGAAACTGAGGCACAAGGTCCTAGGGACGGAGCCACCAGTGAGTCCAGGTCTCCTGACCCCAGAGACTGTACACTGTCCCTGACATCAGGACTAAGCTAGCTCATACTTTGTGTTTTTATATTGTAATCAGGGGCAGGGGTGGTAGGAATGCAAATTTAGATGTTTTTTTATGTGCTCAAAGGCCAGAACTAGGACCAATGGGTAGAGATTCCTGCTGAGGAGAATTTCAGCTCCACCCAGTAAGAACTTTAAAATAATTAGACCTGTCTGGATGTGAATTGAGCCAACTCATGAGGTAGTGAGCTTCCCACCACTGGAGGTATCCAAGCCCTCCCCGGCTGACTGATCACTGCAGAGGGTTGAATAGTGCCCCCCAACCTCCGCACGCAAAAGAAATGTCCACCACTGAATCCCTGGAACCTGTGAATGTGGTCTTATTTGAAAAGTGTCTTTGCAGGAATAATGAAGCTTAGGACCTCAAGATAAGGAGGTCATCCTAGGGTATCAGGGGAACAAGTATCCTCATGAGAGCGAGGCAGAGGGCGATGATACACACAGGGGGAGAAGGCGATGACGTGAGGTCACCAAAGCTAAGGAATGCCAAGCCATCTGAAGCTGGAAATGTCCGTGCTGACATTTTGATTTTGGACTTCAGATCTGCACAACTATGAGACAATAAATTGCTGTTGTTTAAGACCAGCACATGTGTGGTAATTCGGGACGGCAGCCACAGGAGAAGGGTGGAGACCAGGATGCTGTCAAGGGGAGATGAGCACAGGTGGCTAAGGGTCGCTGCGTGGAATGATCCTCAGGGTCTGTCCTGACCCTCTGCCCACTGGTCATCACCCCTTGGGACACCTGCGATTCCGTACTGGGAAGCCCGTGCTAGGCTTTCCCATCTGTCCCGGGCAGGGGGAGCCACCGGGGTGGAAGACCCAGGTTAGGAACAGCACATGGAGGTGGCTTAGTGGCCACCCGTGGCTGGTTCTTCTCGTGGCCACCAGCAAAAACACCCGCGTTGGCCTCTGGCAGAGTGTCCCTTAATGTCAGGGAACCTGTGAGCTGCGTCCACGCCCTGGTGGGTCAGACCATCTCCACTGAGTGAGCAGATGGCCTCACAAGCAGGGCCATGTGTCCACCAAGCTGGGTGTGCCGTCCGTCCTCGGGTCCCCTGCCTCAGTGACAGACTCAGTCTATTGCGACCCCCCCACACACACATGCAGCCCCACGTACAGCCTGCCCCTCGCTGGCTACACGCATACACTTCTCCATGCACGCAGGGCCTCTGTCGCAACAGCTGGTGCCCAGGGACAAGAGAGAACACGCCCGTCTGCCCGTCTCATCTTGCATCGGTCCGTGGCAGAGCGAGGCCAAACCCGAGTTGTAGGGCAGGGGAGGGGGCTACGTTTGACGGTCTCAGCAGCAAGCTGGGGAGGCCTGAGGACAGGAGAGAGAGGGGCTGAGCCAGTGCCCGCCGCAAAGCTGCCGACTGCCCAAATGCCCATGGTCCTTCATAAAGCCAGTCTCAGCTGCTTCTTCCTCAAAGCCAAGACCCCAGCCAGTTGGGGGCATCGGAGCGGCTACCTTCCTCCTCGGGGAGCACAGTGAGCTTTGCCCACCCGGGCGAGCCAGGCCGGTGCTGGGCCGGAGCCCCAACCCTGGCACACCTGTGTGTGTGGTCTGACTGGCTCACCCAGAGCCCAGCTGGCCCTCAGGGGCGGGAAGGGCTTCCAGCTGCCCAGCTCCCATCGCAGCAGAAGCCCTGCCAGCCCCCCACCCCGACAACCCCACACACCCCAGCCCCGAGACCCTGGACAGTCTCGGAGGTGGCCCTACTTTACTTCCTGGTTCCTGTTCTCCACTTTCCAAATTCTCCAGACCCCCATATCCAAGTTCAGGGCGAAGGGAACATGGCATTCTCCCCTTTCTAGGTCAGAAATGTTTTGTAACTACGCCCTCAGGCTCTGTAAATGTTTGCTCGCAGGGTTGTTTTGCTCAGCTGGGGCAGGGTTGGGCTGAAGCCCCCCTGTCCTCGATTGCCTTTGCCCCCCCCCTTCACCACCCTAATTTCAGGCTCAACTGTGCACATTTAGGGCTTAATTAAACTCTTGTCTTGCTTTCAGAAGAGACATTTTCTGCCCTAGGGAGTTGCTACTGTGCTTTGCGAGGAGGGCAGGTCTGAGCAGGCTCTTGAGTAAAGATCTGCCGGGAGGGAGAAAGAACATCGCCTCCTGGAAGCGGCAGAGCAGTGGCGAAAGGGGAGCCAGCAGAGCAGGAGGCAGGGAGGCCCCCAGCCTCAGTGAGGCCACCTGCAGGCACAGAGGGGCCTCCCTGCCGCCACTGCCACGGCTTGCCGCTCAATTATCACAGGTCACACTGTCCAGGTCACGCTGTTCCCGGTGCCCGCCCTGCCCTGCCCAGCCAGCAGCAGCCTCCAGCACCTTCCGCCCACTGCTGGCCACACCCTGGACTCGCCATCTGAGATTCCTCCCAGGAGGCCAGGCCCCCACCCCCCGAGGAAACTCGGCAGGAGGAGGAGGTCCAACAAGTGGGCTCTGTGATCTGGGCCCTCAACCCCGAGGATGGGCCTGCCTTGCACTGATTTGAGGAGGGGCTCTGTGGTGCAGAACATTCTAGAGAAGCATGTCTCAGAGAGATGCATGGGTTGGAGGCCTGGGTCTGCCACTTCCTACCCAGCAGATGATTTCATCTTCCCTCGCCTCCGTCTCCTCATCTGTACCTTGGGAGTGCTGTATCCTCCCACAGGTGTGGAGGGGTTGAAAGAGGCCACATGGGAGCGAAAGCTTTTCACTACCTCAGGTAAAAGGTTACACACATCTTAGTGTTTCTGTTAAGGCTAAGCAGGCTGTGAGCAAAACCACTAATGGAGCTTTTGGCATTTTCCCCCAAAGATCGCTCCACCCTCCTCTCCCTAAGCCCTGCACCCCACCTGTTCTAGTCCATGAGCATATCTCTCTGCATGCTCACCCCCTCACCGTGACAGGAGCTGAGCTTGCCGTTCCCTGCATCCCTTTCCTCAGGCTCCAAAAGCCCCCTCAGGTGTTACTCCATTGGCGTTTTTACCAACAGGGGAACTGAGGCCATTGTTCAGACCATCCAGCATGTTTGGGAGGGTCAGGGGCCAGAGCCAGGTCTCTCCACACCCTGCTGTTGTCCCAAAGGTCCTGCCACTGTCACTGGAATGAAACTGCTTTCTAATGAATTCTCCGAGCTCATGCAGGGGCAATCATTAAAAACAGAAAAGATTCTGGGGAGTGTGGTGCTGAGTCAGGGGGTTGGGGACTGTCAGAACTGGAAAGGACCTCAGAAGGCTTCAAGGTAATTCCTTTGGAGAACTGGGCCCAGGAGAGAAACAGTAGCTGCCCGGTCCCATGACCTGGCCTCAAACTCTCCCTGAGCTTCACCGGCGGGGAGGTTCACTGCTCAGCCTTCTGTCCCAGGAAGCATGGTTCTTTCCAGAGAGGCCCCCAGGCAGGACATGGGAGGCTGCCCCAGAGCCCAGAGGGAAGTCCATGGGGCCACTGTCCCCAGATGATACCCAGTCATCCCAGGTGACCCTGCTGTTTCCATGCTTCTGAGAACTTCCCTAAGGGATGACACGGAGCCCAGGACAGGGGGCTTTTCATCTTCCCCTGGGCTGCTGCCTCCAGCACTTCAAAGCCCTTCCTGACATGATATCATTCAACCTCAGCCTGCCCATGGGGGGTTGGGAGGGAGTCAGGGCTGCTGGATGACTCTGGACTTGGGGGTGGGGGAAGGGAGAGGTTGTTGAAGAATGTGACTTGTCCAAGGTCACACCCTTGAGCAAGTCAGTTTTCCTCTGTGTACCTCGGCTTCCTCGGCTCTGAAATGGTGGCCAGTGATACCTAATGTTACCTGGATGGCTCGTGGCATAATTAGGGGCAAAGAAGGCAAAAGCACATCATTTGGTCCACGGTCGGTGAGAAGAAATGGTGGCTTCCTCAACCAGCCAGTTTGCTCACCTGTGAAATGGGAACAAGAAGCCCTACCTTATAGGTAGGATGAGACTAAACGACAAAAGTGCCTTGTACAGGGTCTCGGCCTACACTGGGTGCCCTAGAAATGTTGCCTCTCTTCCCCAATCTCTAGGCCAAGCCAGCAAAAGCATGCCTATGGGCCTCCTTGTATTTTCCCAAGTCTCTCCAGAGCTCAGTGGCCCAGACTCCCCTCAGCAGGAAGGCTCTGCCGCTGCACCGCCAGCTTCCCCGCCAGGCGGGGTGGAAGCCCATGTTGTCTGAGCTGCTCCCAGGGGCCGGGGGCTGTGAGTTCCAGCCCTCGTGGGGCTGCCAACTTATTGTGTGGCCTCAAGCCAATCTCCCAGCTTCTCTCAGTTTCCCCACCAGTAAAATAGGGCTAATGACCATCAGCCTCCTGCACTGGGGTGTTGTGAGAATTAATTAAGGTTTGTAAAAGGCTTTGAGATCCAGGGATGAAAGGCACTGGAGAGGGACAGAGTGTTATTATCCATTATTAGTACTGTTATATTCCATCCAAAGATCTCAAAGTCTCTTACAGACAGTAATTAGTACCTTGCAGGGGTGTTTTGAGGGTGATTAGTCCCATTTCATATATGGGAAAACCAAGACACAGAAGTTAAGTCAGAGCAGGGCAGAAGGGGTAAGAATGACCTCACTATTCCTAGAATTTGTTGCCACCATGGCCCTTGTACTCCCAGCCCTCTGGGGTACACTCGGGCATCTTCCTTGAAACCAGTCAGCCAGGGGCCACAGGGGTTGGGGAGCCTCAGAGCTGGTACCCCATCACCCGTTTCTCTGATCCTTCCCTCCCCATTGCGCTGTCCCTGGGGAGCATGCTGGGGCAGCCCATCCCCGGAAGCTGGCACTGGGGGTGGGGAGGGCTGGAAGGAGGGCAGCAGGAGGCAATGAAAGCAGAGGGCATGAAGGGACGGGGAAAGTCAAGAGCCAGAGAGCAGCTCACTGCGGCAGGTCGCTAGGCACAGACTCTCCCTTCGTTTCCCAAACTCCTCTTGTCACCTTGGGGGCAGGATCACATTCAGGCTTGGGTAACCGAGGCCAGCCCAGCCTTCCAAGCTATCCCTACAGGGACAGTTGAGAGGGGGAAGAAGCACAAGGCCCCAAGACTGACGAGGTGGCTGATGCCAGATTGTCAGACCCACTGAGGTCTCCACGGACGAGAGAGCCCACAGTCCACCTTTTATAGAGGAGATCCATCATGCTCTCTGGGGACAATCAGGAGCCCCTGGTATGGTGGTTGGCTCCCTCCCGGGTGCTCTGCAATGTGGATACTGTGCTTATCCTTATGATTTTTTTAAAGTGCCCCAGAGCTAGTAATTTGAAGAGAGGTTGCAATTGTTTGCATCATAAGCCCTGGTTCCCAGTACGTAAAGTAAAATCAATGCATGCATGTGACAAGCCGCAGAGGTGTTCAATCGCAAACCCGGTCCCCCAGCCTGAATCCCCAGCAAGGCTGCCGGGCACTCGTCCTGCTTCACAGCCCCACTCCCTAGGACCTGGAGCAGCAGACGAGGGACACAGATACTCAGGGGTGTGCTGGTATCTTTAATAACAAGCTCTCAAAACACAAGACGAAACCAAAAGAACCTGACAGGCAGCATCTGCCACCTTCCGTGCTGGAAATCCTTACCATGGCTGACTTCAAGCTACCCAGGTGGCATTGACCAGCTCACAAATTCTTGAAACTCTGACACGGGTGACTCCTCGAGCTGGTTCAAGCCAGCTCCTGCACATTGCTCTCCTCTGAGACCTGTTTCTCCAAGGAAAGAGGGACATCTGCTACCACAGGGAGGGAGCAGGGAGGTCCCTTTCATCCCAAGTACTTCCTCCATTGGTTTTTCTCGGGCACGAGAAATTCCTATGAAACCTCTGTGCGAAACAGAGCCCTGACATGGATGGAAGGAAGGAGGACCCAGGTCCCTGTTCCAAGAATTGGATTTGTAGGGGTTCTTTTCCTGGAGGTTTCCTTGAGAGGGGGTAGCAGGTTGCTAAGGAGATGGGCATAAGCCAGGTAGGTTTTGATGAAGGGAAGGGAAAATAAGGGGTTCCAGGGAATTGCCAAAGCGAGAGGCCTTGGGACAGAGGCTCTGATTGAAGCCTGGCATTCTGAGCCTGCCCCTGGCTCAGACTAACAGGAGAAAAACAAAAACAACAACAACAAAAAAAAAAACTAGGAAGGGAGCATGAGAAACCTCTGTCAAATGACTGATCATATTCAGAAAACTGACAAAAGTTTACTACACCCACGATATAAGACCAAGATGATATCAAAAGATGCCATTGGAAAATAGAGAAGAGCTCTTTGAAATGAATTGTGCTGGAAAAGCTTTAAAAATCCAACAGAAAAGTCAGAAGGTAAAGTTGAGAAACTTTCCCAGAAAACTGAATGAAAAGGCAAAAAGTTAGAAAAGAGGAAAAATCAAAAGATTAAAAAATTAGAGAGTGAATCCCAAAGTTCCAACATCCGCCTATAATTAACTCCAGAAAAAGACAGTGGAGAAATTGTAGGGGAGAGGTAATTGAAGAAATAAATAATACGGGAAAAACTTCCCAGGACTAATGACATGGGTGACCAGTATGAAGGGACTCTCCCCCCGCAGCCACCCCTCTATCAAGTGCCTAGCCACCCGCAACAGAGTGCATGACTGCGAAATTTCCAAATGGAGACAAAGAGAGGAACCTAAAAACTTCCCTAGTGGAAAGAAAATAGGCCTGTGCCAAGGATCAGGAATTAGAATGAAATCCAACTTCTCAACAGGAATGTTGAAAGCAGCAGGACAGTGGAGTTATGTTTTTAAAATTAAGAAGGAAAATGATCTCCAGCCTATACTCAGGCAAACTAACAATGAAGTGTGAGGGTAGAAAAATATATACAGAATCTCGGACACGTCAGATCTCAAAAGAGATGACCTCCAGTCAATCCTTTCACTGGGAGCTGTTATGTAATGTACTTCCCCCAAAACAAGGGGAAAAGGAGGGATCTAGGAAAACCAGGGAATTAAACAGATGCATGGTAGGGGCGCCTGGGTGGCTCAATAGGTTAAGCATCTGCCTTCAGCTCAGGTTATGATCTCGAGGTCATGATCTCGAGGTTCTAGGATCGAGCCCCACATCAGGCTCCCTGCTCAGTGGGGATCTGCTTCTCCCTCTCCCTCTGCTCCTACCCCACCCTCTCCCCCTCTGTCTCAAATAAATAAATAATCTTTAAAAAACCACAAACGAACAGGTGAGTGAAGAGAAGTGATAAGGGAATTGAAGAGACCCTTCGGGATGGCCTATGATCTCTCATCTGACAAAAGGGGAGGGGGAACAGACAGCCAGAGGCGCAAGCCAGTAGTGAAAGTTCGGCATTTCTGTCTCAGGAATGAAAGGGGCAGTTCACTAGAAGTCAAGAACACCTGAGCATCAGGTCTGCGAATTTGCAGGCCACCTGTTGGCAGAGCTCCGTGAAAGCTATCTGCAGGGTAACCAGGGGTTTTAGGTTTATTCACTGATAATTTATTTTGAAATAACTTCGAACTTATAGAAACAGTTCAAGAGCTGTTACAAAGAACTTCTATATCCCCTTCATCCAGATTCTCTGTTAATATTTTAGCATATTTACACATCTCTGCGTGTGCGTGTCACTCTCTCTATATATAGATATACCTTTTATCCCCTGAACCCTCTGAGAACAAGTTGTAGACCTAGGATGCTCCATGACCCTGAAATACCCCACTTTGTATTCTCCCCAAACAATACCCTGTTGTCATTACTATCATTCAACCCTCCAAATTAGGAAATCGAAATTAGTGTAATGCCATCACTCAACCCATGGACCCCATCCACACTTCTCCAAAGGTCCCAACAATGCCTCATGTGCCTTTCTGGCCCAGGATCCAAGTCAAGATCCCGAATTGCGTTAGTTGTCATGAGTCATTGGTTTCCTTCAGTCTGGAACAAGTCCTCAATCGTTCCCTGTCTTTCACAACCTTGACTGTCTTCAAGAGCACAGGCCATTCATTCTGCATGATGTCCCCCACCCTGGGTCTCTCCAGTGTTTCCTCGTGCCTGGCAAGAATGCACCAGAAATGACGCTGTCCTCTTCTCAGGGCAGCACATCCGGGCATGTGTTTCCGACACATCCTACCAATAGTGATGCCAACCCTGATGACCAGGTCAGGTCGGTGCCTGTCAGGTTTCTACACCATGAACTCACCATCTTTTCCTTTGTCTTAGGTAAGTATGTGGTGGGGAGACACTCCAAGGCTACACTAATATTCTGTTCCTCGTCAAATCTCCACCCACCAGCCTTAGCATCCTTTGATGACTCCAGCCCCATCCAACCACAACTATGATGGCTGCCAAATGGTGAATATCTATTTCCATCACTCATCCTACATGTATTAATTGGCATTCTACTGTAAAGAGTTTTCCTTTCTCTGTCACTCATATCAATATGGACTCATGGATTCCTATTTTAATCAAAGGGTTATGATCCGTTACCATAATTATTTNGCTCATCCTACATGTATTAGTTGGCATTCTACTGTAAAGAGTTTTCCTTTCTCTGTCACTCATTCACTCATATCAATATGGACTCATGGATTCCTATTTTAATCAAAGGGTTATGATCCGTTACCATAATTATTTATTGTGATCCTCATGCTGTCTCAGATCCAGCCTTCAGGCAGACTCCTGTGTTGTTTTGATATGTCCCCATTATTCTTTGGGACAAAAAAGATGTTTCATTCTCATTTTATATTTTCCCTGTTCTAGCCCTGGGATCAGCCATTTCCCTGGTTCCTTTGAGTGGAGAATGGTATTTTAAAACTAAGATCTGGGAAAAAAAATAAAACTAAGATCTGCGCTTTTTTTTTTTTTTTTTTTTTAAGATCTGGGGTTTTGATGCCTTATTGCTACTGGGGTACCATTGCCGCGAGGTAATTGCCTCTAGCCCACAGCATTGATCGTCAGTTCCAGAGTAATGCTAAAAACAGTGGCAGAGCTGGGCCCCCTCTTCCTGTGCCCACTTTCATAGCAATATCACTAGGTTTCTGCATCATGCGTGGTTCTGGCTGTGGATTTGACATAGATATTTTAAAACCATATTAAGGAAGGATTGTTCTATTTCAATTTTGCCAAGTTTATTTTTTAATAAGCAGGTATGGATATTGAATTTTATAAAAGACATTTTTTGGCATCCCTCTAAACAGCCAAGTTGTTTTTCCTCTTTCGATATATTGATAATGACTTACAATATAAAATGTAACAGTATTAAACCATATCACTCTCCCTGAATAAACTCTGTTTGTCCAGGGTGTACTTTTTATCATATACTGCTTGAATCAGTGTGCTAATATTTTATTTAGAAATTGTGTATCAATATTCATAAGGGGAAAGAGCCTGGCATTCCCTGTCTGTTACTATCTTGGTTGGATACTGGCGGTGTCAGTGGGCTGGAAACAGAATGCAAGGGAGTTTGTGTGTCAGAAGTGTGGGGTCCTGGAGCTCCAGGGGAGAAAGGAAAAGAAGTGGGAGACAAGGAGGTGGGGGGCCCCACGAGGCATATGGGAGAGGCAGATCGCAGTCTGTTGAATTTGATGGGGGATCTTGAAGAATGGAGCCCTTCCAGGTAGGGTCAAGTCTCTGACTTTGGCCAGGGGGTGGCTTGCTGAAGAAAAGCTGAAAGGCCCCGGGGATTGGAGTAGTCAAGAAAGTGTGAGGCAAGGATCTGGATGGACCGCCCACCTGGGTGTTGAAATATCCCCAGGAGGAGGCCAAGAAGTGGGCAAAGAGTCAGTGCCAAGGCCACTGGGGTCATGGCCTGGAGGCTGGTGTGGCATGCTGGGGGATGGGTTGGCCAAAACCGCTGCCAGAGGGGCAAGAGGGANACTGCCAGAGGGACAAGAGGGACAGCTTTTCTAATCCTGACCCTAGGACCGATTCAGTTGCATGAATTACTGGCCAAGCCTGGCACAAGGTAAGCCAAGAGAAGCACCGCTGTTATTATTTGCACCAAATAATTCGATGTTCTTCAAGTAATGCTAAAAGGCATTTGCAGACACTACCCAAGAGATGTGATTGACAAATTTTCTGCTTACAGGCAGAACTGGGTATCTTTTCCCCCTTCCTCCCTCTCCCTTCCTCCTTTCCAGATCCTTCAGGCAGTGCCCAGGCATGGAGCCCAGAGCCCTCTGTCAAGCTGCGGGGACTTGGGCAAACTTGTCTGGAAAATGGATAACCACACCTCCCGGAGTTGGAGAAGGGCATCCGTGCTGAAACCACAGGCCGTCGGAATCCTGCCAGCGTGCTCCGCTCAGGACCGGCTGCTCGAAGGCTCAGTAGATACCAGGGCAGAAAGGGGAAGAGCAAGGGGTCACTGGTCCCGGCCTGGATTCCTACAGCCCAGGCAGAGAAGCAGGAAGGAAAGAGGAGTGCAGAGCTGGATTTTCTGTCCATATGGGTGGTAATCCATCATCCAAGATCCAGAAACACTATCCAGACACTGGGAACTTTGCGGCAGAAGAACACGGAAAGGCAGAGGTCCTGAGCCTGTGGTTAGGTGGGTGGTCTCTGCAGTTCCCCATTTCAGTTGGGAGCCAAGCAACCAGCCACTACCACAGGCCTTCATCCGGCCCATTTCCGGCCATGGTCTTCCTCCCAAAGGCCCCTCCTGGAGGCTCGCATGGTCACGGGTCCTTCCCAGGGTCCCTGCCAGGGCTGCCTCTCCCCTTGGGAAGGACCCTTACTCCTCAAGGGGCAGGGCATTCAGGGAAAGCCAGGGTGAACTTGGAGCCTTGTTCTAAAAGCACCTTATCACAGAGCTGGGGAGGGAAGGGATGGAGGACAGGAGAGGTGGGACTCCCCAGCACGAGCAGCTTCTCCTGGGGGAGGGCTTCCATGGGGGGCTCAGGCGAGGGGCAGTGAGGACACTGTTCGTACTCCTTCAGCATCAAGCATGTCCCTGCATCCAACCCGCACTTTACAGGTGAGTAAACAAACTCGGAGAGTTTGACTTACCGAAAGGGACAGAGTTGGTCCGTGTCGGAGCAGGATTTGAACCCAGATCCCTGGTGCAGCAGTGCTGGTGCCTCAGTCCCCTCCACATACAGGGCGCCGTATCTAGTGAGCAGCTGAGGTGAGCCCAACGCTCGGCCAGGGGTGATGTCAGGCAGCTGAGCACAGAGGCTGGGGTCCGGGAGGGAACAGGCCGGACTCCATCCCAGTTTGACCGCAAACTGTTGGGGGTCTGATGTGAGCTACTTAATGTCTCTGGGCCCCGGGAGCTTCTGGTGGCGAATGGGGATAATAGTAGTTCCCACAGGGAGATGTGAAAAAAAAAGAGCAAACCAGAAATTGTAGATGTGACCCAGAGTCAGCCAGGCCATGCAGCACCCCCATCCCAGGTCTATGCAGGACCGGTGTGAAAGCCCAGGCTCCGAGAAATGTAGGGCGCTCCCCAGGATTTCTGCAGACCCCCCAGAGTAGCGAGGTGAGACAGGGCCCTTCGGCCTCTGGCCCTGCCTGGCCTTTCTCTCTCCGTGCCACCCTGTAATAATCCAGGCCTGGCACCTGCCCCTTCCTCTCTCGCCATCCAAATTCCTCTCCCATTCTCAGAGGTCTGGGGCAGCAGGTGGAGGTCCTTACTGCTGAGTGGACTGGAGCACACAGGAGCTAACAGCTGCCACCTGCAGGTAGCACCCTGGGTTCTTCAAATGCCCTTCCAGTCACTTCCCTGTGGGGAGACTTGCACCTGCCCTTCCCTCTCCTGGCCCCTGAGTCCCAGGCCTCAGCTTCACAAGGCTCCTCCAGCCCCATCTCCCCTCTTCCCTTCCCTACCTGCTCCCTTCCCCTTCCCTGAGTGCCCTCCCCTCTCCTCCTTCCCTGAGTGCCCTCCCCTCTTCCCCTTCACTGAGTGCCCTCCCTCCCCCTTCCCCCTCCCCCCTCCCTGGGTCTTCCCCTCTCCACTCTTCTGTTAGGCAGTCCATTCAGCTTCCCCATCTCCTCCTGCCTGACTTCTCCTAGACCCTTCTCTGCACATCCAAGTCAGCCAGGTGCTCCCAGGACAAAATGCCCTTCTTCGAATGGAACCACCTTCTTCAACAGCAGTCTGGGTTCTTTTAAAAGGTGGGGGGTTGGGTCCAGGTGAAGTGATTTGCCTTTCCCAGAGCCAGCATGCTTCCTTGCTGGCAACCTGCCCTTAAGACGTTTATGGTCAAGCGGTGTAATAAAACCGATCCCTGTGTTGTTCTTTGTTAAGACCATTTGGAAATAAGATAAAATATAGTTCAAGGCTTAATGTAAACTCAGGGAGGGGAGCAATTTAGAGAACACAGGACAACCACTGGGCTCCACCCCCTCAGGCAACTCTCGCTCCCCTTACCGCTCACCTTTGAGAGGGGAAGGGGCGGGGCCAGATAAAGGGGCCTCAGAAAGGCCTTCTGGCTTCCTGGAGAAGCCCCGGGAGGGGCGACTGCGCCAGGCCCTGTGGCACCTGCTGCCCCTGCTCTCAGGACGCCCTGCCGAGGGGGCAACGTGCGCAGAGACGGCTAGAGGCCGAGGGCCTGCGCGCTCCTTAGAGGAGTGCTGTGAGCTGTGAGCTGCGGTTTACGCTGCACATGAGGAAGGCCGAGGAGAGAGAAGTGGGTCCCGCTTCCTGGCTCAACCACTGACTTACTTTG
The DNA here is from genome assembly GCF_002007445.2 of Ailuropoda melanoleuca. Taxonomy (NCBI): domain Eukaryota; kingdom Metazoa; phylum Chordata; class Mammalia; order Carnivora; family Ursidae; genus Ailuropoda; species Ailuropoda melanoleuca. The sequence goes on from NC_048221.1 coordinate 122,390,097, forward strand.
AACGCGAGCTTCCTCTCTCTGAGTCTTGGTTTCTCATCCTCGAAGAGGGAGGGCCTGGCTTCTCAGGTGGGGCCGGGCTGGGGGCTGGTCCAGCCAGGGTTCCAGCCAGCAGAGCTCGCTGGGCCCAGGAACCCGTCGGGGGCTGGGACATGGGGGACACCACACCTGTAGGAAAAGCTGCCTGGGGAGGCAGGAGAGACGCAAGAAAGGAGGCTGTAAAGGCTGAGCCAGCCTCCAGAGTCCACCCTGCACACACAGAAATCAACAGAGGAAATTTTATGGCCTCAGGAGCTTAAAGTTCTTAAGACAAACTATTGAAACAGTGGCCCCCAGCACCCTAATCAGCCACTGATTATTCCACACTGTCTTGGACCTGCTCAGTGCCAGGCATCGGACAAGGCCACCCCACCTACCCGATCGTACCCAACCTGACTCCCGCCCCTTCAGCGCCACCGTGGTGTTTCCATCATGCTCTGATCCCACCCCCAACCACCACCAGGACCCTCCTCCTGAAGGACTCCATCAACTCAGACCACCAGGCCACCTGACTGCCCCACATCAACCTTGGGTTTTGAGTGAATGAATGAATCAATGAATGAGTGAAGGAATGTTTTCAACAATGAATAGTATGGTGGGCGCCATTATGGCCGCCCAGGTCCCCTCTGGTGAAGGACTTGTTGCCCCAGCTGTTGGCAGTGTTGGTCAGCCATCTGCCCCTCCAGGAATGGTCTCAGCCATAGAGACCCACCTCTCCCCCGGGTTCACTCTCTCCCAGGGCAGTGCAGATTCAGTGACGGATGGATCCAAGAGCTTAAAGGCCCAAGCGGATGACTCCAAGAGCCCCCTCTGGTTCCAGAACTCCCATGGTGCTGTCTGAGGCTGCTCCCGGGCCTCCCTATGCAGCTTCCCTCTGCCCAGTCCTGCTTCTTTGTCTCCTTGTCCACGCGCTTGATCCCAAGGCCACTTCCTAAGAAACACCTGAGTACTAGCTTCCGTCTCAGAGTCTGCTTCCAGGGAGCCCAGCCTGGGACCCGGACGAGAGAGCGGGCCTTGCGCTCGAGAGTGCTCGGTCCAGGTCGGGATAGAAACAACAGCAATAATCACTACACAGAGCCCCCAATCCATCAGGCGCCATCCTGAGCATTCTGCATTCCTTACCCCTGTTAGCCAGGCCTCTCTCTGTTGAACCAGACAGACGCTGAGCCAAAATGGCCTAAGTAAAATTGAGAATATAGCAACTCACGTAGACCTCTTGCTTCAGCCACCGCACGATCCAAGTGTTGTCACAGTGCCAGGAGCCTGAGTCCCTGGCCCTCCTGTCCCCAGTGTTGGCTCCCTTCTCAGGCACAGTCTCTCCATTTGGCGGCTGCATTCGTTTCCCGGGGCCGCTGTAAGAAATCACCACAAACTAGGGCAGCTTAACACACAGAAAGTTACACTCCACAGCTGTGGAGGCCAGAAATCTGAAGTCACGGTATTGGCAGGGTCGGTTCCTTCCAGAGGCTCTGAGGGAGAATGGTCCCGTGCTTCTCTCCTGGCTTCCGGCAGTGACTGGCAATCCTTGGTTTGCTTGTCTTGTGGATACACCACTCTCACCTCTGCCTCTGTTGTCATATGGCCTTTGCCCTGTGCGTCTCTGTATCCAAATTTCCCTCTTTTTATAAAGATACCAGTTGTTGAATTAGGACCACCTAATGAAGTATGACTTTGTCTCAACTTGCTTACATCTGCAAAGATCCTATTTCCAATAAGATCCCATTTTAAGGGGCTCAGGACTCGAACATACCTTTTTGGAGGACACAATTCAACCCACATAAGTGGTTAAAGGCTCTAGCTAGTAACTCTGACGGAGAGAAAGTCTTAGTAACTGTAGCTGAAGTCCCAAGTATGAGTCCCACTGGCCTGGTTTGAGTTACATGTCCATTCCTAGGAACCTGTTTCTGTGGCCAAGGCCACAGAATATTCTCAGTGGCCAGGCCTGGGTCATGTATTCACACTGGAACCAGAAAGTAAGGCCAGCCCTATCTGGACCACATATCCAACAGCAAATCCAAATAATATCACCCAGAGAAAGACGAATGGATGCTGAGAAGGCCAAAATAACAGATGGCCCTCCACCTCATATCCTCCTGGGTGTGCTGCAGGCTAGACTTTATGACCATTTACTGAGAGGAGGATGGAAGCTCAGAAAAGTTACGTGACTTGCAGCTAGTTAATGGGATTAGTACTGAGCTGGCGCTCTAACCCAGGCCTTTATGGCTCCAAAATTGAGCTCTTGACCCAAAAAATGAATGTCAAGAGTTCTCCTCTATCACAATGGGATGGTCAGGCAGAGCCTCAGGGAGGAGGTGGGACCTGGGTAGTGCCTTGAGGAGAAGGGCAGGAGCACAGTCCAGAGGAAGGTGAGGCCTGGCACCTGAAGAGCCATGGTTCTCTCTCTGGTTGAGGAACAAGGTTCTCTTAGGGCATGGTGAGAAGAGTGGCTGGGAAATATGGCTGAGGTCGACCACAAGGTCTTCTGTTTTCCACAGACAATGGGGAGCCATTGAAGATTTATGAGCCAGGGAGAGACTTGGCCCTTGATCAGCTCACAAGGCATGTCTAAGGGTCCTCCAGGAAGCAGGGCAGCGAGGGTGGGAGGAGGGATTAGAGGTGTGAGGCTTGGTCAGGGAGGCCCAGAGGAGGCTATAGCTATAGTCCAGGTAAGAGGTGATGAGGACCAACTAGGGCTGGAGAGGAAGGATTGGTAAGCCCACCCCCCACCCCCTAACTAGCTCCAAGCCCAAATCCAACCCTGTCCCAACCTGGACCCCATCCCTGCCCCATTACCACCCTGCCTGGTGATACCAGCTTTAAAAAGATGGGTCCAAGGACCAGCTGGGACTTCCCTCACACTCATGTCTGGCCTCTGACTTCAAAAACCCCTCTGGGCAAACTGTTTCATGACTAGTGTATGGGCAGACCTCCTCATGGGCGAATCATATGTCCTGGCTGGTTATGATTCTGTCGCCAAAGGCATTTCCACAACCAAGAGGGAGAGCTACCAGGCCAGTGCTGCCAGGTTCCCTGCTTCCTCTAGCCGATGTGGGAAACAGGGATGGGGGGCTGGGGGCAGCTACACCCCAGAGCTCCAGTGGATGGTGGTCCTGGGAGGGGTGCACTTTGCTGAGAGCTCCTCAGCCGGCTCTCTGCAGTGAGGAACGTAAGCAGGGAGATTCCTCCCATGGCACAAAGGCCCACAGCTAAGGATAGAAGCCCACAGTCTGCTGGGAAAACACCCCAGGGGCCTGGACTGGGAAGGGGTGTGTGGGGGTCCCTCAGGTGGAATCCCGGGGTGAAGGGGTGGGTGAGAGTTGGGGCTCCACAAGTCTTTTGCCAGAGAGGCAGAGGCTGATGGGACAGGACAGGAAGGAGAGTCTCCCCGTTCCAGGAAGCAAGCAGCATGCCCTTGCAGGCACGCTGTGGGGGCTCGGGAGGCAGGCAAGGGGGAGCCCTCAAGGCTCCCTTCTCTGGTGCTAAATCTGTGGAGATGGTCTCAGGCCACACCTGGAAATATGCTCCCCTCAGGGGTTCTGGAGGAGATGGAAGGAGACCCTTCTCCACCGGGTCCCCTCGTCTTTCCAGTGACTCAGTATGGGGTGAACCTTGCTCACCTTTCCCCTGGCCTGCGGGAGGAATCCTCCTGGCATTTGAGAGAAGGGGAAGTGTGCGGGCAGCCCTGGGATTTCTCAGTTACCATTCCCAGGCCCCCCTCCCCTGGGCACTTACTGCTCTGGCTGCTGGGAAGTGGCCCCTGGGAGGGGGCTCACTTGCATCAGAGGGAAGGCCCTTCATGTCTCAGTGACCTGACTTTTTCCCAGAGTTCCCACTGGTGCCAGAAACTGCCGCCTCCAGCCCCCTTTCTCCTGGGACCGCTGAGGGCTTAGCTTTGGTGCGGAGGGTCAGCTTCCCCTCTTCCCAGGGTCCTCAGGTTCTTGAGGTGGGAACGGAATTGATGAAGAGGAGATCGTGAGTTCCTCAGGGGTTCATTCAAGAACACGGACGGGGGAGGAAACGTGGACCAAAGCGTGTTTCACGCGCTTATAAAGTCTGAACCAGAAAAACTTATTCTCCTAAAAAGCTGACAGGCTCCCTTTGATCAGAAAAGGAGAGCTTGACCGTGACACCATCACCTGGTGGACCAGCCTGCCAGGAAGTCACGTTAAGGTGTAACAGCCCCTCGGTGCAGGGTTCTGGGGCAACTCTCTCCTCCTCAAACCCTACTTTAAAGGCCTATTCTATCTGTCTTTGCCACTGTGGGTCATCTCAAATAGTTTTCGAGACAGACAGGGTAAGTGAACGAATGATAGCATTTACTGAGTACTCACATGTCAGGCCCTGTTCCCGGTACTTTAGAGTATCGAAGACATAGTTAAGGCCCCAACATCCCTGAGAGAAGAGTTATTAGTATCCCCATTGTTACTGCCAGGGGACAAAAGCACAGCAAGAATAAAAGCTTAGGCCCCCAGGGTCTCGCAGGCTGATGGCCTCCAGCATCTTCCCCACTGGCTGCCTCTGGGAATGAGTGAGTGAGAAAAGCCCACGAGCACCAAGGAAAAGGAGGAGTGCCAGCTGGTGGGTCAGAGCTGATGCTGGTGCCCGTGGGAGCGGGGATGGCCGAGGGGGGGGTGTTGAGGAGTCAGCCTCCCTCACCTGACTGCTTCCAGCCCCCCTCTGAGAGGGTTCCTTCAGGCACTAATGGAGGCAGCTGGTGAGAGAAGAAGGTCCTCGTCCTTGGTTTGCTTGTGGCCTGGGATAAGAGCCTTGCCCTCCCTTGGCCTCACTCTGCTCACTTGGGAACCAGTCAGCGGGATTCGGGGATTTGGGCGACTCTGCTGCTGATGGAGCATAAAACAGCGAGAGTTCTGAAGGTCAGGCAGCCTGGCCCCAGCGAGCCTCAGAGGGCAGGACAAGTCAGGGGGGAAGGCTCCAAACCCTGGCAGTCCTTGGGGTTAGGAGTGGGGCACAGGCCAGTCCAACCCACCTGTCCTTCCCAAGAACAGCGAAGGCCGAACCCAGCTGGGAAGAAACTCAGGTCATCTGATTGGACTTTCATCTTACGGACCAGGAAACCGACTGATGCTGGGAAGGGGAGAGAAGCCCAGGGCCTATGCAGGGCTGGGCCCCACTTGCCCGCCCTTCTCACTGCCTACGGCTCTCCCTCCTCAGAGTTCCAGCCACCAGGCAAGAGAGACCCCAGAGCAGCTGGTGGAGCCGGCAGGATCTCTAGCTGGTCCCTCAGGGCTTTGTGGCATCCCAGGCCATGAGTCAGAAAAGCTTCATTGTGATACCAACCCAATGGACTACGACTTTTGGGGTCAAGCAATTGCTATGACTAATCCTCACGCTCAAGGTGCCGAGTCGGCTCTGGGAGATGGTGAAAGAGGCCAAGTCTCTCTGGAAGCCTTCCCTGCCTCCCCTGGGACACTCCCTGAGCTCCATACCCACACACCAAGGCTCCTTGACCCCAAGCTTGCCCTTTGCTTGCAGCTGGTGGCAACTGGGAGAGCATGTGCTGGGAAATTCATAGTAGGATGGTAAGAGCAGTGCCAGGGAGGGGAAGCCCCGTAGCAGAGCGAGGGTGGCCTGGTTCCTTGCTCCGCACTGCCGTCCGCTAGCTGTGCGGCCATCAACAAATCCTATCTCCTCTCTGGTCTCTGTGTTCTGCTCTGTACAATGGGAGGCTTGTACTCAGTGTCTCTAGGTGTCTCTGCACCCTGAGAAGATTAGGAAGTATGGCCTCTCCTATGCGGTACTTGCATCATAAAGAAAAGAACTAGAAAGGGCAAGCCTTAGCCCAAACAGTGGTGGCTCCAGGGAAGAAACGTCAGGGTCAGGTCTCGGGAGCCCTTTGGGGGCAGGAGTTGGGTCTCCTGCCTGAGATGCAGCCTCTGCAGGCCCTCTGAGCAGGTCTGAGCCCGAGCTGTGGCCCTGGGCTGAGGGGAGGGGCCGGGGCCTGGGCCAGGCCAGCGCGCACGGACAGCCTTGGCTGTAGGATCAAGGATCTCGCCCACCCTGGTGGGCATCAGGCCTACCCTTACACTCCCACCCAGACACACAGAGAACTTCTTTCAGGTGCCCCCACCCCAACCCAACTCACGCGGCCCTTGATTCCTGAGAGAAGCAAGGCTCCTCCTGGTCTCTCCAGACAGCTATTCAAGCTGTCCTCTGGACCCTATTATAGAGGGCCCCCCCTCCAGTCCCACCCACCAGCCCACCTGAACCAGGGCCTGGGCCTTCTCTGGAGCCAGTTTCCTCAGAGAAACTGCTCAAACATTGACAAAATAATGGCATGAGCCAGAGAATGGGCTTCACCTTAGGAAACCCCTTACCGCGAGTCAGGACCTTGGGTGGATGAGGGAACGGGGCTTGCAGAGGGAAGGGGCTGCCTCCAAGTCACGGAAGGTGGGGTTGGGGCTAAAACCGGGGCCTTGGGGCAAACACCCAGCCTCTTGGCAAATAAGCTTTGTAGTTTTGAGGTTGAAAGGCCAGAGTGGAGGCCCCCCAGCCCCCTCCCCCTCATCTGCACTTGGGGGTCACACTGTCCTCCCGGGGTCTCATCTCATGGGGTGCTGTCGAGGAGCTCCCAGGGTCACGGACCCACATAAATGGTACTTATCATCAGTACAGTTGTCATTGTTGTCACTTATTACAACAACCACAGTAAACAGCATCCTCAGAACGTCGGGTGCCCAGCCCGGGACCTCATGAGAGGCGAGCAGAGCGGCCCCACCCAGCAGGTGACCTTTCTCCAGTACCCAGGAAGCCGTCCTGCCTGGGCTCTGACGTTTGTCCTCTCTGGGAGCCCTCTCCTTTCTTGTGGTTCCGTGTTCGAAAATCTCCCTCTGTCTTCCCAGCCACCCTCTGACCAGAAAGGCCCAGGCTCTCTGCCCCTCTGTGCACAAGAGTGACTTTTGCTGAAAAGCAAACATCACTGGGGCACCCGGCCTCGTGGTTTCAGGCTGTGCGGTTTACCTCATGACGTCATCTTCCTTCCTCCTGATAAACCAGAAGAGACTTCACTGCTCCAAGTATCGCTGGTCCGGAGGGAAATGAAGCCTGCACAGACTCCTCGTCCGAATGTTCACAGAGAGCAGCTGGGCGGCGGCTCCACCACGGAAAGCAGCCACAGGCCTGGCCCACGGGCGGGGTGACCTCTGACGGCTGGAAGGGGTTTTCTAGCCCCCTAGCAGGCCTTTGGTTAGCCTAGGCTCGGACATGGCTCTCTAAACGTGGGAATTGGGCGCGGCTCAGGAGCTGGACTTCACGGGCCCGGCGTGATGGGGCACCCAACTCCAAGCCACCACCCACACAGGGCGGGAGGACAACAACAGCTCGAGCCTGGGGAGACAGCCCCCCTTCCTCAGATCAGGGCAATGTCCCCTCCCCAATCTCTTTTGCTGCCGACCAGACAAGGGGAGAGATATGCCAGGGCTAGGGGATGGGGAAGGGGCAGCTTATGTCTGTTGAATCCCAGCCTTGTCCCAGGCTCTGTGCCTTGATTATCTCATTTAATGTTCCAACAAGGCTTTGAAGTAGGTAATGCATAGAGTACTCAGTTGCCTGATGACAGACCCAAGGCTCAGAGACATTTGGGATTTGCCCGAGGCCCCATTTAGCAATGGGTCTGGCATGCAGTTGGTGTTCAGGAATGTTTGCTACGTAGAAAGGAGCCAAGATGCCACCTGTTCTCAGAGAAGCAGAGGTGTCTGGGGCACAGAGGACAAGACTGTTTCCCTTCCACACGCATGGCACCCATGGGGAAGGGGCCCTGACGGAGCCAGGGCCTCCTCAGGAATTTGGCCGTCAGGCTGGGGCTGCGGATGGCCAGAGCCACCCAGAAGCATTGCCATCCAGACCCCCCCACTCCTGTCAAATGGATCCAGTGGGGCCCCATGTCCTTCTGTGTGATCCGAATTCTTATTGGGCCTCTACTCTGCCCCAATCATGCTTACTATGCAGGGCTGTTTGGGGAACAGAGAGGCTGGCCAGAGGGGAGAGAAAACAGAGACAAAAAGACAAGGTTCCTGTCCTCAGGGAACTTACACTCTTTTCAGGAGTAATGACAGGAACAGTGGCCCCCCCATACCACCCCACAGTGTTCTTAATCACTGTATTTGCCCTATGGTGCGTTCCTATGTACTAAGCCTGTCACACACATGTCTCATTTAATGCCTGTTCAAAACAACCTGTAAAGTAGCCATTATTCCCATTTTATAGGTGAGGCAACTGAGCTTCGGTCTCTTGCCCAAGGTAACGAGGTAGGAAGTGGCAGAGCTGGGATTCGAATCTGGGACTGTCAGATGATAGGACCGTGGTCCTGACCCCAGAGCACCAATAACTCAGACCCAAAGCAGAAGGACCCACATTCCAAAACAGTGTGCTGAGCGGCTGAGTGTGCCGAGAAAGGGATGTAGGGGGCCCGGGGCCCTGTGAAAGCCAGGCGGGATTTAGACCGGCACATACAAGACGAGGGCACGTTCAGCGTGGGGCTCGGGGTACGTGTAGGAGCAGCAAACCGTTCCTTTGGGACAGAGCCCAGGGCTTTGGGAAGGGGGTGCTTTTGGAGACAGAGATCAAGGCCAGAGCAGGGCGAATTGGGTGCTGGGTGATAACCGCTATACCGTAATTCAAGCTCGGTCTCCTCTCAGAAGGCTGTGTCCTTGAGGTCAAAGGTCACTGCAGGCGGCAGCTTTCTCCAGCCCTGTGCCACCCTCCTCTGCTCTCCATCCACCTCGCATCCCTCCTTGGGGTCCAGATGCCTCCCTGGATCAGCTGTTGGGACCAAGCCTTCTAGAGAGGAAGGCCTTGAGTGGCTCAGAGACTGTGGGGTTTGTGGGAGGAGCCTGAGACCTGGAGAGGAGTCTGGTCTGATAGGGCCCGTGTGGGTGGTCTCCCTCAGAGTCCCGGAGGGGGCCAACAGGGCCCGCTCTGTCCCTGGCCTGGACTCCTGGAGCTCAGTCCCTACTAGTCCTGGTGTCTGTGTTGCCGGCGGGGCTGGCTGCAGAGCTTCCACAGCCCCCAGACACTCTCCCCAAAGCCACTGCTGTTCATCACGAGGCATTCCGAGGTGGCCACAGCTGCTGGCCTGCCCATTCTGCCTGTGCTCCCTGTGGGGGTGGAGAGACCTTCCTTACAGCCCTGGGGCTCATTCCACAGCCAGAGCCCTGGCAGCTCCTCTCTGCCGCTGGCCTCCCCTCCCCTCTTCCCTCATCAACCCGTCTTCTGCTCCTCCACCATCAGGAGCTGGGCCTCAGCTAAGTGGCTCCCTGGGAGCCCAGAGTGGAGGCAGGTAGCCCTCTGAGCTGGACCGCCAGGCCCAAGGGTGGCTCAGAGGTGGAGAAGGGCCAGGCCAAGGGCAATGAGCCTTGAGCAAAGGTGCTGGGGACGGTGTCTGAGCCCAGCTCCCCCTTGCTCACGCTCCTGGCAGGAGGCCCAGGCTTAGAGCCGGCCTCACAGGCTGATTCGTGACTGAGAAGCTGCCTCCTGGGCCCTGCTCTGGGTGGGAGGGGCCTGGGAAAACCGAGCTGTCGGGCCTCACGGCCCTGTGGGGCCTGCCCAGGCTGTGTGTGGCGGTTCAGGAGGCACGGGAAAGCCATTTTCTTCATTAAGCATCTGGGTGGAGACTGCAGGGATCAGCAGGAATGCTTTTCCAATTATCCAGACTCGGGCTGGTGGCCGGGCCCCAAGGGAAGCAGGTTTGCCTCCCTCAGTCCTTGAGAATGAGCCCTGCTCTCCCTCCTGGCCTGGTCATTGACTGGGGCTGCTCAAGGGGGTGGGTGGCATTTTCCATCCTGCCCTACCTTCCACCTGCCCAGCTGCTGCCCCTGGCTCTGAACCCCGGCATGAGCAAGATCCCCAAGACATCCTGGCTGTCCCTGCTCTGGGCCAGCTCACAAGCCAAGCATGGCTAGCACAGGAGCCCGAGATGTGGGCAGCCTCGTGTGCCGTGGCCGCTGTGGCTGCCACGACACCCCTAGGTGGCCAGGACGGTCACCAATGAGCAGGTCCTCGACTGCTCCAAAAGCCATCCATCCCAGTGTTCTGCGTCCCGGCTGGACTGCTGCCCGACGCCTGCTCTCAAAGAGCACGACGCCCACGTGCAGCGCCCTCCCTGGGCACTGGTCCCGGCCTCACTGACCCAGCTCTCAGCCTGGGAGCCCTGGAGGCGGGGCCTTGTCTGTTCACCTCATCAGCCTCCGAAGTGCCGAGTCCGCAGCCCGCCTAAGTGTCCCTGTGCTGTCTTTGCGAAGTGTGGGGCCGGGGAGGGTGAGGGCGGAGTGGGCAGTGCCAGGAGCTGCCGGGCCAGGCAGGGCCAGGAACGGGGGTGGCAGAGAGGATGGGGCCAGTAGGCAGATTTGGGAAGGGGAATAAATCGGACCAGGGACTGGTGGGGATGTGGGGATGAGAGACAGTGTGGGGCTGTCTCTCAGGCCGCTTAGGGGTGCCCTCAACCTGAGCCTGTGCTCTCACCTCGCAGCTGTGGATGCTCCCCGACCCCGTCCACTTCCAAGGAGGGAGGAGTGAGGTCGTGTCTGCGTGGTCCGATCGCTCTGCAGGGTTGGAGCTCTAGAAACTCACACTGTCTCTGCGTGGAATGAAAATCATGAAAAAAATTCAGACACCCGAAAAAGTTAACACAAGAGTACCACGACCCCCCCATGAGCCCACCACTTGGCCTCAACACTCAGCAGCAAGTTCTAATCTTTCCTACTTCCCATCCCACTTTTTTTTTTGTATTTTAAAACAATACCAGACATCAGATCATTTTACCTATAAATACTTCAGTTTTTTATCTTCAACACATCGTGCTTGTTCGTGTTACATAACCACAATGCAGGGGCTTAGCAATTGTCGATAAAGTTAACGAGGATTTCTTCACATGACAGAAAACCCAGCTCAGGCTTAGGTTTCTCTGGTGGTCTCGTCCTTCTAGGAGCAGCGCACTGATTTCTAGGGCAGGGGAGATTGTCATAACAGGCCACATCGTAGCCTTCAGGTCAGCTTGGCTCAGTAGTCTCTTCCTAAAGCTCTTAGCCCTGTGCCAGGGGACGGGCTACCTAGGTGACAGAGCCAGTTCCTGCCTCCGAGGAGCATGACATGGCCACTGCCAGGAGAGGAGTCTTCCCAGACCAGGCTGGCTCCAGGAAGACAAGAAAACCTCTCCCGCCTCCCAGCATCCTCAGGATCAACTCATGGGGCCTGGAGGCCCTTTAAAAGGCCCACGCCAACCCCTGATCCCTTTCTCACCGCTTGCCCTCTCTAAGCGCCCTGGGCACCAGCCTGCTGGAGGGACCGAGCCTGTCCCTTGGCCCAGAATGCTCCTTTTGCTCCCTCCCTCCAGGCTTCTCCTGCTCATTGCCTCTTCTGTGACCAGCCTGTGGTCGCTCCTGTGTTCCCAGCATCAACCCCTGTTCCTGCTGAAATGACTGTTCAGTGTGTCTGGGGTTTTCCAAAGGGCAAGACTGTGACCCTAGTGTTTCATACACAGCCAGCCCTGCACGTTGGATGTTCTGTATGTTTGCTGGATGACCTAGGGGTGCAAGGGAAGGAACGAATTAGAAGGAGAACGAGTCAGGAGAAGAACAGAGGAACAACCGGGAACATGTGGCAAAGAGGGGTGCTCGCCCAGAGCGCTCCATCCGTCTTCAGAAACTGGAAAACAGTTGGAGCCAGCAAGGGCTGGGGCCAACTCGCTCCCAGCAGAGACGAGCTCTCCTGCCCCTTCCCACCAGTGAGGCCTGGACTGCCTAGCATCCCGCACCAATGGCTCTCTGAACCCCCGGGGCCGTTTCCCTCCCCAGGGCAGGCCGGGAACAGGCCTGGGGAGCTCAGCGCATGCCCAGACCCTGTGCCTGCCGGTGGGGTCTGTTTGCACATGGTCATCTGGTTTCAATCCAGTGAAATCTTAAAACTTTCCACGGGAACATCTTCTATTTTCAACTCCTCCCGGATGGGCTGGACAGACCAACCAGGAGCAGGCAGTGAGCTTCTGAGCAGCTGCTGGGGGAGTCGCTGCCCGCAGCCAGCCCCATCAGCAGGGGCAGGCCCCACCCCACCTCACACTTGCGGGGGGACCCTGAGCCAGTTCCTTTCTCCTTCTGTGCCTGAATCTCCACGTCTATGCAAAGCAGGATTAATATCAGGCAGCCAGACTGCCGGCCTGCAAATCCTGACACCACCCGTTGTGACTATGGGACTTTTCCATCTATAAGATGGAAATAAGTTGAGTGGTTGGGATGATGTAAGTCCATACCGGTGAGGTGCCTAGCGTCGTGCCTGGGATACTGCGAGGCCTCCACCAAGCACTGGTTAATACCCAGCCATGATCTCTTATCTGAAACCCTTGGCCATTTCTGTTTCAGAGATTATGTTTGCATGTTTTTGAGTGCTTAGAAAGGTAATATGACACATAGTCCAGTATCAAATCTAGGGGCGCCTGGGTGGCTCAGTCCTTAAGCATCTGCCTTCAGCTCAGGGAGTGATCCCAGAGTCCTGGGATTGAACCCCGCATAGGGCTCCCGGATCCGCTGGGAGCCTGCTTCTTCCTCTCCCACTCCCCCGCTTGTGTTCCCTGTCTCGCTGGCTGTCTCTCTGTCAAATAAATAATTGAAATCTTTAAAAAAAATATATCACATCTAATCCGGGGAGGTCTTGGCAGCACCCTGTGATCAAACACATGAGTATTTCCTCATGAACAACAATGAATGTTCCCAAGTGGGAAAAAGAAAGACTACAGGCAGCCTGATGTTTGCTGGGGCCACGTTTTGCTGCCAAGTTATTTAAAAAATAAGTTACCTAAAAAATTGGGGGTTTTTAGTACTTTGGAGAGTTTGGACTCATGGACAAGGAATTGGGGGACCTGTATCATGATGACAAGGATTTGTCGAGGAGGAAGTACAGAAATGTGTCCCATTGCTCTGGGGTGGCTCTGACGCCAAGGCAAGCCCGCTGGGGGTGGGGGTGGGGAGCTGGGCATCTCCTCCTGCCCGGCTGGGCTGCCACGGTAGCCTGTCCTGGAAAGTGTCCCAGGCAGGCAGGGCCTCCGCTAGACACCTGGCACCTTTGCACGAACTCAAGTAAAGCACGTCTCTTTGCGGGCTCAGCACCCAGAGATAAGTCTTGGCAAGGAGAGAGCAACTCTATGCAGAAAAGGGGTCTCTTCCTCTGGGCAGGGAACACCGCACCAGTAAAGCGCCAGCCTCGCTGGGTGGCCCTGCTGCTGATGGGCCACAGTGGGGCCTATGTCCCCCTGACCCCATCTGCATGTGCTCTGAAGGCCTGCCTGGGTCTGAGAGCTCACGCGCGACATAAGGTGCCCATGGCACGGAGCAGTAGAAGGAGCCCCTTCAGGTCAGGTTATCTATCTGGAGACACCAGAGGCTGATTTTTGGACCCATCTGCCCCTCCCCTCCCCCAATTTTGGCCACTTGGGCCAAGAGGCACAGGCTCAGGGCTGTGTGGGGAAGAGGAAATAAATTCCTTTCATCTCAGAATCTGGGTGAGAATCCCGGGCTGACATCCCCATGGGGTCATGCAGCCCCTGTCCTAGAGGTGGGAACCCCGCCCTGGACATTTGCCCAGAGTTTCAGTATTTACAGATCCCTGCCACAGACCCCGATCTGACAGTCATGGGAGTCTCATTCCCCTGCCTCACGTCTCAATAAAACCAGGCTCAGAGGCGAAGTGACTGGCCCAAATTCACATGGCAGCAGGGGGCAGAGCCCAGATTTCCTGCTTCTGTGTTTAGTGTTCTCCGGGCCACACCTCAATCCCTCTGGGTCCCCACCTCACAGCTGTCAGTGGCCTTCCTGGGACACCTCCCCAGCAGGCTGTCATGGGTGCTGGGGGCAAACTCCCGGCCAAAGGCAGGTGCCGGCAAAGAGGTGGGCCCCAGCCCAGGTGGGACCCGGCCCTCAGGTCCCAGCCACGCTGGCAGGGGAGGCCTTGTCTGTCTTTCCACCTCTGGCTGGGGAATTCCCCCTCCCTGGGTTCCCGAGGCTTAAACACAACACCTCAGCTAATAATAAAATATAAAGAGCAAACAAGACAACAGCCGGGGTGGATAAAGGAGGTTAATGCTTATAAAAGTGCTTTGAGCCCCTGGAAGAAAGGAGACACCAAACACAAAGCTTCATTCCCCAGCCTTCGGTCACTGGTCACTGTCAGGTGGCCAGTGCAGCTCTGAAACTCACGGTCAAGGAGGGAGGGGAAGAGCGAGAGCAGAAGCAAGAGAGAGGAAGAGATGGAGGGGGTGTCCAGGCATATGGGCCGAAGACAATCACCTGTCACACCTACAGCCCATGGCATCCTTCGAGGAAGAAGGTGGGCACCAGCACAAGTGAATGGTCTTGCCCAAGGTCACACAGCTGGAAAGCAAAGGGAGGCCAGCAAGGCCCCACACGCTTGGGCCAGGGCTGGAACATGAGGTACAGACAGCAAGTGGGGAGGCTAGCAGGTCTGCGGGGGCTCAGAGCCAGGCCAGAGCTCGGGGAGGTGAGCCCTGGCCTGCTGCGGCTGAACAGGTGTGGCAATCCCAGGCACAGGGTAAGGGCAGCCCCATGGGGGGCTCTGTGTGGGCCACAGCCAAGGACCAGGTGGGAAGAGGCAGGAGCCCAAAGCCGATGCCAAGGGCCCTCGTGGGAATGAGCACAACACGAGGGAACACTTCCGGGGGCCAGACCGGCCTCTGGAAACAAAAGTAAGAATCTCAGCTCCCGGGCCAGGCAGGAGGAAAGAGGAAGTCAGGCCAGAGCAGGGCTAGCAGCCTGGGTGCCCCAGACCCCTCCTGCCCTGCCCCAGGCAGAGGGGCTCTCTAGCAGTCTGAACGCAGCCCCTACCCCAGCTGGCCACTGATCCTTTCCAGAACTGGGGCGGGGGGTGTGCATCCAGGTTGCAGGTGGTCCCTACAGGGCCTGTGAGCAAATTGTAAAAAGGTGCCCCCATCTGGGCAGCTGTAGCCCTGGGCACAGTCTTGCTGAGGAGATGGGGGCTGGGGCGACGCTTCAGCGCCGCCCCCCCCCCCCACTGTACAGGGTGACCCTGACCTAGATGGTCCCCTGCAGATCCAGGACCCTTCTGTTGTCATGGGACCTCTGAGGTTTTCATTCCCGCCTCATCCCCACCCTGGGCCTGATGGTGATGGGCTCTCCCGCTTGGTCCCTTCCACGGCTGAGTCAGAGGCCGATGAAAAAAACACTGATTTGGGAATCAGATCAGGTTTTAGCCTCATCCTGGATCCCTGTACCTCTCTGGGCCTCAGTTTGCCCACCATGTCAGCCTTGGACCACATGGCCTTGGTGGCCCTTAGAAGCTGGGACATTGGGTGACCCTTTGACAAGAGCCAGAGTAAAGGTTGCCCAGGGCCCGGGTAAGGCTCTCTACCACTGGCCTTTCCCGTGGTGGGGCGGGAGCAGAGCACTGGCCAGGGGAGAGGCAGGAAGGGGGGATGAGGGTGTGGGGAGTGTGGGAAGGACTGGGCTGCAGGCCAGACCCACTGCCTGTGTCTCCTGTGTCACAGGGAGGTACCTCAGAGAGGGCTCATGCTGGGGGGACACTGTGACTCTTCCCAAAGTGGATGACAGCCCTGGATCTTGTGGGTGTGGCTCCGCCTCTCTTGCACTCAGGCCCTGTCCCCCTCATGCAACTGTGAGGTGGCCTGGGCGAGGGAGCCTAGCATCCTACAGTTTGGGGGATGAGACCCGAGTTCTAGTCCCAGTAGTGCCTATTATGAGCCTGGGGGTGTGTGTGTGTCACACTTTGGGCTTCCATTTTCTTGTCTGTAAAATGGGGATAAAAACTTTTACCTCTTGGGGCGCCTGAGTGGCACAGTGGTTAAGCATCTGCCTTCGGCTCAGGGCGTGATCCCGGCGTTATGGGATCGAGCCCCACGTCAGGCTCCTCCTCTATGAGCCTTTCTCCCTCTCCCACTCCCCCTGCTTGTGTTCCCTCTCTCGCTGGCTGTCTCTATCTCTGTCAAATAAATAAAAAATCTTTAAAAAAACAACAACAAAAAAAAAAAAACAAAAAAAAAACCTTTTACCTCTTAGGGTCGTTGTGACGGCAAGGATGGTGCGAGCAAGGGTCTGTCCGGGGGCTGGCCCGGGGTAGAATGCTCACCAGCCGGGAGTCAGCAGAGTGTCCAGCCGCTGGGCCAGGCGCAGTCCTTAGCCGCTTCCCCTGCCGCTGTCTCCCCCGGGAGGCTCCTTCCTGGCTCCTGCCAGTCCGCAGCCGTGGGGCGGACAAGGGACACCTCTCCCCAGTTACCTTTTCTGATGTCCTAGCTGGAACCTGTCTCAAGAGCCCCTTTTACCTCCACCATAGACGCTCTGTCTTTCAGAACATCCTTGGAACACAGTTGCCTCTCTGTGGGCGTCGGAGACAGGCGGGCTGTGAGGCCTCTTGGACGTGATGGATGTCTCAGTGCCCAGCACAGAGCCTGGCACATAGTAGGTGTCCTACAAGAGAGGGGATACCCCAACACTGAGGCCTGTGGCCCGGCCCTTCCCAGGGGAAGCTTCGGAATCCTGGCCAAGGGGCTGGGCCTGTGGCTGGTGCCCTGGCCCCGAGTAAGCTGGCCAGCGCCGAGGTCGTAAGCCGCCCCCTGCCACCTCCCACGCTGGCCAGGTGTGGCTGGGCTAGACATGGGGTGGGCCAAGGGCTCCTTGATGACAGTGCTAATAGCAGGAGCAGCTCCCATCCGCGGCTGCTCATTATATCACAGGCATGTTCCGTCCATTACTCGTCCAATCAGCACAGCCAGCCTGTTAAATAGGTGCTATTATCATCCCATTTTACAGACAAAGAAACTGAGGTTCACAGAGGGGAAGGTCAGGCAGCCAGAGTGTAGCTTAGTGAGGGTTTTTATTTCTGGCTCCAGACGTGGGCCCATGACCCCAACTGGGGGTTCTGGACTGTGTTCAGGTCAGGTCCCCTGGGTCTCCTGTCAGCCCTGGCGGGTAGGAGGCTGGCAGAGGAGGGCACTGACCCCATTCTCTGAGGCCCCGACGCCTTCCCTTTGGTCTTGGAGCTCCTCCTACCTCTGCGCCCACACATCTGGACAGACGCAGGTTTCAGGGCTCTCTGTGGGTCCCCCCCACCCCCCGCCAGGCCTGCCCCAATGCCACCTGCCCAGGCTGCTTCGGTTCCTGGGGCTGGAAGGCAGGCCGTGAAGGCAGAAGGACTCTGGCTCCCCGCAGCTCCCTGCTGCGGCCTGGGCATCAGCAGCCCGGCTGTTCCTGCTCTGTGCCCACTGGTGTCAGAGCTCGAAGGGCTGTCATCAAAGGTTTTCCCACTTGCCATCTCTATTCTAGCTCCCAACTTCCCAGAACCGCCTCCTGCTCCCGTGCCCTCCCCCGCCACACCTAGAGGTAAGATTCCTTCACAGGTTCCAGCTTAGGCTGCCTCTGCCCTTTGACCTCCGACCACCACACTGATGAACCTTCTTGAAATACTGCTTTGAACCTATCCCTCCCCCGGTCACAAGCCTGCAAGGTCTCCCTCTTCTTCCTGCAGCAGCTAGACACCTCGGCCTTCCTGAGCTGTTTCTATGACACCTCCTCACACCCCATCTCAGCTCAGCCTGGAGGCCCATCACCCTCCTTGTTGTCTTACCAAAGGCACCTACCTCAGTGCTTCCTCCACCCCTGCCAGATTATTCTAGAAATTCTCCCATTTTCCACTGCTCTGACTTTGGGGCATGAACTGGCCCATCCCCACACTCATTTTTTCTCCCGTTGCTCGCTAACTGGCTGCCCTGCATTCGGTTTGCCCAAGTGCCTTTCTTAGAGTAGGTTTGAATAATTACTCACAGAATATATGTATAGGAGGGAAACTCACGAAATAGTTCAAATGGCCAAAAAGAAGGGAAGCTATATGTGAACTATGGAGGAATAGGACATAGATATTCCCAGGATGGTTGTGAAGACCATAGCAAGATGGCAACTACTGAGGAAATAATGTTTAAAAGCCAAACGGTACAAAATTGTTTTATATTGTTTTTGAGCATGTTAAAAATGAATAGCTGGGATATCATTTCCCAGGTACAAATAGTAGGTACAAAATATTTGTTGCCCACTGTTAAACACACATTGAACATGGTAGAGTTAGGGGGATGGGCTGTGGGTGATTTCTGCTCTTTGCTCCTTTCTTGGTGGGAAACAGACAGCAATAGCAACAGTTTGATGGGAATGACAGGGGGTTTGGAAGCCTGTCCCTGGCTCTGGGGCCCGGGTAGGTCACGCCCACCTCGGGAGGATCCCGGATCCGAATGGCAGAAAGCTCCGGCAGGACTCACCAGGGGCTCTTCTCAGGCACCGCAGGGGACCCCGTTCACCCACCCTGCCCACCGGGGGTCCCATAGCGCTACGGGGGTGGAGAAGGTGGCCTGTGCCCTCCCCGTCGCAGGTCAGTGCCAGGGCGGCTCGGCGGCGGGCGGAGGCGGGAGCGCAAGCAGGACGGGCAGCGGCACCCATTTCCTGTGCAGTTTGTGGTATTTTCACCGCGTCCTGGGGGGACCTCCCCCGGGGCCCTGCCCGGCAGCGACAGGGCCTCTGCAGCAAATGGTGGCCGCAGCAAGCGGCTCACGCAGCTGTGACACGCTGCCGTTGCCAGAGCATCCCCCAGGCCGCTGGGCCTTCTCATCGCCAGCCCGCGAAGGGCTCATTACGGCACCGAGTAGGGGGAGTTCGTGGCCCGCGTGACCCGAGGGCTCAGCCCTGCCTCTTGCTTCGCGGCTCTTCGCCTGTCACGTCCGCATGCTCCGGAGCCAGGGACCCACTCCACCGGGGGGGCCCACGGCCAGCCCTCGCTGGGGCCTGGGAACACAGCACGTTCTGGGAGGGAAGGAGGACCACCGTGCCTTGCCCCTTCGACTCGCCTCCTTCAGCTCTTCCCCGAGCCCCCCGGTGAGAGTGCACCCCCACCCCCGTCTGCTTCACACTCACCGTAATGCACACTCCACCGAGTGCCATGTGTTCATGCTCTCTCCCCTGCTGGGAAGGAAGCTCCACGAAGGCAAACATCCTGGTGCCTTAGTCGCTGCTGTTATTTCCAGCGCCTAGAACAGTGCCCGGCTCAGTAAACAGCTGCACGCACGTGGGCACCGGGGTGGCTCAGTCGGTGAAGTGTCTGCCTTCGGCTCAGGCCCTGATCCTAGGGTCCCCACATTGGGCTCCCTGCTCTGCTTCTCCCTCTCCCTCTACCCCTCGCTCGTGCTTTCTCTTTCAAATAAATTTAAAAATATTTTTTAAAAAAAGTAACTGAAAGCCTGCAAAAGAGGCATCACGTTCTCCTCGGCCCAGCTGGAGAGCCAACCAGAAGGCCCCACCACCGCCACGAGGCAAAGGGATAAAATCACTTTGGGAGCCAAGAAGCGCAATCTGTGCCCAGCTGATCCCTCCTCTAGGAAGCCCTCCCTGATTTACCTGGGCTGGAAGTAAGCAATGCAGATCTGCTGCTCTCCCACACGGCTTATCACTGCCCCCCATCCGCCATGAGCAGTGGGAGTGTGTACTTGCCTTATCTTTCTGGCTCTTTGGGGGCAGGGTTGGTCTTATCGTGTGTGCAGTCCCAGGGCCAGGAACAGACGGGGTACTCAACAAATGTCTGTTGAATGCATACGTGGGATTCGATCCCTGCTGCTCCCTGGAAGCAGCTCTCACCTCCAGGCACACAGAAGGTGCTCAATAACGTGCGGAAGGGCCGGAGGCCTGCCTGGCTCCGTACTGCTTTTCTGCTCTATTTTACACCTGTTCCATCTCTCCTAACTGGAGTCCCGTCTCGTGGGCTCACCTGTGTCCTGTTTGCTCTCGGCCCATCTTAGTCAAGGCCTTCTGGCTTGGGATGGCTCCGCTGTTTCCTCCTATAGCCTCTGCAGGCCTGGCCACCTTTCCGCGGGTGTGGGACACTCGAGGTTTCTGGAGGACGCTACTCTCTCCGGCCCTAGAAACCTGCTTCCCACTCTCCGGGCTGCCTGTCAAGACCGGGGTCACGCACCTGGGAGCACGTGGAAGGGAGGCGTACCGGGGAGGGAGCTCCGCGTCTCCCTGCAGCTGCGGATGGTTAACACTGGGTGTTCACCCTGCTTCCGGTAAACCACGAACATTCCACGGCCCTCAGCCCAGGCTTTCCAGCCAGAGGCCTGCAAGGCACGAAAGGGGGTCCACGACTGACAGTCACGATTTTTAAGGAAGGCTAATGTTTATCGTATGTTTCCCAGGGAGAAGGAACCCCTGGCTAATAAAATGATCTAGTTTTGTCTGGAAACATGCCCATTCAGTGAGGTAATTTCCAGTCCCTAGTGCTCGTTGGAGTCCCTAGCAAGCAAGTATATGTCATTGGTTAAAAGGGGGGAAATGATTACTTAATAACTGCAGTTTAATAAACAAAACCTTTGGAAAGCAGGGGTCTTGACGGAAGTGAAGAGCTGGGGGGCAGCAGGCTGTGCTGCTTGGCGCAGGCTCACGGAGGGGCCTGGGGGGGAGGGGTGCAGGGCTGGGGGCCCTGGGGGATGTGCGACAGCTGGCAGCAGGGGTTTCGCAGACACAGAGGAGGGCGTGGTGTCTACATGCCTGTCAGGCAGGGGCAGAAAAGGATTTTTTCTGTGGTCAATTGAAGCTTAAGAGCTGGGATCTGAAAGGGAAAGATGTGCTAACAAGGAGGTCAGGCTTAACCCGGGCAATATCTAAACAGTAAGACAGACAGACTTAAGACAGACTTCCTGGGCACTCACTACATGCCGGTGCTGGTCTAAGCATTTCATGTGTCCCAAATCATGGAGCCCTTCCGCCAGGCCCGGGACGTAGGCAGGAGCCCCATTTTGCAGAGAAAGAAACTGAGGTCAAGTGGCTTGCTCAAGTTCACGCCCCTAGTAAGTGGTGGAGGCAGCCTTTGACTCAGGCTGGCTGGCTCCAGAGCCCACGGGCCTCATTTCCCACAACAAGCCAATTAGCCAAGGGCTTGGTTTCACCAAAGCAGGCTCCAGTCTGGATAGTTCTGCGATTGCTGTGTGGCTGCCGACTGTGGACTGCCGGCGCTTGGAGCAGGCAAGACTGGGGGGCTGCTGGCTCGGGGGGGGCTAGGGTGACAACAGGCAGAGCAGAGGGGGTGCCCCAGGGAGGCAGTGCGGGCAGGAAGGTGGGGGAGACAGGTGGAGGCGACTGTCTGGGTTGTGCAACCCGCCAGCCCACGCAGACCGACGGCCTGGCTGTGGGGACGACTCCTCACCCCACCTGGGCCTGGGCTAGGGTGTCAGGAGTGGGCACTGAGGCAGGATAAGGGGCATCAGAGTCATCTGAAGCCTGGGCTATGTGTGTGAGTGAAGGAATAAGCCCCTGAGGAGTCTTCCTCCGGGTCCATCTGGCCACAGGAGGCCGACCCTTGCCCCAGATCTTGTGTCCCCAGGCACGACACCAGCCCCAGCTGAGCTATGAAGTGAGCGCAAGGTAAAATCCCTCCATAAACCTATTGGTACTTACGCACCCAAATGACTCCGAAGTTGTACCCTGGGAAGGCGGCCCTCTTATTCTGTGGGCACTGTTGTACTCAAAAGAGTTTTGGCCTACTCAGGAATGGCCCTCAGAGGCATGCCGCCTGCCTTTGGCTCTCTGCAGTGGTGGCCTATCAGCTGTCTGAAAGGGCCAGGGGACCAAGACGGTGATGGGTACACAGGACCCAGAGCAGGACCTGGGATCTCATGTGTGGTGCTCAAGAGGGCTTCCGTCACTATTGACACCCACCCACCACCTTATTTCTGGGGCACACCTGCTGCCTTCCTGGTTTCTACTCTATTGGCTCCTGCCTAGACAGCCAAAGGTCATCAGGAGCTGGGGAGTCCCGTTTTGTGGCAAAAGCGTGATCATGGAGTGGAAGGGATGGATTTTCTTGGGTAGCCCCTAAATGGGCTCAAAGGGAACGTTGCAAAGAGAATCTTCAGAATGGAGAGACTTCTGTAGAGGGAGTGCTCCTTGGTGGCGTGAAGAATCGGGTGGTGGGCTCTGTTCTGGAGGAATGAGTATCTGTCACACCTTCCACATGCCGTGGCCCAAAGCAGGGAGGCTCATTCTGGTCATTTCCGGGTTGCCTGTGGGGCTACTTTGATTGCCACGATTAGTCATAATTCATCATGACCCCAAACATGAGCTCTCAGACTCGTAAAGTGTGGCTCTTCCAAAAGGGTCAGAGATGAATGGAGGAGCAACGTAGGTGCCCCGAAGAAGCAGCACAGGAGTTATGTTAGGAAATAACCCTTGGAGTTCTGGACTCAGTTCATGGATCCTGCGCCTTTGGAAATACCCTGGTGATCTTCCTTAATAATTGCCACGACCATTTGCATCCCGTTTTCCCCAGATATTAGGCCATTATTCCAACCAAGTGTGTTTTGGACTTTCACCTGAGAATATGGCACAAAGTCAGAGTTTTTGCGAATGTGGGGCTGGCCCTGGCTCACTCATCTGAAAATCAGTGGGTATTTATGTATATTTATGTAGCCACATAGATATAGGCCTATCTGCCTATAAAGACTGCTTCAAAGCATCCTTTAATTGAGCGCACATGGACATGCAGGGCCCTCTGTGGTGAAGTCTAGCCTTGGAACCGGAAGACCTAGGCCTGACTCCTGCTTCCATCTGATCTCGGCCCAGCCCAACTGCTCCAAGCCCCTCTCCTCCTGCAGAAAATGGCAAAAACCAGGATATGAATGTCTTGTATACAGCAGATGCTCAATAAATCTCCCTCCATTTGGAGAAGCTGGATGAGGGAAGTGGAGAGAAACAGAGAGCCCTGGACTCATTGCCTTTGTGTCATAAGGAAAAGGGCAGGGAGAGGGAGGAAGGGAGGAAAGGAGG
This sequence comes from Ailuropoda melanoleuca, assembly GCF_002007445.2. Classification (NCBI taxonomy): domain Eukaryota; kingdom Metazoa; phylum Chordata; class Mammalia; order Carnivora; family Ursidae; genus Ailuropoda; species Ailuropoda melanoleuca. The sequence continues at coordinate 122,412,980 of NC_048221.1, forward strand.
CAGGGAGGGAGAGAAAGTAGCAGGGATGAATGCGTAGGTAAATATACCAGCTTCCTGGCCTTCCATAAGTTATTTAACCTCTTTGAGGCTCAGTTTCTTTATCTATAGAATGGGGATAAGAAGCTACCTCATTTAGTTGTTTTGAGGATTGAAAAAGACAATGTATAAAAATAGCTAGCATGGAATTGATTATCATAGCTTGATAAGGGGAGCTACCGCCACGCCCAGCCACCCAGCACCCGTTACTGTTTGGCATCTGGGCTACTCTCCTTTTACTCTACTGACACTGCACGTAAGCATCACAGATGCAAAAGTAAAAAGGTGAGGTTTCTTCTCGTTTTCATCTTAAAGAGCACCAGTGAATTGATTAGGATGCCGTGAACAGCATTAGACACCGTGTGAGCCCGAGATGATGTTTCTAACATTGGCGCTAAGGAGAACTGTGGGTTGGGCCAGTCCCCGTGAACTAGGGCAGGTTCTGGGGCTGGCACTATTTATAGGCCCAAGCAAGAGGCAAACCGAGTGTGGTTATCTCTCTACCAAGGCTTTGCCTCTGCAACAAGAGCCTGTGGTCGTCAGGAACCGAAACTGAGTCGGAAGCAAAAGTGACCTGAGCTGCACTGATTTTCCTGTGAGGGAGCAGGTGCCGGGGTGAGTAAGCAGGTCACTGGGGTGTTTGCTCCCCGGCGTCCCCAGAGCCTGAAGTCCCACAGCCGGCATGGGGGGTGGGGGGTGGCGGGAACTCCCACTAAGATTTCTCCTCTCTCATTCGCTAAAATCCAGGTGACTCATCATTTTGTCTTCCTAGTCATTCAGACAGGGTCACTCTTCCAAAGGCCATATTCATTGGCAGGACTTCTTAACAGGGACATTCTGACTTTTCAGAAAAAGGCCAAAGTCAACATCGGAAAATCATTTTTCTGGTCTGCAATAAGAATAGCCCCTATTTATCCAACTTTCCCGCGCGCCAAGCACCCTACTTGGTGCTTTATGTACGATTCTGATTTTATTCTCCCAAGCCTAGGTGGCAGATCTTTACTCCCATTTTACAGATGAGGAAAACAAAACGGACCCAGATTAAGTGAAGACCCTCCCCGGAGTCGGCTCACCCCAGCGGGGGCTTCCACAACCACCCTCCCTGCTCTTGCCACGTTTGCACCCCGTGACCTCATGCTGGTCGCTGGAAATCGGTCACAGTGGGAGTCTTTACACCGTGGAAACTGGCCAACAGTTCAAATCGGGCCCCTCCTGTTTTTCTTGTCCTTTTTTAAACCGCTGACGACCTGCTTGTTAAATATTCACCAGCCACTAAGTGGGCAGAGCCAGGATTCAAATATAAGTCTCTCTCCTCAAGTTCATGATCTTTCTCGTTCATTCCCAGGAGCAAAGCGGCTCTCTATCGAGGAGCCAGGTCCTCAGGGAGCCGAGCGGCTGGGAGAGGGCTCAACGCTGGCTGCCCAGGGCCCTTGCGCCTCAGCCCCGGGCCCCCCAGGAGGTGCCCAGGTATCAATAGTCAACACATCGGAGTCCTTCTCCTTGTTGGTGCTGAGCTAAAGATTCACCTGAAATTACAAGGGCTGACGAAGCTGGCGACAGGATTTACAAGGTAATAATCATGTGCTCTCCCATAAGGCACTTTTCTTCTTCAAAGCATTTTATAGTCATTTACTAATTAGTCCTGGGCTGCACTCTGTATGCAGGTACGATGCTCGATGATGGGCTGAACGAGCAAGGAGTGTTTGAAAACGCACAGGTGACTGTCACCCATTTACAAGCACTGCTCGCTTCTGTGGCTGGCGGTGGAGGCGGGGGGGGGGCAGCTCAAACTTACAAGGGCTGGTTTTGAATCCGTGGCATTGGAAATACGAGGCGGCCATTGTCACCTTCTGTTGCTTGGTTTCCTTCTAAGAAAATCAGCCCCAACCCTTCTCCTGTGTGGTAAGGGGAATGAAAGTCTGTTTCAAATTCATATCAAGAAGTGTCAGTCTGTTTTAGGACAGAGATGGGGACATACCTGAGCAGCAGCTCTGGGTCTAGAGCCAGGAGCCTGGTCTGAATCCGGACTCTGGCACTGAGTGGCTGGTGGCTGTGGGTAGCTCGCTTCACCTCTCTGATCCTGCTTCCTCAGCAGTGGAACAGGGGCCGCCCCGGCCGCTTGCTTACTTCACAGGTTGGCTGTGAGATGCTCTGAGGCAAAGCGGGTGACAGCACTTCCTGGTCACTGTGCCTGCTTTGCACCGTGCGGGGGTATCCCCGCCAGCCCAGCTGGCCTGAGCATGCGTGCGCCCCTTGAGGTGGGCAGGGCAGGAGGGCCAGCCCCAGATCACACTGCCCACTACTGGCTGCTGTCACGACGGCCTGACTATTTGAAATGCCAAGGGTCCAGGCCGTGCAGACCTCACCCCGTCCCCACATCCGCCAACCACCCTCGGCTGGAACAGGCGCTGGACTCCCCTACTGGGTCTGAAACACACCCTGATGCAGTCAAGTCTTGGCTCTGTGGGCCGTGAGCCCCATCCATGCCCCTCCACGGGGTAGGTGGCCACAGCAGTCCTAAGTGACAGTGTCATGGGGCAGAAAGAGTGACACTTGGCACATGGCTGTGCTGAGGTAGAGTGGGCCGTCGGCTGGCCAGGGTGGTCAGCTGGCTTAGGGCTCAGAAGACTCACCTGGGGAGTGTTATCAACACCTGGATGTCCCAGCCCCGGCCGGGGAAAAACCAAGTCAGCAGAGCTGCAGGGGGGTCCTGGGCAGCAGCGCTTGAGACAGCTCCCCGGGGGAGCTGAGCCCTCATATGACAGAGAAGGGACCCACTCGAGGTCACAGAGCCGGCTAAGGGCAGAGCTAGGGTGTGGACACAGGGCACTGGACTTTTCTCTGTCATGGGAGTTCCCAAGCTTCCAGGGCAGCGGGCCAAGTACCCACACTGTGTAAGAACCCAGAGCTGGGCAGTCGTCCGGCTGGTAGCCAGCAGGGAGGTCTGTCTGAGCTGTTCTCCTGCCTCCTGGGAATATTCCTGGGCGCTGGAGGATACAGGAAGGAGAGGTAGCCCTCCTTGGTCCCCACAACGGCCCTGAGCTCGTTCTCTTTCAGGCTCACGTGTAAAACCGGGTTCCAAGAACCACAAGGAGAACCAAGAGAATAGTGAGAGGCCCATTAAACCCGACAGGTGGGCCGGAACGTCAGCTCTGCCTGGGAAAGCAGGTGGACTAAGGAAGTGCACAGGCCACGCTGGCCAGGTGCTTGTTTCTCTCACCTCTGCGCACACATCCTACTTCCCTACGTGGGAAGCCTCCAGGATGAGACAGTGCTAAGTGGAACTGTAAACCTTGTCAAGGGGTCAGGCTGGCTGTCCTCAGCTTATAAGCTAAGGGAAGCCGTGTGATGGTAATGGAGAGGGCTGGCCCCCACCTCCAGGTTTACTCCCAATTTGCCTGGAGAGTTTCTGTAGCTTTTGGGCCTTACTTCTCTCAGTACTCGTCAGGGAGCAGCAGGGGAGAGGGCCGGGGGTGCAACAAGGGGAGTTCTGAGACCCCGTCTGGCTCTGACAATCCGTAAATACAGGACAAACGGAATTTCCTCAGGGTATCTGCCCCTGCTCTATTCCTGGATGGCAGCAGAGAGGCCCGAGCCCGGATGTCACAGATACGCCAGTGACGGCCCACAAGACCCAACCTTTATCTTCCAGGTGTGGTGCGGACAGGGCTACAGAAACCTGAACAGCTGGCCCATCAGCCTAGGGAGGGGTGAGTGACATGAGAGAGGGAGGGACGGATTCACTGGCCCATTCCGCACACCTGAATGACTGCCTCTGCGCACACGGCGCGTGCATACACACAGGGAGCTGGAGGGGTGGGGTGGGCGGGCGATGCTGGACCCCCGGTCCTGAGCACCAGCCGTGGGCCCGGCCGGCTGGGTGGGGGAACCACGCAGGGTGGTCAGATTCATTCAGGCAGTGCCTTTTCCAATGGAGAGCTGCCCCAAGTGGGAAACGTTGGGGAGTCACACACACACACACACACACACACACACACACACACGACCCTAATTTCAGGGAAAAATAAAAGCAAAGGGGGGGGGTTTCATTTGAAAACTTAAATGAGGTCTCAGAGACAAAGGCTTTCCTGGAATAAGGGTGTGTGCATTTGTGATGTCTTACTTTCCGTGGAAAAGGACTGTGTCAGAATTTGAGATTTTATTTCTTCCAACTAAGAAAGATACTGAAGGAAACAAAGAGGGAGCGACCAGAGGTGGGGACTCGAGGATCCAGGTTAGCGCCAGCCAGCTTCAGTGTGGGTTCCAGGCGGGCGTGCAAAGCTGCTGTGTGAGCAAAACGCTGCCATGAAGGCATTCCAAGTGGCTTCCAGGAAGCGGCCATATGTGCTGACACGCATGTGGACAGAGCAGTCTGGCTGGCCACCTCTCAAGACTGGTGTTTCCTAGAGCTTTCCATTGGCAAACGCTGCCTCCTGGAACTGAGGGACAAAGGTTTTGAAATAAGCCCTGGTGGGAAAGAGGGGGAGAAAAAAAAAGTTGCGGTTAGCACAAACAACTTGAAAAAAAGTGCAACTCAGAGCTTTCAACCTAACTCAGAACAGTTGTTATTTATTGTTCATGCATCTTGGGTTGGATTTCCCTTCCCTGCTGATGCAAAACCCTCCGGATTTTTCCAAAGGAGGTACAAGCAGTTCACTTCTGTGTTACAGTGCACAGATCTTTCAAGGGCCTGTATGCAGACCTTCCAGGCTGCCAGGTCCTATTAGAACATCAGTACTCGGGCTCCCTCTGCCTCTCCCAGGCCAAAGACAAGGGCCCGACCCCCACGACAAGCCAGAGAGTGGCCAAGCCAGCCACCCCGTCATTCCTGTGACCTGAAATATAAAGAGAGCTGTACTCTTCACTCAGTTTGATCTCTGGATTCATACAAAGAGGGTCTAATAAAAAGGATTTCCAAGTGTTCCATGTCTCCATTTATTTCCAAACATATGTGTTGTTTGGCCTACTGGAAAGCAAGCCAGGCTGGGTATCCAGAGAAGCTTCCTTGGCCAGTCATGGACGGGTGACACGATCTGGGGTGGATTGTAGAATGGGCTCCACATTCTACATGGGCCTGCCCTGCCAGGCACGGTATGAGGGGCCAGGGCCTGCCAGCGGACCTGGATGGGGCCCTGCCAGGCAAGAGATCCCAGTTCAGAGGAGGAGAAAAACATATCAGTAACACCAATCGAGGCGGTGAGGGCACACATGGAGGTACCGCGAGGCGCTGGGCTGGCCCGACCAAGGAAGGCCGAGGTGGAGCAGACATTATGGGCGTTCCAGGCAAGAAACACAGCAGGAGGAGGGACTGGGGGCAGGGGCGGCCTGTTGTGAGCTGGGAACTCAAAGCTCTGCGGGACGACAGCAGAAGAGGTAGAAAGTGGAGGGGCGGGGGGGTACCCCTTGCCCCTGGTCACCCTGGCTTGCCACCTACTTCTCTCTGCCCTATGCCGGACTCACACGAGGCCAGAGTAGTCACACCTTACTTATCCACAGTGGCTCACTCAGAACGGTGACATGAAGCAGGAAGGGCCATCAAGAGGCCCGGTCATCACCAGTACCAGAAAGGCCCCCAACAGGGCTCCTTCGGTGCAGGGGTGAGTAGCCCCCGCACAACTCCACAGGCCCTGGGGTCCCACAGTGCAGTTACATGACACCTGACTGCCTGCCCGCTGCCCCAACACCAAGTCAACCGAAACCTCTTTCACACGTCACCCCTTCCTCTGGCTTTCACAGCCCTGGCCTCCGCGGGCTCTGGGCATTTAGTGCTGGCTCCTTTCTCAGGGAGCTGTCCTCCCAGGTGACATTCCACATCCTAGGTCTACCTTCCTTCTCCTTGCCATGCCCCCTGATGAGCTCTCTCTCTGGAACCCTCCTGTCTTGCCCCCCATGCCCCTCATGTGTGGCACTCTTCTCAGGCTCAGCCCCCTTAGCACAGAACCGCCCCACCTGGCCTCCGGCCCTCCTTTCTCTCCCAAACTTCCAGTCCCACATTCCAGCCACCGGTGGGACTCTGACCTGGATGTCTCTGTAGGTTAGACAAGTGTACTCCAAATGACGGGGCTCCTCAATGTTATGTCTTTGAATGTGCTTTGGCCCATTTGAATTTCTGTACCAGAACCCTGTTTCCACCTCTCCCTAAAGCCCTGTGGTGAATTCATCCCGAAGGTTCTTCCTCTTCCTCTGCAATGTCCCTCTATCCTTTGTGACACCTCCTGGCTCCTGGCCTTGTCACCCTTCAACAAAACTGCTGCAGAAGGCCGTTTCTCCCCCGGATAGAGGCCGACTTCGCCTTTCTGTTGCAACTAAATACACTACCTTCGAGCGTGGGTCTCTGTCACTACCTCAGCCAAGACCCTGCATGTTCCCCAGACGTGCAACCTGGCACTCAATGATTTTTCACTATCTGGCTCCAACATGTCAAAAAATTTGCTTTTGCCCTTCCATTACATTTTTAGGCTCCTGAACCCCTCCCTTGAAAAGCTAAGAAAGCTAAGAATCTTCTCCCAGAAAACCTGCAGGTAAGTCTCCCCCCCCCACTGAAATTGGGGGGATATCACAGAGCCCCCGAAGCCCATGCATGGTCCAGGATGCAAGGACCCCACTCCAATCTGGCCACCTCCTCTTTTTCACACATGCCACCACCTCATGCTCAGGCCAAATGCCCTGGCTCCTATCAAGTCTTCCCTGGTGACCAAGAGGTTCTCTCCCTGCCTCCAGACAATCTCTGTGCTTCTCCCAGACTGTCTGTCATATACGCATGTGTGGTACTTGCCAGGCTGCACGGTGGGCTCTGGGAAGCAGGGACCCCACAGGCCAGCCCATGGACAGCACTCAGCAAGACCTAAGTGGCTGTCATGGACGGACCTACCGATGGCCGCTGGTTTGTGAAAAAGAGTGAAGGCGTGTCCATGACATGCTGCTTAAGGTGAGAGAAAGCAGCCTCACAGAGTAGACAAGTGTGATATTTAGGTACTGAAGATGAAAATGCAGTCCACTCGCAAACTTCAAATTCAGCCAACGGTTAGAGAGAAAGAAAGAAAAAGCACCCTCTCCCATCCACATCCTGCTTGGTGCAGTCCGGAGCCGCTCAACGGTCGCCATCTCTGAGCTCAAAGCCCTTTCCTGCCGACTGCACGGCCATGCTCGTCCTCACAGCCAGGAGGCACCGCGACGAGGCCCAAAGAGCCACAGCCCTAGAGCGAGGCTGCCAGGGCAAGGGAAGCCCTGAGCTGTGTTTCCCCCGGTGAGCAGGGGTGACGCTGGCACGGGACCGTGTGGGAAGGGACCCTGCCAACCGTCTGCTACCCCTCAGAAGTGTGGGCCACGCACTCCTCACCCATGTTCCATCTGCTGCTGTTTGCCCAGTGACACGCATGTGTTCGCTGGAGGGGAGCCTGGTGGCCCATCCTCGAGGGTCAGCGATGGATAGGCCGCTGCCAACGTCCACTGCATGTGCTCTGCTGCTTGAAGTATCCTGTGGAGGTGGTGTCCCCTCCCCAAGGTACAGGCTGGCCCCAAAACAGGCACCTGAGGAGGTGAGTGAGTGGGGCTGGCTGCTGCTGGGACAGGCCTGGGCCCTGGGCAGGCAGCTCTCCCCCTCCTCCTCTCTCGCTTCAGGCCCAGAGTCACATGTCTCCTGAAGCAAATCTAATCAGCTCAGTTTTTCCTTGGAAACTTCTGGGGTAGGGGCTGCAACAGTACCAGCTCCTTAGACCAAAAGGTCTTGGCAAGAGGGAGCCTGTTTTAGAGCAAGCTCTTTCCTTCTTCAGAAAGTTCTGAAGTTTCCTGTTCTGTCCTGGGCTTTCCCTGCCAGGGCGAGCTGTGTGACGCCAAGGGGAAGCAGTGTGGAGAAGGGTTGTTCAGAGGCATGAGGCCACCAGCTGCTGTCAGTGATCGCTGCTCCACCGGGCTCTTCACGAAGTCGCTTCAGGGAGAGGGAGGAGGAGGAAGGGGAAAATGAAAACAGGCTCCCACCCATTTATAGTTGTTTTTTTTTTGAGTGCTTTTTTCATTTATTTCACTCTTATCAGAGAAAACAGAGACCTGCCCAGCGTATAGCTTGCCAAAGGCACTAGTTATCCATCACCTTTTAAAAAACTCTTTGACCCAAAGACAAAATGGACGGCAAGCTTTAAAGTATAAGTGGGCTGCGGGTGGGGGAGGGCCAGTCTCCTCACCTCCCGCTCACAGGCCAACAGGACTCGAAGGGAGAGAGGCCCTGAGTCAGTCAAACTCATCATTCTATCTATTCACGCTGAAGGGAATTTATTTTTAGACCAAATTTGAGCTAAATATGCCTCAGGACAAAGTAAGGTTCTGACCCTCTTCACTGGCCTCAGTCCCTTTGCTCTAAAATCACAGCTCAGGCCAATCCCCGAGTCTCAGGTGAGAAGAATAAAACATCAAGAACTGACCCCAGGGTCAAGAAGCTGGGTAGGTTTTCCACGAACTCAGCAGGAGTGGCTCTTGGCCAAGCCTCGGCTCCCAGGCACGGCAGGGAGCGAGATAGACAGACCCCTCCGACCAGGAGTCAGGGAATGGGGTGCTCAGCGGGAAATCTCTCCCCTGCCCCAGGTGTCAGATTCCTCATGTACCAAGCAGGGCGCTGAGCCCGGTGGTCTCCAAGGCCCTGTAGGCTGTGGGCTGTGCGCTCTGGAGCCTGCCACACCTGGGCTCCTGGCCCGGCACTGCTCCCGGCTGTATCGCCTGGGCAAGTGACTCACCTCTTTAGCTTTAATTTCTTCAACTATAAAACGGGAAAAATAACCTTCGATTGCCTTGAAGGGTAATCCTCACGAGGATTAAATGAGGTGGTCCAAGTCAGCCTTGGCCTGGTGCCTGGCTTAACAGATGATCAATAGATGTCAACTGTTTCCATGGGGACCAAGCTGGGGCTGAGGGCAGAGGCTCTGAGTCTGTGGGAACAGCCCGAGCATGTGTGGCTGCAGGAGAGGGGGCCCCTGTGTGGAAGAAGAGGGCTTTGGGTCCTGCCCTCAATTCATCCTTTCAGCCGTGGCATCTTGGAAACTCGTCAGGACGCCGAGCATCCCCTGAACTCCAGAGCAGAGCTGCCAGCGGCACCCCTGGGGTAGCTAAGAATGAGCCGCCCAAGCTGCCGGCTGTGCTCCTGTGCCAGGCTCCGGTCAGAGGCTTGGTCGGGAGGAGGCGACAGCTGGGAACTAGAGGGATGTTTAAGAATCCCGGGGCTCTGGTTGCCCATGATGGGGGTATCAAAGTGGGCTGGGTCCCCCAACAGATCTTCTGTTCAGGGCAGTATGTATTGTAAGAAGAAGTCAGTCAGTGGGTCAAACGAAAAGAGTATTGAACCACAAAGCAGAAGACATGGGCTCTAGTCCAGGCCTTGGCTCGTTGTGTCCTCTGGAACTGACACTCAGGTTCCTCACCTGTAACAGGAAGATTTATACTTGACAATCTCTTAGTGTCACCCACCTATGATTTTGAGATATCCATGTGACCTTGAGCAAGCCACTTAACTTCTGTGTCTTGGTTCTTCATCTGTTAAGTGAGCGCCCTAGCCAAGCCCAGGGCCCAGCACGTCGCAGTGTGGTGAGGCGGCAGTGGTGGCTGTGACTATCCTCGACGCTCTTTCACCAACAAGACAGGGTCAGCGATGAACCCTGCAGGGCTCCGAGATGTCTGGTGGCACCACAGGCAGGCAGCTCACGAGAGGGACGGAAGGCTGGTTCCTCAGCCGTCCCTCTGTCCTCCCACCAAGGGGAGGTGCCATCACCAGTTGTTAATCAACAGTGTGTTCTGCAGAAGGGGCTCTGGAGACCCTGAAGAGTTATGACAGGGACCATCAGGGAAATCCTCAGAGGACTTCAGGAGAAGGCAGTTAGGAACTCTGCCCAGCAAGGGCTCATCCACAGGGGTTTTCCCTCCTGGAACCGTAGTTCCGTATATATTCAAGGGATCTTTGCAAAAGAACAGAAATCCATGAGATCAACATCTGAACATCTGAATTGATACAGCTGTAAGAAAATAAAAGCAAATACAGACATAAAGCCCGAAGAGGCTGGGGACTCTGGAGAAAGGGAAGCAACGACATGAAGCCGGTTAAGCCTGGCAAGCGCTCCCAGTGTGGCAGGAAGCCCTCTCTCCGTTTGCAGGCAAGAAAACAGAAGCTTTATGAATTCAGGGAAGGCACCTGCCCAGGGGTACCTCATCCCAGTGCTACTGGAGTGGGTCTTCCCACCCCACGGCCACATAGGAGGCCACACAGGAGCCCCTGTGGCTTTGCTGCCTTTAGCCTCGCTTACTTGGGACTTTTTATTTTACAAAAGCCTAAACAATCATCTTCTTCTGAGACAGAACACAGTAGTCTCTTTCCGGAATTCAAAAATACTTTTCTCTGGGCACTGCGTGCTGTTTGCCGGAGTCAGACCAGCGTGGCGGTTGGAGT